>NC_134353.1:206620020-206949020 GCF_048569485.1 Anomaloglossus baeobatrachus | reverse complement strand
TTTACATTGAGCTATTGCTGTTATTCCTCCAGGTAGTGTTTAAAAAATTCAGATGTTACAATTTTCCTTGTCAGTAGTGTTTGCATTTGCAGTGGATGTCAAAAATAGCCCTGAGGTTGCTGAGTTATTGGGTAGGCGTATGTCTTTGCAAATTAAATATATACAAGTCGCAACATTACAATGTATGTAGTATATGCAATAGATATTTCATTATCTACTATGTATAGAGCGTATAAGATTTTGAAGTGAGAAAATGTGATGTTTTTGTCATTTAGACTCTGAGAATTTGATATATCACTTTCACTACCCATGATATGAGGATAACTTTCTCCAGCTTGTGTGCTAGATCAATGTGAGAAATAATATATATATAAGTGTTAAAATCTAACGAATGTGGTCACACCAGCAATTGTGGATTGAGAAAATTCTTACAAACTGTTTTATGGATACTGTTTCGTTTTGTGCCACTTCTTAAAATAAAATTGAGACAAAATAGTTTGCAACATAACTCAAGTATTTATTAATATAACAATATTGAGTTTTATCATGCATAAGACATTGAAGTTGATTTATATCTTGTGTCTATATATGACATAAGGTCATACAATTAGGTAAATACAACCTCAGTTGAACATCAACATATTACAAATTACACTGTCATTATTTATTTAACAAAAACTAGGCCAAAGTGCAGTATCAGTGTGTGCAAATGTTAAGTACGCCTTTGCTGCTTCCAAACAAATTAAGAGGGTAAAGGCCCCGTTACACGCAACGACATCGCTAATGAAATGTCGTTGGGGTCACGGAATTTGTGACGCACATCCGACCTCATTAGCTGCGTTGTTGCGTGTGACACGTACGAGCGGCCGCTAACGAAGTAAAATACTCACCAAATCGTTGATTGTTAACACATCATCCATTTCCAAATGTCGTTGCTCGTGCACGACGTAGGTTGTTCATCGCTACTGAGGCAGCACACATCGCTACGTGTGACATCCCAGGATCGACGAACAACATCGTACCTGCGTCCTCCGGCAACGAGGTAGGCGTGATTTCCATGCGGCTGCTTTCCGCCCCTCCGCTTCAATTGGACGCCTGCCATGTGACGTCGCTGTGACGCCGCACAAACAAAAAGAGGCTGTTCGCCGGCCACAGCGATGTCGCTAGGAAGGTAAGTATGTGTAACGGCTCCTAGCGACATTGTGCACCATGGGCAGCGATTTGCCCATGATTCATAAACGACGGGGGCGGGTGCTTTCAGGAGCAACATCGCTAGCGATGTCGCTGCGTGTAAAGCCCCCTTAAGTAACAGCTAGGTGCTGAAAATCAAATTCCATTGATTAACTGTCTATCATTAAGTGTGACAGCCTCCATGAAATTAAAATCCTGTCAGTTTCCTGGTCTGGAGCATGTAGGTGTGTATAACAAAAAATATCAGCAATGATGTTTGAAAAGCAAATGTTGCTGCCCATCAAATCTGGAAATGGTTATACTGTGAGTTCCAAACAATCTTGGAGTCCTTAATTTTACAGGAAGAAGAATATTCACAAGAACAACATTCAAAATAATTGACAATCTCACCAGGAATGGATGACTCTGCAAATTAACTCCAAGGTCAGAACGTGTAATGTTCAGAAAAATTGCCTAAAATTTAAGAGCTAAAGCTCAGAATCTAAAGGACTATTTTTTTTTTTGCTTAAATCTTAAAGTTCATGACAATACAATTAAAAAAAGAAATGGCTGAATGATTATGGATTATGGAGTTTGGATTAGTTACTAGAAGAAAGACTCTTCTTCAACATGGTAAAATACATGGTAGCAAGGCTAAAGTATGCAATGTTGCATCTGAACAAATCTCAAAACTTCTGGGACAATGTCATTTAGAATTATGAAACCAAAGTGGAGATGTTTGGTCATAATGTACTGTACAAGACATGCAAAGCATATCAGCACAAACACCTCATTCCAACTGTCAAGAAACCAACGTTGCCCCCACAAGTAATGTCGCTGGTCTTCTGACTAGATTGTAAACAATAAATACATGGCTAAATTAATTATACACTGAGGGATACACTCCACGGGTTCCCACAGGAGGGGTGCCAACTTCAAAACAAGGCATTGTAAACAAGGAGAACATAGAAGAAAAAGGGCACAAAAATAATTGCAAACAAAGTAAATTTTATTGAAGAATAATTTTTAAAAATATTTAGTATCAAAACAGTCAATTAATCAAAACATTTGCAAAGAGAATGGAAAAAAATGAAGTCACAGAGGTATGGATGGATAAAACGTAGATATGGTAAGGAACACATTTGAAATAACCAAAACCATACTACCACTCATGTAATACTAGAGTATTTTATATGAACCAGGTAGGTGACTTAAAAATGTAAAGCCCAACCAAAAAGATATAAAGATAAGAGACCAATAGTTATTACTAGAGTTGAGCTCGGTTCGCGGTTCGAGGTTCTCCAGTTCTAGGCTCGAGTGATTTTAGGGCCTGTTCTAGATCGAACTAGAACTCGAGCTTTTTGCAAAAGCTCGATAGCTCTAGAAACGTCCGAGAACGGTTCTAGCAGCAAAAAAACAGCTAATTCCTAGCTGGCTTTCCGCTGTAATAGTGTAAGTCAAGCGCGCGCGTGTAGTGGGGAGGGCCATTATGTCAGCCAATCCCAGACACACACACAGCTAAGTGGACTTTTAACCAGAGAAGCAACGGCATGTGTGATAGGATGTCCATGTCACATTCCCCTGCATTATAAAAAAGGACATTTTCCTCCAGCACGCCATTATCTGCCTTCTGCGTCCTTGGTGTCAGACATCACTGGCGCAGCTCCGTCCTGAGTCCTATCGCCGATACAGCTGTATGCGCTCCATACACAGCGCTGGACAGCTTAGGGAGAGCACTTTCTATCATTCCTTTTAAGGGCTCGTACCGGCAGGTTCAGAGCCATAGGTGACAGGTCCTGAAAACAGAGACAGCGTCTGTGTAGCTCAGGTCAGGGATTTCCTCGCTGCATTTCCCCATTAGGAGGGAATAGAAAGGCAGGCTTCCATTCCTCTACCCAGAGCCCCACAATCCTGGCACTGTACCCTCCTGTCCTCTGCACACTCCAACTCATTATAACTAAGCCATTATACTAGCAAACACTGAGTGTACCTAGTGACATCCTAAACGTGGCTATTGGACTTCTGTATAGTCCCAGTAGTGCACAGATATTTGCAGCACGTCTGCCTGCATTGACAACTCAAACTCATTATAACTAAGCCATTATACTAGCAAACACTGAGTGTACCTAGTGTCATCCTAAACGTGGCTGTTGGACTTCTGTATAGTCCCAGTAGTGCACAGATATTTGCAGCACGTCTGCCTGCATTGCACACTCAAACTCATTGTTACTAAGCCATTATACTAGTAAACACTCAGTGAACCTAGTGGCATCCTAAACGTGGCTGTTGGACTTCTGTATCGTCCCACTAGTGCAAAGATATTTGCAGCACGTCTGCCTGCATTGCACACTCAAACTCATTGTTACTAAGCCATTATACTAGCAAACACTGAGGAAACTTAGTGGCATCCTAAACGTGGCTATTGGACTTCTGTATAGTCCCACTAGTGCAAAGAAATTTGCAGCACGTCTGCCTGCATTGCACACTCAAACTCATTGTTACTCAGCAATTATACTAGCAAACACTCAGTGAACCTAGTGGCATCCTAAACGTGGCTATTGGACTTCTGTATAGTCCCACTAGTGCAAAGATATTTGCAGCACGTCTACCTGCATTGCACACTCAAACTCATTGTTACTAAGCCATTATACTAGCAAACGCTGAGGAAACTTAGTGGCATCCTAAACGTGGCTATTGGACTTCTGTATAGTCCCACTAGTGCAAAGATATTTGCAGCACGTCTGCCTGCATTGCACATTCAAACTCATTGTTACAAAGCCATTATACTAGCAAACACTCAGTGAACCTAGTGGCATCCTAAACGTGGCTGTTGGACTTCTGTATCATCCCAGTAGTGCACAGATATTTGCAGCATGTCTGCCTGCATTGCACACTCAAACTCATTGTTACTAAGCCATTATACTAGCAAACACTGAGGAAACTTAGTGGCATCCTAAACGTGGCTATTGGACTTCTGTATCGTCCCACTAGTGCAAAGATATTTGCAGCACGTCTACCTGCATTGCACACTCAAACTCATTGTTACTAAGCCATTATACTAGCAAACGCTGAGGAAACTTAGTGGCATCCTAAACGTGGCTATTGGACTTCTGTATAGTCCCACTAGTGCAAAGATATTTGCAGCACGTCTGCCTGCATTGCACATTCAAACTCATTGTTACTAAGCCATTATACTAGCAAACACTCAGTGAACCTAGTGGCATCCTAAACGTGGCTGTTGGACTTCTGTATCGTCCCACTAGTGCAAAGATATTTGCAGCACGTCTGCCTGCATTGCACACTCAAACTCATTGTTACTAAGCCATTATACTAGCAAACACTGAGGAAACTTAGTGGCATCCTAAACGTGGCTATTGGACTTCTGTATAGTCCCACTAGTGCAAAGATATTTGCAGCACGTCTGCATGCATTGCACACTCAAACTCATTGTTACTAAGCCATTATACTAGCAAACACTGAGGAAACTTACTGGCATCCTAAACGTGGCTATTGGACTTCTGTATAGTCCCACTAGTGCAAAGATATTTGCAGCACGTCTGCCTGCATTGCACACTCAAACTCATTGTTACTAAGCCATTATACTAGCAAACACTGAGGAAACTTAGTGGCATCCTAAACGTGGCTATTGGACTTCTGTATAGTCCCACTAGTGCAAAGATATTTGCAGCACGTCTGCCTGCATTGCACACTCAAACTCATTGTTGCTAAGCCATTATACTAGCAAACACTGAGGAAACTTAGTGGCATCCTAAACGTGGCTATTGGACTTCTGTATAGTCCCACTAGTGCAAAGATATTTGCAGCACGTCTGCCTGCATTGCACACATTTAAACTCATTGTTACTAAGCCATTATACTAGCAAACACTGAGGAAACTTAGTGGCATCCTAAAGGTGGCTATTGGACTTCTGTATAGTCCCACTAGTGCAAAGATATTTGCAGCACGTCTGCCTGCATTGCACACTCAAACTCATTGTTACTAAGTCATTATACTAGCAAACACTGAGGAAACTTAGTGGCATCCTAAACGTGGCTGTTGGACTTCTGTATCGTCCCAGTAGTGCAAAGATATTTGCAGCACGTCTGCCTGCATTGCACACTCAAACTCATTGTTACTAAGCCATTATACTAGCAAACGCTGAGGAAACTTAGTGGCATCCTAAACGTGGCTATTGGACTTCTGTATAGTCCCACTAGTGCAAAGATATTTGCAGCACGTCTGCCTGCATTGCACATTCAAACTCATTGTTACAAAGCCATTATACTAGCAAACACTCAGTGAACCTAGTGGCATCCTAAACGTGGCTGTTGGACTTCTGTATCGTCCCACTAGTGCAAAGATATTTGCAGCACGTCTGCCTGCATTGCACACTCAAACTCATTGTTACTAAGCCATTATACTAGCAAACACTGAGGAAACTTAGTGGCATCCTAAACGTGGCTATTGGACTTCTGTATAGTCCCACTAGTGCAAAGATATTTGCAGCACGTCTGCATGCATTGCACACTCAAACTCATTGTTACTAAGCCATTATACTAGCAAACACTGAGGAAACTTACTGGCATCCTAAACGTGGCTATTGGACTTCTGTATAGTCCCACTAGTGCAAAGATATTTGCAGCACGTCTGCCTGCATTGCACACTCAAACTCATTGTTACTAAGCCATTATACTAGCAAACACTGAGGAAACTTAGTGGCATCCTAAACGTGGCTATTGGACTTCTGTATAGTCCCACTAGTGCAAAGATATTTGCAGCACATCTGCCTGCATTGCACACTCAAACTCATTGTTGCTAAGCCATTATACTAGCAAACACTGAGGAAACTTAGTGGCATCCTAAACGTGGCTATTGGACTTCTGTATAGTCCCACTAGTGCAAAGATATTTGCAGCACGTCTGCCTGCATTGCACACATTTAAACTCATTGTTACTAAGCCATTATACTAGCAAACACTGAGGAAACTTAGTGGCATCCTAAACGTGGCTATTGGACTTCTGTATAGTCCCACTAGTGCAAAGATATTTGCAGCACGTCTGCCTGCATTGCACACTCAAACTCATTGTTACTAAGTCATTATACTAGCAAACACTGAGGAAACTTAGTGGCATCCTAAACGTGGCTGTTGGACTTCTGTATCGTCCCAGTAGTGCAAAGATATTTGCAGCACGTCTGCCTGCATTGCACACTCAAACTCATTGTTACTAAGCCATTATACTAGCAAACACTGAGGAAACTTAGTGGCATCCTAAACGTGGCTATTGGACTTCTGTATAGTCCCACTAGTGCAAAGATATTTGCAGCACGTCTGCCTGCATTGCACACTCAAACTCATTGTTACTAAGCCATTATACTAGCAAACACTGAGGAAACTTAGTGGCATCCTAAACGTGGCTGTTGGACTTCTGTATCGTCCCAGTAGTGCACAGATATTTGCAGCACGTCTGCCTGCATTGCACACTCAAACTCATTGTTACTAAGCCATTATACTAGCAAACACTGAGGAAACTTAGTGGCATCCTAAACGTGGCTATTGGACTTCTGTATCGTCCCACTAGTGCAAAGATATTTGCAGCACGTCTGCCTGCATTGCACACTCAAACTCATTGTTACTAAGCCATTATACTTGCAAACACTCAGTGAACCTAGTGGCATCCTAAACGTGGCTGTTGGACTTCTGTATCGTCCCAGTAGTGCACAGATATTTGCAGCACGTCTGCCTGCATTGCACACTCAAACTCATTGTAACTAAGCTATTATACTAGCAAACACTGAGGAAACTTAGTGGCATCCTAAACGTGGCTATTGGACTTCTGTATCGTCCCACTAGTGCAAAGATATTTGCAGCACGTCTGCCTGCATTGCACACTCAAACTCATTGTTACTAAGCCATTATACTAGCAAACACTGAGGAAACTTAGTGGCATCCTAAACGTGGCTGTTGGACTTCTGTATCGTCCCAGTAGTGCACAGATATTTGCAGCACGTCTGCCTGCATTGCACACTCAAACTCATTGTTACTAAGCCATTATACTAGCAAACACTGAGGAAACTTAGTGGCATCCTAAACGTGGCTATTGGACTTCTGTATCGTCCCAGTAGTGCACAGATATTTGCAGCACGTCTGCCTGCATTGCACACTCAAACTCATTGTTACTAAGCCATTATAATACCAAAAATTGAGTAAACTTGATGGCATACAAGAAGTGGCTGTTGTACTCCATTAGTGCCCCACTGGTGCCAAGCTATGTGCAGCACCTCTGCATGACACCCTCCTGCTCTGTTTTTAATAAGCTATAATGATAGCAAAAAATACTGCAACTTATTGGCATACAAAAAATGCCTGTAGGACTCCTTTATTGTGCCACTTGTGCCAAGCAATCTCAAGCACCTCTGCATTCTACCCTCATGCACATTTTGCTATGCTAATTTTATAGCAAACTCAGGGAATTCCTTGCTGCATTTGATCATTAGGAGGGATAGAAAGTGAGGCTTCTTTTACTGTCCTGGTACCCACAGAACACGGCCACTGTACCCATCTGTCCACTTTTGCCACGCTATTTAATTTGCCCAAAGAGCTGACTCTTTTTCTGCCATCCTAAAATTGTCTGGAATACTAAGTTAGTGTTCCTTTGCTGCCAAGCAAGGTACAACACATGTGCATTCTACACTCCTTTCCATTTCTGGAATGCAATTATTAACTGCAGGTAGTCCAGGCAATCTGTGACGAAGGTGCAGGCGTGGATATAATGTATATTAACAATAGAGTACAGGAATTCATAATGTATATATTTATTAAACAACTAGAGTCCCCATATCATACATTATTAAGAAGATTGGACTTAGTCTGGAAAATAGGCTATCAATAAAGGCATCAATGCACACAGTTTTTTTGAAAAAATATAACAAATTATTTATTATGCGTGACACATAAAGGACATACACAGACAAATTTAAAATCAACACAGCAAGAGATTGGGCGGTGTGACCATAAATGGGGCTTATTATATATTGCACATTGCAAGTGAGAGCTCTAACAGAAAAGAGGCAATAATATCAATGAATAAATACAGAGCCCATATATAAATCTACAAGGGTTAAAATCACACAACCAACTCACAAGAAGATCAGATAGCAAGATTGATGTAAGAAAATCTTTATTTATCAATGAATTTAAAAAGAACAAGAGGGGGTGCAATAACAGAGAGGATACACAAGGTGGCATACCAGAGCAGCTGGGAGCAGACGAGTGTGCAATGTCAAATGAAAACCACGGAGTAGCCTTACTAAAGAGTAAAGGGGAAGCCAGCAAGTGTTATTAAATGTATTCAGGCACAATCCCAAATAAAGAAAAGTATAAGAGGCATCAACCCGTGGCAATCAGTAAATTAGCAATAAGCACACATACTCACAGCTGGTAATGGCGCCAAGTCCCATCCGACGCGCGTTTCAGCGTCAACCTTCGTCAGGGAGTTCTAGACCTCCTAGGTGTAATGGAGGGTCTAGGAGTCAGGATAGAGGCCAGATTAGGATCCGCCATCAAGATGGGCCAATATTTAAAAATTATCACTGACATTTCACGCCATTGGGCGTGATAGGGGGTAATTAAGCGAATGGTGTTATCAATAGCTTTAGGTTTTGTCTTGAGCAATTCATCACGTATTGAGCCCTTAGCCCTTTCATACCCCTTTTCAATGACACTATGTGAATAGTGTCTGGCCCCAAACCGCTTCCTTAAATTACTGGATTGTTTTTCGAACAAGGCATCACTCGAACAAATTCTACGTGCCCTCAAAAACTGCCCCGTAGGAATAGAATTTATTACCTGAAACGGATGGGATGATCTAGCGCTCAGCAATGAGTTGGTAGCAGTTGTCTTGCGAAATATGTCGGTGCAGAGAGAACCATCGTGACCCCTGGTGATTAAGACATCCAAAAACTCGATTTTTTCAGCGCTGGTGGTAAAGGTAAGTTTGATATTTTTAGTATTGACGTTGAGTCGCTGCATAAACGCATCCAGCTGATGGACCTCCCCCTGCCAAACTAAAAAGATATCATCAATAAAACGCAGCCACATGTGGACTGCGCCAAACTCAAAATCCGGAAAAATGATGGACCGTTCCCAATATCCAAGAAAGAGGTTTGCGTATGAGGGCGCACAAGACGCCCCCATCGCAACTCCTCTCTCTTGGAGATAGAAACGGTCCTTAAATAAGAAAAAATTGTGCGTGAGAATGAATCTAAGTAATAATAAAAGGAGGTCCACCAGCTGCACATCAAGACTAGTGGTGCGGAGAAAAAACTCAACAGCCTCCATCCCATCGTCATGGTTGATAGATGTATATAGCGACTCAACGTCAGCTGTTACCATGGTTATGTCTGTCTCCAATGTAATGCCATCAAGTCTATTTAACAATTCGGTGGAATCACGAATATAAGATGGCAAGGTAATCACCAGGGGCTGAAGATAATGATCTAAGAAACGACATGCTGGTTCGCATAAGTTATTATTACCGGAGACGATGGGTCTCCCAGGTGGGCATGTCAAATTCTTGTGCACCTTGGGTAAAAAATATATGGTAGGAATCGTAGGAAATTCAACCAAAAGGCCTTCAAATATGGATTTGGGGATGATGCCCTTGTCAAAAGCTAATTGAAGTATGTCAAAGAGTTCGCCCTGGAAACGGCCAGAAGGATTGTTGGCTAATCTAGAATAACAAGAGCCATCACTTAGTTGCCTAAAGGCCTCAGCCTCATAATTATCCTTAGACCACAAAACCACATTCCCACCTTTATCGGCCTGTTTAATGACTAGATCATCCATTTTTTGAAGTTCCTTTAGAGCTTTCCGTTGTTGACTATTTAAGTTATCATGAGTTCTTTTTTCTGATAATCCTCTAAGCTCTTGGGATACTAATTTTGTAAACATGTCAATAGGGGGACAGGCCGATAAAGGTGGGAAGGTGGTTGAGCGTTTTTTGATGTGTGCCGGAAAAGTGGAAGAATTACCACTCTCCTGCTCCGCAAGTAAGGATTCCAAAATCTCCAACGCCTCACGTTCATCCCTAGACAAATCCATATTCGAATCCTGACGTCTATGCAGATGGAATTTCTTAAGTAGAACCTTGCGACTAAAAAGTTGCAGGTCCTTGATGGCAGTGAAGTAGTCAAAATTGGCTACTGGAGAGAAGGAAAGACCTAATTGTAAGACATCAATCTGATCCCTTGTTAGAATACGATCAGTAAGGTTAATTACCTTCAAAGAATCCGATTGGTCTTGATTAATTCCTCTATTCAGATGTTTCTTTTTGGATGAATTCCTCGTCTCCATTCGATTGTATGTGTAGCCATATCTGCCACGACCTCTCTTCTGGCCCGATGGTCTAGTTGAACCCTCGCCAGAAGATATAGATTCTGTAGTATAATGTGAAGCGGACCTACCAATTGAGCCTAATCGGGATGTCTGATTGTGGTGCCACTTAAAAACGACCCCATTTTTGTAGTCGTTGACATCACGCTGGAATTTTTGGCCCTTCAATTGTTTGATCTCGACCTCCCATTTATCTAGATCCTTCTTTAACTCATCTTCAAAAGTAGCAAGATTATCCCTAGAAGCATTATGCCTGATCTCACCATTAACCTTCTCAATTGCTAACTCCAACTCCTCAATCCTACGTTTATCGGCGCCAATGAGCAGCTCTATCATCGTACGGGAGCAGATTTTAAGAGTTTCCTCCCATCTTGTTTTAAATGTTGAATCCTCAACTGCATATGAGGGGAAGATCTGGACCCGAAGTCCCCTCGGGACTATGTCCCTACTGAGATATTGTTCAAGCGAGGCCTTGTTCCACCACGTTTTTAACCTTTTATACATGAGGCTCTTTAATTGAACCTGCAGCTCACGACACTGGGGTGGGGGTGTGGATAATACTGAAGTGGCAGTGGTGCTAGTGTCTGTGCCAAAAACATCTTTGATCTGTGCCGCCCAATCTGCATCACGGCCACGAAAATCCATAGTAGGACCTGTATTCATCCAAAAGACAAGATATATTAACAATAGAGTACAGGAATTCATAATGTATATATTTATTAAACAACTAGAGTCCCCATATCATACATTATTAAGAAGATTGGACTAAGTCTGGAAAATAGGCTATCAATAAAGGCATCAATGCACACAGTTTTTTTGAAAAAATATAACAAATTATTTATTATGCGTGACACATAAAGGACATACACAGACAAATTTAAAATCAACACAGCAAGAGATTGGGCGGTGTGACCATAAATGGGGCTTATTATATATTGCACATTGCAAGTGAGAGCTCTAACAGAAAAGAGGCAATAATATCAATGAATAAATACAGAGCCCATATATAAATCTACAAGGGTTAAAATCACCTCTAATCACAAAAGCCAGTGAATGCTTAGTTCGGACAACCTGAATGTAATTGGAACTGTAGCAGATACAGAATAAACGCAGCCTGATACTAGGGGTGCTTCACACACAGCGAGCTCGCTGCCGAGATCGCTGCTGAGTCACGCTTTTTGTGACGCAGCAGTGACCTCATTAGCGATCTCGCTGTGTGTGACACTGAGCAGCGATCTGGCCCCTGCTGCGAGATCGCTGCTCGTTACACACAGCCCTGGTTCGTTTTCTTCAAAGCCGCTCTCCTGCTGTGACACACAGATCGCTGTGTGTGACAGCAAGAGAGCGACAAATGAAGCGAGCAGGGAGCAGGAGCCGGCGTCTGACAGCTGAGGTAAGCTGTATCCAAGATAAACATCGGGTAACCAAGGTGGTTACCCGATATTTACCTTAGTTACCAGCATCTGCAGCTCTCACGCTGCCTGTGCTGCCGGCTCCGGCTCTCTGCACATGTAGCTGCTGTACACATCGGGTTAATTAACCCGATGTGTACAGCAGCTAGGAGAGCAAGGAGCCAGCGCTAAGCAGTGTGCGCGGCTCCCTGCTCTCTGCACATGTAGCTGCATTACACATCGGGTTAATTAACCCGATGTGTACTGTAGCTATGGTAGGAGAGCAAGGAGCCAGCGCTCAGTGTGCGCGGCTCCCTGCTCCCTGCACACACAGCTGTGCGCTGGTAACTAATGTAAACATCGGGTAACCATACCCGATGTTTACCTTAGTTACCAGTCTCCGCAGCTTCCAGACGGCAGCTCCGTGCAAGCGCAGCGTCGCTTGCACGTCGCTGCTGGCTGGGGGCTGTTCACTGGTCGCTGGTGAGATCTGCCTGTTTGACAGCTCACCAGCGACCATGTAGCGATGCAGCAGCGATCCTGACCAGGTCAGATCGCTGGTCGGATCGCTGCTGCATCGCTAAGTGTGAAGGTACCCTAAGTCTGGTAACCAGTGACCAGGGCTGCTGTGGAAGATAATACAATTAAGGATTTAGATTATATGACTAATCCTAGCACAATAGCATTGTAAACACTGAACTTTTGTAAAGACAGGCTACAGGTCAGATAACCATAACTAAACACAGATAGCGATCACTGCTAACAGGGATAATGAACCCTGAATAGAAAGAGCTTATACAAAATGAATGCAGCCTAAAACTAAGTCTGGTAACCAGTGACCAGGGCTGCTGTGGAAGATAATACAATTAAGGATTTAGATTATATGACTAATCCTAGCACAATAGCATTGTAAACACTGAAAGTTGTAAAGACAGGCTACAGGTCAGATAACCATAACTAAACACAGATAGCGATCACTGCTAACAGGGATAATGAACCCTGAATAGAAAGAGCTCAGCAGGGAAAAATACCCACCAAAATGTACAGCCCCACCAGAGTACACCGCCCACACCTGACGCGCGTTTCGCAACGGCTTCGTCGGAGGTGTGGGGGCTGTATGTCTGGTGGCCTTTAAATGTCCCCCATGTACTACTTGCCAGCCTATAGCGGCGCGCGCCGACGCCGCAACGCCCATCCTCCACTGCACATCGGCGTCCTGGAAACCCATGGTGCACATGTGCAAACCATAGATACCAATTGGACGCCAGGTGCAGGGAGGAGGGGAGTCACAGAGCCGGCGCGCGCACGGGCAGGAAGCTTAAACCACCATTTGTAATGGGGCAATGGTAAGGGCAAGTAATAAGCAGCAAGTCTGACACAAAATAGATGATCCATTAATGTGGACATTATAAATACATGAAATGAGAAAAACTCATTAATATATCTATATATATAATTGCCTTATTCTGTCTGTCTGTCTGTCTGTCATGCTCCAAAATTGTGTCACCGTGACAGTGTCACCGTGACATGTCCTTACGGTGACACAAAGCTGATTGGCCGCTGGGCTCGCCATGGCCCCGCCCCCCCACACCGATTGGCCGCTCGCCCAGGCTGCGCCCCCCCACGGATTGGCCAGCCGCTCGCCCAGCCTCCGCCCCCCCACAGATTGGCCTCTCTCCCCGGCACCCTGCAGGCATTGGCAATTCGGCCACGCCACGCCCCGCCCCCCTCACGCAACGCACATTAGCTCTGGCCCCGCCCACCTCCCCCCGCGCATTCCCCGAACTGACAGGGCTGTCACGGAGGTGAGTACTGTACTCCCCCCCCCCGCGCATTCCCCGAACTGACACGGCTGTTAAGGGGGGTGAGTACTGTACTCCCCCCCCCATCCCCCATCCCCCGCTCGCACGGGAGTGGTGTGGGCTCCTGTGCGAGCGGGGGACGGGATACGTTGGCATGGTTACAAGCGCATCGAGGTCCTGTAGCAGCGGAAGATCCACACGCACACACACACACACACACATCAGCTCACACTCACTCTCACACTCACTCTCACACACACCTCACACACACATCACATCGCATCCACACACTCACAGCATCCGGCGATATCCCTTGCTTCTCGGCCTCGATACTGTGCTGTTGTGACCTTCCAGGACCTGACGGAGGATCACATGGCCAGAAGCATGTGGTATCTCCGGATGTTGTGACTGTGAGCGCGTATGTGCGATATCGTCAGTGTCTGTGTGTGTGAGTGTATGCGATCGGGTGTGTGTGTGTCGGGATCGGGTATGTGTGAGTGGATGCGATCGTGTGTGTGAGTGGATGCGATCGTGTGTGTGAGTGGATGCGATCGTGTATGTGAGTGTCGGGATCGGGTGTGTGTGAGTGTATGCGATCGTGTGTGTGAGTGGATGCGATCGTGTGTGTGAGTGTCGCCAGAGGAGGGGACAGAGAGGGGCTGAGGCTGGGGACAGAGAGGGGCTGAGGCTGGGGACAGAGAGGGGCTGAGGCTGGGGACAGAGAGGGGCTGAGGCTGGGGATAGAGAGGGGCTGATGCTGGGGACAGAAGGCTGATGCTGCGGGTAGAGAGGCTGATGCTGGTGCAGCATGGGGGATGGATTACAATGGGGGGTGCGCAGCATGGGGGATGGAGCACGTTTGGGAGTGCGCAGCATGGGGAATGGAGCACGTTTGGGAGTGCGCAGCATGGCGGATGGAGCACGTTTGGGAGTGCGCAGCATGGCGGATGGAGCACGTTTGGGAGTACGCAGCATGGCGGATGGAGCACGTTTGGGAGTGCGCAGCATGGCGGATGGAGCACGTTTGGGAGTGTGCAGCATGGCGGATGGAGCACGTTTGGGAGTGCGCAGCATGGCGGATGGTGCACGTTTGGGAGTGCGCAGCATGGCGGATGGAGCACGTTTGGGAGTGCGCAGCATGGCGGATGGAGCACGTTTGGGAGTGCGCAGCATGGCGGATGGAGCACGTTTGGGAGTGCGCAGCATGGCGGATGGAGCACGTTTGGGAGTGCGCAGCATGGCGGATGGAGCACGTTTGGGAGTGCGCAGCATGGCGGATGGAGCACGTTTGGGAGTGCGCAGCATGGCGGATGGAGCACGTTTGGGAGTACGCAGCATGGCGGATGGAGCACGTTTGGGAGTGCGCAGCATGGCGGATGGAGCACGTTTGGGAGTGTGCAGCATGGCGGATGGAGCACGTTTGGGAGTGCGCAGCATGGCGGATGGTGCACGTTTGGGAGTGCGCAGCATGGCGGATGGAGCACGTTTGGGAGTGCGCAGCATGGCGGATGGAGCACGTTTGGGAGTGCGCAGCATGGCGGATGGAGCACGTTTGGGAGTGCGCAGCATGGCGGATGGAGCACGTTTGGGAGTGCGCAGCATGGCGGATGGAGCACGTTTGGGAGTGCGCAGCATGGCGGATGGAGCACGTTTGGGAGTGCGCAGCATGGCGGATGGAGCACGTTTGGGAGTGCGCAGCATGGCGGATGGAGCACGTTTGGGAGTGCGCAGCATGGCGGATGGAGCACGTTTGGGAGTGCGCAGCATGGCGGATGGAGCACGTTTGGGAATGCGCAGCATGGCGGATGGAGCACGTTTGGGAGTGCGCAGCATGGCGGATGGAGCACGTTTGGGAGTGCGCAGCATGGCGGATGGAGCACGTTTGGGAGTGCGCAGCATGGCGGATGGAGCACGTTTGGGAGTGCGCAGCATGGCGGATGGAGCACGTTTGGGAGTGCGAAGCATGGCGGATGGAGCACGTTTGGGAGTGCGCAGCCTGGCGGATGGAGCACGTTTGGGAGTGCGCAGCATGGCGGATGGTGCTCGTTTGGGAGTGCGCAGCATGGCGGATGGTGCACGTTTGGGAGTGCGCAGCATGGCGGATGGAGCACGATGGGAAGTGCACAACACACCACACACACACACACACTGGGAACCACAAACAACTGCCCTACACAGACACCTACACACACAGACAACGCTGCACACACACAACACCCAACACACAAACACCGCGGCACACACAAATATACGCACATACCGCACAACACACACATTGCACAAAACATACCTCCCCCCAAAACACACCACACACACAAACCGCGCAACACACAACGCTACAGACACACAGCGCTCCACAAACAACGCAACACACATACAACACCGCTCTCACCCCCGTCACACCCAGACAACACCCAGAACATGTACAGCGCCTACACAAACACTTGGTAACTACACACAACATATATATATATATAACAAAAATCATACATGAACTACACAATACGTAAATTCTAGAATACCCGATGCGTAGAATCGGGCCACCTTCTAGTATATATATATTTAAAGCAAGAAAATTCTTGAAAGCTTCATTGTAGAATGATGACAGACATAACTCCTTTTGGTAGCAAGAAGCTGATGGAGGGGGAGAGAAAAAGGCCAGCAGATCTGTAAAGAATAAAAGACTGATTAAAATCAAAGTTTTTTTGACAAAGGCACCAGCAAATCACATATAATGGATATAATGTAGCCTGCATCCAATGATGGTTCTCTCGATGTCTGACAGCTCAACAATACCTTCTGTTTCCACTTCCAAAACAAGTGATGACCTGCCAATCACACTCCCTGTTGCGGGTAAAGGAGTGTAAGTTCAGTGTGAAAAACCATGTGTGACTGCTGTCCCCACAGTCACAGAGGATGAAGAGCACGCAGATGCACTTGATGGGGCAGGCGGTGGTTGCACAGGCACGCTAGGCCGCATTGTAGCACAGTGAAATTCACATTGCGACTTATGCTTCATTTTAAGTCATGTATAGGGTGGGCTCCCTACTATGCAGCAAAACCAGGCAACAGGAAAAGGACTCTAGGCAGTTGGGTTGATAAATGATTGTTTAACTTTACCAAAACAAACAATAAGAACCATGCATACAATTTAAATAATTGAACAATCTATTCTGTTGCCTACTACCTGCTAATCCCTCTGTGTAGCAGTAATTGTGTGTTTGTGCGTGTGTGTGTGTGTGTGTGTGTGCGAACACGACTTACCAGTGGCGCATCACAAGAGCCTCCAAGTTATCTACCTAAACATAGACAAAACACATTACCCCCCCTGAATACCCTTGTTAGCTGAAGCCTCACAGATATTGCAGATGATAACAGTGTGAATGCAAACCACACAGCTCTGCAACACAGTCATGGAAATCTTTAAAAGCAACAGTCAATGCAAACATGTGTTGCTGTCCCTCTATGATTTAAACTGTACGTGACAATTTGACAGTGCAGAGGCAGAAAGTCTTATTGCCTATATAGTCGGCCTACCCAGAACAGATATGTGTTTTGCTAATAAAACAAAGTGTTGCGTGCCCGCATTATTGTCTGGGCACAGCCTACCGTACCCGGGTACTGTGATGTCCAGTTTCCAGAAATATAGACTTTACGCTCCTCTCACGGTAAACAGTATAGACAGCACCGTAAGAATGTTGGTCTGTGGCACACAATGCTGCTCACTGACGTTACAGTGCTCATCATCAAAGTACAACACAACTCCCCTCACAATTGAACGAAGTGTTTCCGCGGTGGCTCCTTGCTGTAACACACACCTTTAGCTTTTCCTTCTGTTCATAGACAGCATCTCCAAGTCCACACCCGAAGAGCAATTTTATATTGTTATAGTGACCAAAGGCAGATCCAAAAAAACAGCAGCCCCTTGTGTGTAGTCTGCAACAATGCATGCAATGAACGGCAAATAAGCATATTGCGTTGACAGTTGCTAAAGCTGAGCAATACACCTTCACGCTGTCAATTCATATCCATGTGATACTTCATGGAGGAAGTACTCAAAAGTGTGAGTTTTTGCCTTCTACTTACAGATTGTTGATAAATCTTACAGATTCCATGACTTGGGTGATCCTTTGCGATGTCCAAAAATTCACAGGCTAGGAAAGGCTTACAGCCCATGCGACCTGCATAGCCAACACGACTTCTGCTCAGAGTCAAAGTTGTGGTCCAGGATTCAGTTGTTGACGTGCTTCCAGTACTTTGTCTCTGGCCAGGAAGACGCAACGTAACCTCATCGTCAGTAGCATCCTCCTCCACCTCCTCTGCTGACCTCATCGACTGGCTGACTTTGGTTTGACAGTAAGTGTGGTCTCCAACCTCATCAATAACCCTGTGTGTTTTCATTCCCGTCGTCCTGAGTCCTCCGAGACAACCTCTTCCTGCCCTGACCGAATAGTAAAGTTGTCCTTCCAATCAGGTGTCTGTGCTCCTCATCATGTTCCCCATTGTCTCCACCAGGAGGATTTACTTTTTGGAAATGAGGGTGTAGATTAGGCTCAGCACCTTCTTCATCGGGGCCTGGATCCCACTCACAAAGCTTCTGGCCATCTGCGTAGATCATTTCCCCTGTCTCATGGAACTCGCTACCTCAACACGTCAGATTATCTGCTACACACGCAAGCTTCAAACTGAATCTGAAAACTCATCTGTTCAGAAATGACTATAACCTTCAATGACACCACCACCATACGTACTTGACGCTCAACCTAAACCACTCCTACTGTCTCCTCCCAAAAATCCTTTAGAATGTAATCCCGCAAGGGCAGGGCCCTCTTCCCTCTGTACCAGTCTGTCTATAGTTACTTGTATATGTATTCTGTATGTAACCCCCTTCTCATGTACAGCACCATGGAATCAATGGTGCTCTATAAATCAATAATAATAAAAATAATAATAACTTCCTTGTCTGTACTCATTGCAGCTTTGGAGCAGACCTCTGATTCCCAGGCTATAGTGCGACTGAACAGCTATGCAAACTCAACCATCTCTGTCACCCCATACTCAGCAGGGCTGGTGGAAACTTGAGAGCTGTTAGGAAGCAAGTGTGATTGGATTGACACCACAGAGGAATGGAGTATTTGGGATCTTGAAATTGGGGTGGAGGAGAGGCCACTTTATGGAGCACTTCAGATCCATTGAAGCAGCTGCTGTTTTGGCCTCATCTACATTTGTTAGCGATGGTCGTGTCCATGAAAAAAGGGATCATATCAGATTATCCATGGGAAGAAGTACACCTGTTCTTTTGGATGGTATTTGTTGTTACAAAACGGTGACGCCTTAAACGCAAGCAGCCTGCTGCGGTTTCAGTTGCGCCCAGGCATCAGCTGCCATTTAGGCCTGTGCCTCGGGTTGTCCAGCTGGCTGCTTTCTCCTCCACGTGTAAGTGTGGAGAGGCAGCTAGTGCGCATGCGTGTGCCGATTTACCCCAGCCGGTGCCTAACTCCAGTGTTTTGCCTAGTGAGTATGCTCAGCCTGACTGTGCCATTCCTGAGGCTAAGTCTTCATTTCGGGCTACAGCGCATGCTCCCACACTTAGTGCGAAAAGCCTCTTTGCACAGGTACTTGCACTCCGTGCCGGGTCTCAGTCCTGTGTTGTGCCTAGACACCATGCTAAAGCTGATAGTCTTTTTTCAGAGACTGTATTTCATGCAACTGACCATGGTCAGGCACTTACTGCATCAGAAACTAGGTCCGGTAATGAACTCTTTGGCCCTGCCCCTGATGTGGGGGGCCCATTTAGAACACAGGGCATCAGGTGTACTGATGATGTGGCCAGGCCACTCCCAAATGGCTTGCAGAGGCCCGCCCCTATGACTTGTCACCTCATTATTAATGGTCAGACGATGACTGGTGAGGTGTTTGGGTCATGACAGCCATGAGGTCATCATTGAAGTTGCGGTTCCAAATAGGACGCTAGTTATGCCACTCATGATGTATCACTCTGCTTTTGTCTCCATGAGGTGCATTGTGGTCCACCCTGGTTTGGGGCGAACCCAGGTTATAAAAGGGGCTGGAGACAACAAGGAGGTGCTCAGTCTTCTATTATGCTCCGAAAGAGCACACCTCCATGTGTTGAACCCATTGCAGCTTTAGGCCAGAGGTAGACAGGGATAGGGCGTCGAAGCAGGCCGCCACCACAGTTGGTAACGCAGAACGGTTAAGACCAGCTCCTGTCCTACAAGTCCTGCTTGTGCAGCCCAGTGGCATTAACAGGCCTGCTGCTGCTGATGCGCCTGCTGTCCACAGGTGTGGCCCCAATGCACACGGTCAGCGTACTGAATGGCCCCTGTGATGTTAACAGGGAGTTCCTGGGCTGGGTGGGCGTGTGGACCCTGTGACGCTAACAGGGCTCCCAGTCTCAAGATCCGAGTGGCGTCTAACTTGGTTCAGGCTACTATTAGTTTCATAGCCACACAGCTCTGTATCCTCCACCGAACCTTCCAGTTGCCAACCTCTCCTTTTCCATCTGGGAGCACGGTGGACACTGACTGCTGATGGGGATATATACCTTTCTCTTTCTTTTCTTATTAATTTTCGTTATATAGCGGTAACATAGTATATACTACCTTATCCAAATCTGCCAGTCCCACCGTAACAGATGGTGTTTCTTCATCAAATGTTACTTTTGCTTAACCACCAAACCCACGGACCAAAACTTTTTTTCCCTTTCCAACACACCTGTTCCCCTTTCCACCAGCATCTGTCCTTTTTCAACTCATTTTGTATATGACCAAAAGTGCAACTCTGCAGGGACACCGTACTCAATGCCTTCTCAGCACAGCAGCCAACCCTCGGTCCCTCAGATGTGGACAAGTAAAAGACCATTTCCTCCTATCCATGACAAAGCGTTGAGATTCACTCTGTGCAGCACTGGTGTTTAGTGGAAAAGCAGATCGAAGATTGCGTACCACCTTCTGAAGATACTCCTGTACACGTGCGTCCCTTTCTATGGCAGGAATTATTTCGCCAAATTTTGTCTTGTACCAGGGATCTAACAGTGTGGCAACCCAGTATTTAGCATTATTTCGAATTCGTACAATCCGAGGGTCATGTCTTAGATAGTGCAGCAAGAAGACGCTCATGCGTCTTGTGCATCCAGGAGGACCAAGTCCTTGGTGTGTTGGTGGCAGAGAGGTGAGAATCGTGCCTCCTTCCTCTGCCCTCTCCCCCCAACCTTGCACAACCAAAATGTGAGCAAGCTCTCACTCATCTGCTGAGTCTTCCATGCTGATACTATGCGCCCTTGTTAATCCCTATCCCCCACCATAACTGCTGCCTAGGTGCCGCTTACCGTATGGACCTTGTAGATCTTATTATCCCTTCTGCATATGACTCCTCCTGTACTTCCTCACCTTCCTCTTGGGCCAATACCTGACTCCGAATAATGCTTACAGTGTGCTCCATCATGTAGATGACCAGAATTGTCACGCTGAGAATGGCATTGCCAGTGCTAAACATCTTCGTCGACATTTGTAAACTGTGTAGAAGGGTGCATAGGTCCTTGATCTGACACCACTTCAGCAGCGTGATCTGCACCACCTCTGGATCAAGTTAGCCCAGGGTATACGTCATACCGTATTTCAGCAGGGCTCTGCTGTGCTGCCACACACGCTGCAACATGTGCAGATTCCAATTCCTGCGTGTCGGAATATCGCATTTCCGGCGTTTAACTACCAGACCCTAAGACTTCCGGAGCGATGAAAGTTGTTGAGCTGCTGGGTGCGAAGGATGAAAGTGAGCACATAGCAGCGTGCCCGCTGCACAAGGCCATGTAGGCCGGGATGGTATTTTAAAAATTGCTGGAGAATCAGATTCAACACGTGAGCCATACAAGGCCCGTGTGTCACATTGCCCTGACGAAGGGCCGCAGACAGGTTTGCATCATTGCCGCACACGGCTGTTAAGTCACCAACGTAGTCCACTCAATCAATTTGTACTCTGGTCCCAATGGGAAGACACCACACCCTTTTTTAGGCCCCTCCTGTCTGCAGACCACTGCCAGACAAAGCTATGAACCTCTTGTTACTGTTACCCCCAGTTCAGTTTTATGAGTTTGTGTGCTTGTTACCTGACTACGTTTCCTGCTTGCTGTTTATGTACCTCGTTGGTCGATCCGCATTTCACCTCTGCTTGTTTTCTGATTAAGTCCTGGCCATCCCATTCTGTTCCTCTTCCTCAATTAATGTTTTTGACCCTGCATGACTACTATTCTCTGGAACTGCAGCCTTCCACAGGTATTGATCAACTTGGGCCCTGTGTAATTCCAAATCACTGTATAGGGGTTAAAGGGTTTCAGGGTTCTGGGTGTCCAGCTTGGTGAGTGGCTTGCCTCTAGCCTATCCTTTACAGCCCATCTGAGTGTGTTGATCCAGGCAGGCGTTACACCGTGCCCTCTGCAGAAGGCCATGTAGGCCGGGATAGTGTTTTAAAAATTGCTGGACAACCAGGTTCAACACGTGAGCCATACAAGGCACGTGTGTCACATTGCCCTGAAGAAGGGTCGCAGACTGGTTTGCATCATTGTCGCACCCGACCTCCCCTGACTGCTGGTTGAGTGTAGACAACCATTGATGAAACTCGGTCTCACTCTCCAGAGCTAACCGTCCACAATTCCTCAGCAGTGTCTCACATTTCCCCTACATTTCAAAGTAAACATTTGACCGCCTGATGGCCTTGAGCTCTGCTGCCAGCATAGTAAGGAGGTGTGTGGGATTCCTTGGGCGCAGTTACAAGGAAGGGTGGCCTGACCACACAGGGTTTGGGCCGAGGTGGAGGACCCACACGAGGTTGAGGAGGCAGAAGCAGTGGAGGAACTTGTACATACAGAGGAAGGATTGACACACAAGTCGTGGGGACGGCAAGACTTGTACAGCAAACCCTTCTCCATCTCTCACCATAGTTACCCAGTGCCCAGTCAGCAACATGTAACTCCCCTGTCCATGCTTACTGGTCCAAGTATCTGTGTTGAAATGCACCCTGTCACACACAGAGTTTCTCAAGGAATCGGTGAGGTTGTGTGCGACCTACTGTGGTAGCGCGGGCACGCCTTTCTTGGAGAAGGAGTGATGACTGGCCATCGGCTCTTGGGGCACTGCAATGGGCATAAGGTCTCAAAAATCCTCGGTCTCAAAAGGGTGTAAAGGCAGCCTTTCTGTTGCCAACAAGTTGCAGATGATGAAACTCAACCTCTTAGGCATGTCATGCCCTTCGAAAATCATGTAAAACACAGCGAGGGGACTCCAACCACAGTCTCCCTCGTTTCCACTAATTGGGCCACACACACCCCACTTCACTGGCATCAGTTGACCCCCCTTTTGAAAAAGAAAAAGATGCTTTGCATGAAGCACTCTCAAAAATACGCGTGCCTTTCCCATCCCCTGGCTGACCCAGGGGAAGAAAAGTCCTCTGAGAGCCATGACTTGTTCATCTTGGTTCTTTTAGAAACACAGCGAGGGGACTCCAACCACAGTCTCCCTTGTTGCCACTAATTGGGCCACACACACCCCACTTGACTGGCATCAGTTGACCCCCCTTTTGAAAAAGAAAAAGATGCTTTGCATGAAGCACTCTCAAAAATACTCGTGCCTTTCCCGTCCCCTGGCTGACCCAGGGGAAGAAAAGTCCTCTGAGAGCCATGACTTGTTCATCTTGGTTCTTTTGGAAACACAGCGAGGGGACTCCAACCACAGTCTCCCTCGTTGCCACTAATTGGGCCACACACACCCCACTTGACTGGCATCAGTTGACCCCCCTTTTGAAAAAGAAAAAGATGCTTTGCATGAAGCACTCTCAAAAATACGCGTGCCTTTCCCGTCCCCTGGCTGACCCAGGGGAAGAAAAGTCCTCTGAGAGCCATGACTTGTTCATCTTGGTTCTTTTAGAAACACAGCGAGGGGACTCCAACCACAGTCTCCCTCGTTTCCACTAATTGGGCCACACACACCCCACTTGACTGGCATCAGTTGACCCCCCTTTTGAAAAAGAAAAAGATGCTTTGCATGAAGCACTCTCAAAAATACACGTGCCTTTCCCGTCCCCTGGCTGACCCAGGGGAAGAAAAGTCCTCTGAGAGCCATGACTTGTTCATCTTGGTTCTTTTAGAAACACAGCAAGGGGACTCCAACCACAGTCTCCCTCGTTGCCACTAATTGGGCCACACACACCCCACTTGACTGGCATCAGTTGACCCAATTTTCAAGATGAAAAAGATGCTTTGCATGAAGCACTCTCAAAAATACGCGTGCCTTTCCCGTCCCCTGGCTGACCCAGGGGAAGAAAAGTCCTCTGAGAGCCATGTCCACATTGTCAGTGGACAGACGCGTGTGCTTATCTGCCAGCAGACCCCCAGCAGCACTGAAGACAGGTTCCGAGAGAACGCTGGCTGCAGGACACGACAAGATCCCCAAGGCGTACGTGGCAATCTCAGACAATTTATCCAGATTGGAAGCCTAAAATGAGCAGGGCTCAAGTTGCACAGTAATGGTATCGATGTTTCCTTGCATATACTCATATATCTGTGTGTCCTCCTCTTTTTCCTTGTCCAGCTCTTTTGTTTTCGCATGAGTATATGTCCTTGTCACTTTCCCATGTGTTTGTGTTGTGTTGTGAGTTGTTTGTCACCTTTTGGACACCTTTGAGGGTGTTTTCTAGGTGTTTTTATGTGTTTGTGATTGCCTGCCATTGTTTCCTATGCAGTTCGAGTTCGGTTCGTCGAACGTTCGACGAGCCGAACTCGAACGGGACGTCCGTTCGGCGAACCGACCTCGAGCCGAACCGCGACCGGTTCGCTCATCTCTAGTTATTAGTTAAGATAGGGCCAAAGGCACATAAAAGTCAAAGTAGGTCTCATATCATGGAGTATACCTAAAACATCACAAGAATGACCTATAAAGCTGCAATTCAAAAAATAGCAATGAAGGGATGTGTGAAAAATCCCCGAGGTCCCCTATAGTCGTGTGGAGGTGATACTTATTCAGGGGAAAAAGTTTTTGAAGCAGGATTGGAAATGGATGCACCACTGATAATCCACCAAGAGATATTAAATGTACATAAGAATAAAAATGAAGCCCAGATACATAAACCTGTATAAAACAAAGAATGCCAAAGGGAAGATGGAAAAAAGTGTGTACGTGTAAAGATAATTATATAACGAAGACCATCACTGCAATGTTGCATCTGAACAAATCTCAAAACTTCTGGGACAATATCATTTAGAATTGTATGAAACCAAAGTGGAGATGTTTGGATATAATGTACTGTACAAGACATGCAAAGCATATCAGCACAAACACCTCATTCCAACTGTCAAGAAACCAACGCCGCCCCCAGAAGTAATGTCGCTTGTCTTCTGACTAGATGTTGCCAGATCTTTTCTGCTGATCTGATACGGCATCAGAGCATGTGCTGGCATTGTGCACACCGCACAATGCCCATAGACTAGCCCAAGCACTGAAATGAGGGTCACTGATGCTGATTCCACAGGTCTGCGACTAAAAAGCTGTTTGATTATTTTCATCTAATCTCCATGTATTTTGGTGTGCTGAAAATGAAAAAAATATTGAAAAAAATCCTGGACGTCAGGATTTGCCACAAAATGCAAAATTCTCTTCACATTTAGTACATTTTTCATATTTTTTTTTCTTTTTTTTTTTTTTAGGGTTTTGAAAGTCAAAATTACTATTAATTAATTTACATCAATGCATTGAAGATATAGAATGCCAAAAAAAGATAACACTCAAAGAAAAGAACTTTCAGAGTGAGCTAATGAAACCATCATCAACATTTTGCAAGCTCAATGAGCGGGCTCTGACATGCCCGGGTTTGTTTCAATTCTTTTATCTTTGTTCTCGCCTATTCACACTTTTTAATCTCAGTTCATGTTAGCTCTTCATATTCAACCGTGTTGGCCAAAATTAGCATTAAGGTTCAGCGGAAGTGTATTAATTCGCCTGACAGTTTCTGGTATATTGGTGGTGAATATACAGTGTTGAAGCAACAGCTGAATATTACAGACTTTGTGAAAAAAGTATACTTCGCATATTTCGGACTAAAGCTTGGAGATCAAGATAAAGCTTGGGCCCCTCATAAAGTGTGCAAACGGTGTGTTGAGGACCTCCTAAATTGGTTCAAGGGTAAGAAAAAAGCTTTCCGTTATGGGATTCCTATGGTATGGTGAGAGCAAAAGACAATTATTACTTTTGTTCATGCGATGTGGAAGGGTATAATTCAAAATGGAAGCATTCCATTTCATACCCCAATATTCACTCAACAATTCGTCCCATCCCCCATGGCACAGATATACCAGTACCCAAGGCCCCTGCTACCTTGGAAGAGATAACAATGTCCGATGAAGGTGGAGTCATACCGGAACCAGATGAATCAAATTCTGATTTTGAAGATGATACAAGACCAAAATTGTTTTCCCAGGAGGAGATGAATGATTTGGTAAAAGACTTAAATCTTCCCGAAGATGCCGCTGAGTTACTCGGCTCAAGGCTCAAAAGCAAGAATTTATTTTTGCCAGGAGTGTCTTTTTCATGGTTCAGACATCGTGAAGACGAGTTTGTTCCTTACTTTGCCCAGGAAGATAAGTTGGTTTATTGCATCGATGTCGAAAGTTTGATGGGTCAATTCAAAATCTAATATGATTCAGCGCAATGGCATCTTTTTATATATTCTTCAAACAGAAGTCTCAAGGCAGTTTTACTCCACAACGGCGGTTTTTATGCTTCCATCCCTGTAGGTCATTCCGTACACCTCAAGGAAACCTACGAGAACTTGGAATTGGTTCTTCATAAACTTAAATATGAAGACCACGGTTGGCAAGTGTGCGGGGATTTGAAAGTATTGTGCATGCTGCTCGGGCAACAAGCTGGGTATACCAAATACCCTTGTTTTCTGTGTCTATTGGACAGTCGAGACCGACAAAATCACTGAACCAAGAAGAATTGGCAGCCCAGGGTGCTCAAAGATGGTGAAAAAAATGTCCTCCGAGAAACTTTGGTTCCTCCCCATAAAGTGCTTCTGTGATGCCCTGGACTAGTCAGGTCGTCCCAGGTTATCCCACACACACACACAACCCCTCCCTAAAAAGGTGACAGCAGCCAAACTACAAAACCCTTGTCACCTCCCTCCAGGTTTGATGTCCACACCAGGGGGGGTGGAGCCAGGTGGTTGGCTCCGCCCACCGAGGAGTTCACAGGCCTGGAGGCAGGAAAAACCGTAGTTCTAGGAAGATTAGCTTTGACAGTGGAGTGGAATAGTCAAGTTCAAGGGCAGACCTGTGACCAGGCCTGCCATAGTCTACCAGGTGTCTGGGTTGGAGCCCAGTCACCTCTGGCAAGGAGGCAGATGGTGGTGGCCACCTGCAGGATCTGGGATTACAGCCGGTGGAACTGTAGGGACCGGGGACGGATGGTGGCCCGCCGGTACCGAACCGGGGAGTCGATTGGAAACCGGAGCACCAGGAGGGGTAATCAGACCCAGTACGAGGCCCAGAACCAACAGGGCTGAGTCAAATCAACTGATTGAGGACTTGACTTAAGGACCTATCCCACCTAAGACCCGTTAGAAGACAACAGCCCAACCATAAAGGGTAATGCCACCGCTCAGGCATAGAGACCCAAGGGGCCAGTGTCTGCAGGCAAAGACGGCTCCCCTGGCACAAACCAGCCGGGGAGTGGACTATCATTGCTCAGGCATAGGAGTCAATACAGATTACACAAGTGAGGTGTAGGAGAAAGGCGGAAACCATCAACCTATTAAGGGGAGAAAACTGCACCCGGCTAGGCGGCACCGTTCACCATCTTGTTTGGTTTACCAGAGACTCCAGCGTGTTTCATCATAGTGAGTACAACAGTGCCTTCGGGCCGCGCACTGCACCAACATCCCCCAGCACGCACCCGCACTTCCCTCGGGCCCCCGGGACCATCACTCCCCTACTCACGGAGGAGTCAACACCAAGCTGCGCAACACCATCCCCTGGGAGGCCTAGTCAACAGCAGCGGTGGTATCCATCCATTCACCACAACCCGTGGGCGGCGTCACGAACTTAAATCCCCTACAAACCACCATGGCCCCTGCCGTGGAACTCCCCAACGAAGTCCCTGCGTGTAGCGCCATCCACCTTTCAGAGCGACGTGACCCCACGGGTCCGTGGAGAGCTCGAGCCACCCACCGACATGCACAGATCCGAGCGGCTCGGCAGCCGGCCGAGCCCGCGAGGCGGTACACTTCTACCACCTCTCCACATCAAATTGGGATTGATGTAGCAATTCGTAAAATCACTTCCAGAAGATGGAGAATGCTTCAAATACTTGGTCGCCACGTTTCCAGGCCTCTCGGAGGCAAAATTGAAGGAAGGTGTGTTCGTCGGACCAGACATTAGAAGGCTTATAGCTGATCAAGAGTTTATCAATACCATGACGCATCCTCAAAAAGAAGGGTGGATTGCATTTAAAGAGATCGTAGAGAAATTTTTAGGCTATAACAAAGACCCTGACTACAAACAAATTGTCGGACGAATGCTGAAGGCATTTCAAGCTTTAGGTTGCCTGATGAGTTTGAAAATGCATTTCCTCCATTCCCACCTTGCCAACTTTCCTGAAAATTTGGGAGCTGTGAGTGAAGAGCAAGGTGAACGATTCCACCAGGACATTAAAGAGATGGAGAGAAGATACCAGGGAAGATGGAGCATTACAATGATGGCAGACTACTGTTGGACACTTCACAGAGACATTACAGATGCTACTCACAAGCGTAAAGGTACCAAGAGAAGCCTCACAGGGAAGTAGAATCGATTTTAGTGTGTGTTAGTGAGCTCATTGCAGTTAAAAAATGATTTTCATGAAACATTTGTAATAAAAATTAATTTTATGAGTCTATTTTAATTTATTTTGAGGTATTGTCTTATTTAACATAGTTACTTAAATTGTCAGAAAACGTGATGTCCTATGACAAAATGGAGGTCATTTTCGGATTCAGCACACTCAAAAACATAAAGATTACGTGGAATAACCAAAACAGCTCTCGAAAAAAATTTTTTTGCAGACCTGTGTTCTTTTCAGGAAGCGGGCAGAAGCTTTGTCAGTGACTACATTCTCTGCCCCCTGATGACGTTTTGTTTGCATATCCCAGCATGTTCTGGGATTCTCAAAGGCAACATCATCAAAAAGAAGTGAAAAGAAATAGAAAAACAGTTAGATAGTGTAGTTAGAGAACAGTAGGGAATTATTAATTCAACTATATTAAAAAATAATTTTTAATTCATTATGAAAAGTACTTTGGACTTCGGACCACCCCTTTAAGCAAAGTTAGAAATAGTGGGTCAGATTTCCTCCAGAATGATGTGAGAGATGGATAAAGTCATACAGAAAACAATTACTTCTAGTTATTGTCAATAAAGGTGGTTCTACAAGCTACTGATTCATGGTGTCTACTTAATTTTTCATGTATAGTTTCTGCATTTTGATATAATTTTTGATAAATAACACAATACAATTTTTCATATGTTGTTCTTTATCAAGGTTTCATTTAACTATTTATAAAACCTTCTAAGGACCAAAGGTTTTATAATTATCTCCTGATATGTAAAACTATAGGTTTTCAAAGAGAGTGTACACAGTTGTATTCATGACTGTATGTAAAGTTGGTTCATGCCATCACACCCCTTCATCTTATTAGTTTGGGAAAAAGACTGTTTGAGCTGAGCTCCGTTTTATTATTTGCCTGATAGCATCTACACGGGCTGCCTATATGGCACTTATACTCCTGGACTTATTACCAGTTTATTTGCCTATTAACGTATTTACTTATTAACACTTTAATCCGAGCTGATGACTTCCAATTTCAAGTGCAGTTTCCAAAATCTCTAGTGCACCCATATTTTTTAATTTTTAAAAAAAAGTTTATTTTTTACAAGGTGGAGCAGTTACGCTTTTACCATTGTCACTGTACCAGGATCTCAGTGCACACACATCAGGTGTAACCTGAGCCGGTCCTCTAAAAATTATTTTGAGTTCATTAGGCACCCTATTAAGTCGTATGCAGTCTCCACAAATCCCATTCACTGGATTTCCCACAGCTCCCACTCACTTTATGCCCTGTTGCTCAACCTCTTAATCAGCTCCATACACCAGCTCACGACTTGTATCATACATGTAAAGGGAAGGTGTTCAAAAGTAGTTTAAAAAAACATATCCCATATCACCAAGTTTGATTTATGAAAATATAGAATTATTTAACCCATACAGTGACAAGCGTAAAGAAAAAAACTAAAAATACCAGAATCGCCATTTCTGAGTTGTAGCACCTCCCTTAAAAATTGCAATAATAAAGTGATCAAATCATTGTATTTACCCCATAATTATACCTAAAAATATAGCAGATAGTTTTCCCTGCAAGAATTAAGCCCTAACACAGCTCAGTTCATGGAAAGCTTAAAAAGTTACAGGTTCCAGAATATGATATCATAACAAACCAAATAGTTTTTTTTTGTTTTTTACAAATGTCTGAATTTTTTTTACCACTGAAATTAAAAGAAAGAAAAAAAATCCCCCTGAAAACCAGCTGTAGTGGAAACAGGTTAATATTGGACAAGCTAGAATTGCAGAGTAGTGATGAGTGTGCACAAAAGTGCTCAGGTGCTCGGTACTCAAATTGAGTATGTTGGACGCTCAGAAATGCTAGACTTAAGGCCCAGTCATACACAACGACTTACCAGCGATCCCGAAAATGATGCGACCTGATAGGGATCGCAGGTAAGACGCTGGGAGGTCGCAAGTGAGATGTCACACAGTCAGATCTTACCACTGTAAGGGACCGGGAAAGGGTAGTGGCCCGCCGGAACAGAACCGGGGAGCCAACTGGATACCGGAGCACCAGGCAGGGTACTCAGACCCCGAACTAGGCTATAAGCCACCACCATAGTCAAATCAACTGATTGCGGTCTGGACCTCAGGGGTTCATTCCCACCTAAGTCCCGATTGAAGGCAACAGCCCAACCCGTCTGGATAGGAGCCACCGCCAGAGGCCAAAGATCCAAGGGGCCAGCGTCTGCGGGCAAGCGGGCTCCTACAACACATATATGCTGGGGAGCGGGATACCAGTGCCCAGGCACAGTAACCAAGATCACATACAGGTGCAGGAGAAAAGCGGACATTACCAAGCTATCTGGAGAAACTGCAGCCGGCTGCGGGCCCCGTTCGTCACCCCATTTGGTTTACCAGCGCCTCCAGTGTCTTGTATCGGAGTGAGTATACCAGTGCCCTCGGGCACCGCACCGTGCTGCACCGCCACCTTGCGCCCTGCACCCCGACCACTCGCCAATCGGGCCCCTTGGACCAACATCCCCTACCCATGGAGGGGTCAACACCTAGCTGCGCCCCGACACCGCTCCCGGGAGTCCCCGTACCTTCACCGCAGCGGTGGTGTCCACCATCACCACAACCCGTGGGTGGCGTCACGAACTTCACAACACAACTACCCCACCACCCCCCTGCGTGCACCACCACTACACCCTTACAGAGCGACGTGACCCCCGGGTCCGGAGGTGCTCGAGCCACTGACACACGAGCCCAGACCCGAGCGGCTCGGCGACTCTTCTGGCATCACGAACAGGATAGAACCAGTCTACTTACCGGTAGAAGTGCGCCTTGTTGTTCCCACCAGCGGCGTCCCGCTGAAAAATCTGAAGATCCGCCATCTTGGGCGCGAACGTTTCCCGCTCAAGTTGTCTTCACCGAGCAGTGGAGGCGCGAAAGTGAAGCCCCACCCCCAAAGAGAGAAGTGCTGTAGAAAAACTAAGGGGGGACGGGAAGAAGATGTCCGTGCCTACCGGAGACGGCGGGGGGGCGTCAGCTGCAGGAATGGCAGCGCCCGAAGATGGGAACATGGCAGCCCTCGCTCCGGTCGCAGGAGCGGGGGAGGCCGCAGGTCCAGCGGTCGCCCAGGTAATGCCGATCTCCCTGCCGTACGTGCCCGGTGCTACCTGGCTACCTTAGTATGATGGGAAGCCTGACGCCTTACAGGTGTCCCGGAAAAAGATAAACCCAATTCTTGACCTGTATGCCATGACTGGCAGACAGGCGGTGACGGTGGTACTAGGACAGCTGACAGGTGCAGCCGAGCAGGAGATGGAGACCTGGACCGACGTGGACCGGGCCTCGGTAGCCACTATCTTTGAAAAACTCCAGACCGCCTTTGAGACCTGGACCGAGGCTGAGTTGCGGATGCAGTTCTACCAATGTCGGCAGCGGCCCGCGGACAGTATCAGAGACTATGCCCTGCGCTTGCAGACGGCCCTCCTGACCCTGAGGCGGGTGGACGCCATCAGCGACGCCGACAGCAACAAGATGTTGGTGGAGCAGTTTCTACAGGGACTGGGGTCTGCTGAGGATCGCAAACAGCTGCGGTTATGGACTCTGTAGCACGCCGACTTAAACTTTACAGAACTAAAGGAGCGGGCCATCAAAGCCCTGCAAACATCAACTGGTGGCGCTCCTGATGTGGCCCCTTGGCCGGTTGAAACCGCTCCCGTGTCAGTGGCACCCCCTCCCTTAGCTCTACCGGCCCCTGCTACACCCGTCGGGACAATAGAAGCGTTGGCCTTGCAGATCCAACGTATGAATGAAGATCTTACCCGGATCCTCGACGTACTCCAGCTCCCGATGAGAGTCAAGCTCCAGGAGAAGATCCAGCTCATAGACAGTCCGGAGGACGTCCCTTGGATGCAGCGGAGGAAGAACACTGACCTGCGGCATGGGCCACCCATGTGTTACAGGTGCAACAAGCCTGGCCATTACTCTAGGCGATGTCCGTTAAACGAGCAACCCCTGTGGCCAAGGGCCAATCCTCAGGAGTAGACCCTCATGGCCCGGCTGATTGAAGAGAACGGTTTGTAGGAGGCCGCCCCATCATCTCTCTGGCGGTGGACGGCGTCCCGACCATGGCCCTGCTGGACACCAGATCGCAGGTAACCACTATGCCTTATTCATTGTACCAGCGATATTGGGCCGATAGTGAACTTGCCCCTCCCGATGATAGCATGACCATTACTGCAGCCAATGGGCTCCCGATGACCCAAGTGGGACTCTGGGAAGTGACCCTGACCGTGGGGTGGACCCAGCTTAAACGCCAAGGGATGATTGTGGTGCTGAATGAGTCCAGTGACCGTAACCCGAAAGTGGTCCTGGGAACCAATGTAATTGAGCACTGCATGGGAAAGGTGTTGAACTTGCTGCAACAACTGTCTGACACTGCAGGAGGAGGGTGGCAGAGGGCCCTGCAGCGTGAGATCTGGGTCCTCCTGCACCGGCAGCAGGTGAATCTGACAGGTGGAGAAATCGGTGGAGTGCGGGTGATGGATGCCGCCCCTTTGGTGATCCCACCAAGGAGCGAGATGATGATTTGGAGTAGGGCAGCAGTAGGCCCCCAGGGACGGGATTGCCTGGCATTGGTAGAACCCTCGCCTTCGGAGCACTGGCCCATGGTAATGGTAGCCAGAGGGGTGATTGATGTCAAAAAGGGGAGGGCACCTGTGAGAGTGCTGAACTGCAGGGAGAAAGAGGTTAGGCTTCCCCGCTACGCCACCATAGCTAAGCTGTTCACCATCGACCTCCACACTATCCATGAGACCACCCCCACTACCCCTACACCCGACATGAGTAGTGACACTCCATCTCCGACATTACAGGAGTGGTGCCGAGAGCTACATGTCGGCACCAAATCTACCCCGGTACATCACAAAGATGGGGTTTACAGGGTATTACAGGAGTATGGGCAGGTTTTCAGCAAGCACCCGCTAGATTTTGGGAGGATTAAAGGGGTCCAACATCATATCCCCACAGGCACACATGCACCTATCAAGGAGAGGTATAGGCCAATACCACCAGCACACTATCAATGCGCCAAAGACATGTTGAGGAAAATGAAGGAGGCAGGGGTCATCCAGGATAGTTGTAGTCCCTAGGCAGCTCCGTTGGTGCTGGTAAAGAAGAAAGACGGTACCATGAGGATGTGTGTGAATTACCGGAAGATCAATCAGATAACGCATAAAGATGCCTACCCTCTCCCCTGCATTGAAGAGTCGCTGGCTGCACTAAAAAATGCTATTTTTATCTCTACTCTTGACCTTACCAGCGGATACTGGCAGGTGGCGGTCGCACCAGAAGACCGCGAGAAGACCGCATTTGTTACCCCCATGGGACTCTGCGAGTTCAACAGTATGCCGTTCGGGCTGTGCAATGCCCCGGGGACCTTCCAACAGCTCATGGAATGCTGCTTGGTGCATCTCAACTTCGAGACTGTCCTATTGTATCTGGACGATGTGATTGTGTATTCCAAGATGTACGAGGCCCACCTGAAGCACCTGGCAGAAGTGTTCGCAGCCCTCTCCAAGTACGGGATGAAGTTGAAGCTGTCCAAGTGCCATCTGCTGAAACCCAAAGTGCAATACCTCGGACATGTGGTGAGCACCGAAGGCATAGCCCCGGAACCGGAGAAGGTTGCTGACATACAGAGTTGGCCGCGACCGACCACGGTGAGAGAAGTAAGACAGTTCCTGGGCCTGGTGGGCTACTACCGCCGTTTAATCAAGGGGTACACGAAGATGGCCGCGCCCATGCAAGACCTCCTCGTGGGACAGACCAAGAATGGGAGAGCCCCTGGCCCCCTGTTTGTCTGGAATGAGAAACATGAGGAGTCCTTCCACCAGTTGAAGTCAGCCCTGACGGGCGAAGAAATCCTGGCCTACCCGGACTACGGTCTCCCGTTCGTCCTCTATACCGACGCCAGTAATGTGGACCTGGGCGCGGTCCTGTCCCAGGTGCAGGATGGGAAGGAAAAGGTGATCGCCTATGCTAGCAGAAAGCTTCAGCCGACGGAAAGGAAACCCAAAAATTACAGTTCCTTCAAGCTTGAGTTCTTAGCCCTTGTGTGGGCAATAACTGAAAGGTTCAAGCATTACCTCGCAGCGGCAAAGTTTACTGCCTATACGGGCAACAACCCATTAACACATCTAGACACGGCCAAGCTGGGTGCCCTGGAGCAGCGGTGGATGGCTCGACTGTCCAACTACGATTTCACTATCAGGTACAGGGCCGGCCGCAAGAACACCAATGCAGATGCACTGTCCCGAATGCCGCACCTACCTGATGACGGGGTGGAGAACGACGATCTTCAAGAAATCGAGCTACCCGCATTCCATCGGGCCCGAGATGAGAAGCCCTGCGCTAACCAACAGCAGGTGAACCTTGACCCGCTGCCCGGCCAGGTGTGGCAGGAAGCCCAGGATCAGGAGCCTGCGTTCCAGCTGGTTAAAGCTATGATCGCGCAGGGCTCCTCCAGGATGGATCCTGCAGCCCCCTCAGAAGCCCAACGTTTGTGGAAGGAGAGAAACCGGCTGCACCTGCATCAGGGGAAGCTGTGTCAGGAAATGATCAATCCCAAGACCCATGAGAAGGTTCGTCAAGTGGTGGTCCCTCAATCCAGTGTGCCCAGGGTCCTGAAGGCCTACCACGATGGTGCAGGGCACTTTGGTTGGAAGAAGCTGGAGATGTTGTTGAGAGAGCGGTTCTACTGGAGTGGGATTCGGGAGTCTGTGGAGGCCTGGTGTCGAGAATGTGGCCCCTGCACACTGAGAAGGCAGGATGAGGCCAGCCAGAAGGCCCCCCTTCAGCCGATCGTCACCCACCAACCATTGGAATTGGTTGCCCTGGACCACGTCAAGCTCACGCCCAGCCGAAGCGAGTACACATATGCCCTTACCATCGTAGACCATTACTCCAGGTTCATGGTGGTTGTCCCAGTTAAAGATTTGATGGGCCGCACCGCAGCCAGAGCCTTCCAGGCCTACTTCTGTCGACCGAACGGCTACCCGGAAAGGGTGCTCACAGACCAGGGCTCGGCCTTTGAATCGGAGGTGTTCCAGGAGTTCTGTCACTTGTTACGGGTGTAAGAAGATTCGGACTACGCCATACCATGCCTAGACTAATGGGATGTGTGAGAAAATGAATCACCTGGTCCTGAACCTCCTCAAGACACTACCACTGGAGGAAAGGAACCTGTGGCCTGAGAAGTTGCCTGACCTGGTGGACATGTACAATAACATCCCCTGTAGCTCCACCAAGTACACGCCTGCATATCTAATGAGAGCCCGACTGGGACGGCTGCCCGTAGACCTGGAGATGGACATAGAAGCACCCGAAGCCCTCTCCTCCACTAACCACTGGGATGCCAAGCGACAGATGCAGTATCGACAGATCCAGGAATATGTGGAAAGGAATCTGCGCCAGAGCCGGGAAAAACAAGAGCAGCGTTTCAACAGGCGGGCTCCGGCTGCCCTCTTTGTACCCGGGGATGTGGTGCTAAAGCGCAAGAGAAGGACACACAAGCTCGACGACCAGTGAGAGAGGACCCCATATGTCATACAACCCACTGGATGGGAAAATGAAAAGACTTATCTGATCAGTCGCGACCAGGAGAAGACCACGGCTACCATTTCCAGGGACCACCTGAAGAGATGCCCAGATCCCCTAAGGCTGGTAGATGAGACTCCGGCTTCCGTGCCGAGCGGGGAAAAGAAGAAAGAGGTGATTCACACCATAATGGGCGACTTCCCAGCGGACTGGCCTATGCAGAATGGCGTGGTGATTGTTCCCGTGATAACGTTCCCACAACCCGTGGTAGAAAGAAAGATGGAGACATCCGCCAGCGAGCCAGCCGAACCAATGCCCAGGGATGCACCTATACTATGCCCCCATAGGTCTCTACCTGCCATACCTGACACCAGGGAAGAGGGGCCAGTTATCCCCTCTGTCCCACTACCCCCAACTGATGATACTGGGCCCAGAAGGTCCACACGACCTAACCTAGGTAGGCCCCCGCTTAGGTACAGGGAAACTGCTATTTAGGGGTGCGATGTGTTGATTGTGTAAATATCTGAATGAATGAGCACTAATCACCCGAAACTTTCACCTGATTCAAAAAGGACAGTCCCCGTTGGGACCAACAGTGTTTGGTGGTAGCCCGTTGGCTACTGAAGTGCCCGTCCCGGTTGGGACTGATGTTCCCTTTTCCCTTAAGACAAGGCTGAGAACTAGCAAGCCACCCAATAACTATTGGGCTTGTAAATATTGCCCAACTACCCTTCCCGCAACTGCCAGTCTCCAGAGAGGCTGGTTGGAGGAGGGACCCGCAGCAGAGTAGGCTGGGGTCCGGTCACCATCAGAACCGGTGACCATCCTCCGGGTCAGGGGTCCCCTTGGACGTTGGGCCTCTGAATGACTGCCGGGTGCGAAATACCGTACCCGTTCCCGCTTGGGTAGCCTGGCCAGGTTCCTTTTTCCGGACTGGGGAAAAGGGGTGCTGCCCATTTCTTAGGGGCAGCATCAAGGTCTAGGTTGCTTGGGTGGGAAAGCGGAAGGACATGGACCCGTTCCCGTATGTTTAATAAAAATGTTCCCGTTTGCAACAGTTCAAGTGATGTGCCTCCCGTGAGGGAAGAAATGAAAAAAAAAAAGCTTTATGAATGTTTTCAATTGTTTATATATTTACAGAAAATAAAACCGGTGATGGATGGGCAGCCCGCGGACGGTCTGCCTTAAACTAAGGGGGAATGTGACGCCCTGGACACCCCAGGGGTCACAGGTCATTACACACACCACATACACCCCCACCCCAGTAAGGTACCACCAGTCAACCAAAAGACCTGATTGCCTCCCTCAGAGTCAGACAGGCACACCAGGTGGGCGGAGTCAGGTGGATAGACACGCCCTCCAAGGAGTCTGCTGGCCTGAGGCAGGAAAACACAAGCAGAGTAGATTGAGAGTGAGTGAGGAGAGAGGAGCACAGTTCTGCTTGGGGCCTGGGTTGGAGCCTAGGACCCCAGATCAGTCAGGCAGGCAGATGGTAGTGGCCGCCTGCAGGAGACCGGGAATATGACCAGCGGAACCGTAAGGGACCGGGACAGGGTAGTGGCCTGCCGGAACCGAACCGGGGAGCCAACTGGATACCGGAGCACCAGGCAGGGTACTCAGACCCCGAACTAGGCTATAAGCCACCACCATAGTCAAATCAACTGATTGCGGTCTGGACCTCAGGGGTTCATTCCCCCATAAGTCCCGATTGAAGGCAACAGTCCAACCCGTCCAGATAGGAGCCACCACCAGAGGCCAGAGATCCAAGGGGCCAGCGTCTGCGGGCAAGCGGGCTCCTACGACCCATATACGCCGGGGAGCGGGCTACCAGTGCCCAGGCACAGTAGCCAAGATCACATACAGGTGCAGGAGAAAGGCGGACATTACCAATCTATCTGGAGAAACTGCAGCCAGCTGCGGGCCCCGTTCGTCACCCCGTTTGGTTTACCAGCGCCTCCAGTGTCTTGTATCGGAGTGAGTACACCAGTGCGGGCACTGTACCGCCACTTTGCGCCCTGCACCCCGGCCCCTCGCCAATTGGGCCCCGTGACCAACATCCCCTACCCACGGAGGGGTCAACACCTAGCTGCGCCCCGACACCACTCCCGGGAGTCCCCGTACCTTCACTGCAGTGGTGGTGTCCACCATCACCACGACCCGTGGGTGGCGTCACGAACTTCACAACACAACTACCCCACCACCCCCCTGCATGCACCGCCACTACACCCTTACAGAGCGACGTGACCCCCGGGTCCGGAGGCGTTCGAGCCACGGACACACGAGCCCGGACCCGAGTGGCTCGGCGGTCGCAGCCGAGGCCGCGTGGCGGTACATGAGCAGTGGAAGAAAAAGGCAGAAATAAAGGCAAAGAGCCTCAAGTATCATATGTTCTTGGGGTGGTTAGGAGTCCACCAAAGACGCACTGTAAGGAGGAGAGGAGGAAGCCAACAGCAGGTCAGTCACCCCCCCCCCCACACCCAACCCGACAGACCACAACATTTTTGTTACTTAAAATAAAATAGAAAAAAATACAATCTCCTTTTAATTTAGAACCACATTGCCAGTATGGTAAGACGGATATGGTGAAAAGGTTAAACCAAATAATTATGACCATAACAAACTTGTAGGGCATAACTCAAATCTAAGAGTCAAATGGCATTGTAATATTGAAAGTACATTTACTCTGAATCCGTTAGCCAACAGCTCCAACGGCATAGGGCCAGCCACACATATAATGCGGCTCAGAACCCAAACGAAAACAACAGGGTTCCGTGGGAAATAGAAAGCCAAATAGCAGACTGGAGTAGCTCAGGTAACCCTTTCTGTCACCTCTTGCCCCACTTTCTTCTTCTGCCTCAGCACTGGCAGCCATCTAGGGGTTCCAGAGGGAGTTGAGGCGATTTTGGCCAATCTGGAATATCCACCATTGGGAGTTCAAATGCGCCCAAAAAGACAGGAAGGTCATCCAGGTTGCGCAGGGAAGCAGAGACACCATTTTTATGAGCGATTAACTGAAAGGGATACCCCCATCTGTATGGGATATCTTTCTCCTGGAGGCATTGCAGTAGGGGACGTAGGGCCCTCCTGAGCTGGAGGGTTAAGCGGGCTTTACACGCTACGACATTGCTCAAGTGATCTCGTTGGGGTCACGGAATTCGTGACGCACATCCGGTGGCTTTAGCGATGCTGTTGCATGTGACACCTATGAGCGATTTTGCATCGTGACATGGGGGTCCATTCTCAAATATCGTTACTGCAGCAGTAACGAAGTTGTTCCTTATTCCTGCGGCAGCACACATCGCTCCGTGTGACACCGCAGGAACGAGGAACCTCACCTTACCAGCTTCCCGGCCACAATGCGGAAGGAAGGAGGTGGGCGGGATGTTACATCCCGCTCATCTCCGCCCCTCCGCTTCTATTGGGCGGCGATTCAGTGACGCTGCTGTGACGTCGCTGTGACACTGAACGAACCACACCCTTAGAAAGGAGGCGGTTCGCCGGTCACAGCGACGTCGCAGGGAAGGTAAGTCTGTGTGACGGGTCCGGGCAATGTTGTGCGACACGGGCAGCGATTGGCGCGTGTCGCACAACCGATGGGGGCGGGTACGCATGCTGGCGATATCGGTACCGATATCGCAGTGTGTAAAGCGGCCTTTAGTCTGGCAAGGTCTGGCAATAAGGTGACTTGTGGGTAAATAAAAGAAATAGAACCTTTTCCTCTGGTGGCAGCCATTATTGATTCCTTCACTCTGAAAACGGACCCTACAAATAACATCTCTTGGTCTAAAATCAGATGAGGGTCTGGGTCCCAGCGCCCTATGCAGCCTGTCCAGCTCCACAGGGTCCCTGCTTGCATCCCCCAATAGCTGTGAGAAAAGCTGTACTGCTGGTTCCAGCTCAGATAGGGTTAATTTCTCAGACAGACCTCTCATGCGAATGTTATTCCGCCGCTTGCGGTTCTCAAGATCCTCTAAGTTAGAAGCAAGAGCTTCCAGCCTGGAGGTGTTAGAGAGGATAATCTCGCTGTGTGCCTTTAACTCATTCAGCATTGCATCCTGTGATTCCTTTACTGCCTCTACTCTAGCAGTAAACTCTGTTTTAAGGGACTGAAGCTCTGTTTTATAGGAGGATTCCAGCCTGCATGCAAAGCCCACTAAATCTCTAAATCTCTTTTTGTGAGGAGGGACTGGAGTGGTTTACTTATCTCCCCCAAGGTGAGACCTCCGGCAGCTCCTGCTTCCTCCTCTGAATCATCTCCCTGTGCAGGGGAAGAGGCAGCACTTTCTCTCATCTCCTTCTGCCTCTGGCCACCTGCTGCATTAGTCGGCACCATTTTGGATCTGGAGCTTCCCATGTCCTTTGAGTCACCCTGGGTTAAGAAGTGGTCCATGAAGGTCAGAGGTCCGGTTCCCTGTTGCTTCCTGGGTCTCCCCATGTAGCTGAAAGGTATGTGGAGGTCGGGTAATGCAGCGATCTAGTCAGGTCGGGTGAGGAGCAAGCAGCCTGTGCTTCCTATCTGGCCATCAGCAAGGCACCACTCCCCTAAATTATTTATTTAAATAATTTTTAAAAAGGGGGTGTGATTTGACTGCAACCAATCACAGACGGCGGGATTGCCAGTGGGTGGGGAAAGTAGTGAATATCTATGAGGGGTAATGAGAGGACCCAGAAGTAGTGGATAGTTTCTGCCATAGTGTAAACTCGAACAGTTACCGAACTTTGCCGATTTTTGAGATTGGTAAACCTTTTTCGAACAAGTTTCATCATCTCTACTGATAAGCTCATTCTTCATGCTGCTTTCCCCAGGAAGATCTCATCTCTCTATATTACAAAGTATAACGTGAAAGTCACCACCAGTGGAGGAGCTGCAAGAACAAATGCCTGCATTTTCATCAAGTGGCTTTAACTGGGAAAATTTGTCAAGTGTATATTACAATGTGTACACTTAACCTTGAGCTGAATCTATTTTTTCTTGCACTCAGTGCGAAAATTCAGCTTGGTGCCCCCCCCTCTATATACAGTTTAATTTTTTATAGTATTAGTCATGTGACCACTCATATGTGATTTACTTTTTAACAGTCATATGTTGATTATCTGCTCTTCCTGATTCTCTCAGTGTACAGTGAAAAAATACAGCCCTTCCTTCATTAAGAGAAGCAGAAATAGCAACTAGTCAGCTTGTGACTGTAAGTATGAAAATTGAGTATGATTGGCCATGTGATGACCGCTGAAACTTGGCAATCAGAGCCAAATCCTGACAGTGAGTAAATTAGTGGCATCATACAGTGCTGAATTTTATAATTAATGCTATTAATATAAATACAGATGTATTAATCCTTAAGTTGTCAGGTGGCACAATACTTTATTAACATAGCTATATATCACGTTATCTGACAAGTTTTAGATTGCTATATACATTCAGGATCAGAGTCAATGATTGTACAGAAATACATCAGAAGAACCCCCATAAGTACAGAAATGCAACACCAGGCTGGAACTCTAAGCTGTCTGCTTTACCTTGGCTTGGTATTTTTGATAACTAGCCAATGTAACGCAGACAGCTTGGGTTTGGTTTAATCAGGGTGGGAAGGCCCATGGTTATTTGGCCCTTCCCAGCCTAAAAATAGTAACCCTCAGCCACCCCAGAAGTGGCGCATCCATTAGATGCACCAATTCTGCCACTTTACCCGCCTTCTCAAGATTGACTTGATGCGGTGGCAATCGGGGTAATACTTGTGGGGTTGATATCAGCTGTGAATTGACAGCTGACATCAAGCCCAAGGCTTAGTAATGGATAGGCATCTATCACACACCTCCATTACTAACCCGGAAAGTATAGTTAAAAAACACACAGGCATTGGGGAAAAAAGTTTCTTTGAATAAAGTCTCCCCCACACACCCTCCTCATTCACCAATTTATTACCTCAAAATAAATACTGGAAGTTCCAGTGTAATAAAAACTGTAATGTCTCACGACATCTATCGATTCATATTAGTTCTGATAACTTTCTCAGAATGAAGCTCCAGAGGTCACTCCTGGTTACAAGTAAGTACAAAATTACTGTCTCTTATGTTACTCATCCTGCAGCTAAACATGTCATCTGAGGCACAGAAGTAACTTCAGCTGAGCTGATCACACTGCTGGTTTTGCGCCTGAAAGACACAAGTACAAATGAATAATGAGAGCTGGTGATTTACAACTTCTCTAAGCTGACTATAAGAGAGGGGACAATTTTGCTCCAGAGGGGAGCAAAATGCAGCTACCTGGCAGACATCTCAGACTGTTGAATCAGGTGACCTAATGGCGTCCCACTCGCATGATTATCATACCTTCCCCAGCTTAAAAATACCAGCCTCCAGATTATATGTTCAAATTCTGGTTCTCTACCTTGACTAGCTGATTACCCTGGTATGGCTGCATTCGAGTAATGGTAGTTGGGGTTGATGTCAGTTGTGTGGTGTCAGCTGGCATCAAGCCCTGGTGTTAATAATCAAGAGGTGCCTATGTGTCTATCAGACACCCTCATTACTAATCCAGTAAGACAAAAGCAAAAAACACCCACAAAAATATTTTATTTGAAAATACACTCCCCAACATTTTCCCTGGTTCACAAATTTATATATATATATATATATATATATATATATATATATATATATATATATATATATATATATATATATATATATATATATATATATAAATATATATAAAAAGAGACCATGCAGGTCCACCGTAGTCCAAGGAATCCACTGTAGTCCATGGAATTTGATGTAGTCTGCAAATAGAGACCTGAGAGGCATAAAAAGAGAGAGATAAAAAAAAGATACTGTCTCACTCATCAAATCCAAGTTCTCAGATTCAATAAAGTCCTGTGGTTCCCAAGGCATTCTTCGATTATCTGGATCAAAGACTTTGAAGCCTCAGAATGGATGCTTTGATCCAGGCAATTGAGCAACACAGTGGAAAGAACAGGACTACATCAAACTTGGGGAATTGGATTCTTAATAAATTGGTGAAACTTGATACAGTGTCTTTATTTCTCTCTTTTTATGTCTTTCTGGTATTCATTTGTGGACTACATCAGATTCCATGAACTATGGCAGGTTCCTTGGATTATGGTGGACCTGCATGACTTTTTTTTAACAATAAATTGATGAACAAGGCAGAGAGTCTAGAAGTGTTTTTTAAATAAAACATTTTTTATGGTTTTTTTTGCTTTTCAGTTACTGAGATAGTAATGAGGGTGTCTGATAGATGCCTCTCCATTGCTAACACTGGGGCTTGATGCAAGCTGACATCACCTCCAAAAACTATTACTCCGATTGCCAACACACCAGGGCAATCAAAAAGAGCCAAGGCGAAGCACCAGAGTTGGCAAAACTAATGTGCTGGGCCACTATTGGGGTGACTGCGGCCTGGTATTTTTAGTCTGTAAAGAGCCCAATAACCATGGACCTTCCTAGTCTGCTAATATGAGCCCGCAACTGTTTGCTTTACCTTTGCCTGTTTTCAAAATTGAGGGCACCCCACATCATTTTTTAATTTTTTCTTCTTTTTTTGTTAGCTTAAATAAACTTAAACACCCCTAAGTGCCACATGACAGGCACCTATAATATATACACTCGCACTTGCATCCTATACGGCATAATATGCGCAGGACATACTCATTATGTGGCACCCCTGACCCGGTAAGGCGCCACTGAGTACTGCACCCATGCTGGGTCCGTACAAACAGGTAATCCCAAAGGCTGAGTAGGGTGTGTACGCACAGACACGAAGTACCCAGGACACACACACAGCTTAGAGGGGACCCCTGGGCAGACCCAGGAAGGGGGCGTAGTCCTCGCATCCCAGCTAGTGGTGAGTAGTGGGACTGGAGACAGAGAGTGTGCAGTGGCAGTCAGAGGAGAAGGAATGGAGCAGCCATGTCTGAAGTGTAGAGCTGAAGAGCAGGACACTAGTCAGACCCTGCACCTGTAGTGGTTGTGTGACACCCTGGGCAAGCCAGGGGTCACAGGTCATCACACCACCACACCCTACACCCCAGTTAGGAACATCAAGGCTACCAAAGTCCTTGTTGCCTTCCTCCAGGGGCTGGTGTTCACACCAGGGGGTGGGCCAGGTGGTTGGCTCCGCCCACCGAGGAGTTCACAGCCCTGGAGGCGGGAAGAACTAGGCAGTTTAGCTCAGGCAGAGCTGGAGTGAGGAACAGAGAAGAGTTTAGGGAAGTGAAGTAGAAGGAAGTAGTAGTGGAGCTAAAGAGAAAAGCTGAAGTGACAGAAAAGTGACAGTAGTAAAGCCTGAAGTTGGTCCGGCTGTGTGCCCCGGACAGTGACAGCAAGGTCGGCAGACGGCGGTGATAGTCTGCAGGGGGACTGCTCGGAGCATGGAAGGACTGCGGACGGGTAGTGACCCGGCGGTCTGGAGCAGTATACGAAGAACAGTCAGCACCAGGGCAGGGGCCTCTCGGACCCCGGCAAGGCTAGGAGTCGCCGAGAATTTGCCAAATCCATCAGTGAAGGGGACGTCTGTCTCCCAACAACCAAGTCCCGATTGAAGGCAACAGTCCAACCGTAACGGAGAGACACCGCCACCGCCAGGGCACCAGTTTCTCAGGGCCAGCGCCTGCGGGCAAAGTAGGGCTCCTCCGGCCCATATCCAAGCCGGGGAGCGGGTTACCGGTGGGAACCCATCGCAACCATTATCAACTTAGGTGCAGGACAGAGGGACCGTCACCGTCACCTAGTGGGGAAAGCAAGTGCAGCCGTCCGTGGGAACCGTCTTTCCAGCCGTGTGTTTTACCGAGAACTGTGTCATCGTCTCAGGCTGAGTGAGTACCACAGTGCCGCAAGGCACAGCGCTGCCCCCGCGTCCCTGCGCCCACCAAGCCCGGCATCTCCCATCTCATCACTGGGCCCCGGGATCACCAACCCCTGCCCACGGAGGGGCAACACAACAACTGGCTGCTCCATACCATCCCTCCTGGGATCCCCATACAGAGCAGCGGTGGTGTCAACAAATCACCACAACCGTGGGTGGCGTCACGGACAATAAACAATCCCCACACCCAAAACACCCCTTTCACTCACGGGCGAGGAGCGCCGCTCGAGTCCCCGGGATCCGGCCTCTCGCTCGAGCCACCGAGCAGCGGCAGGCCGCAGCAGCCGCGGCAGCCGGACCCGAGCAGCAGTGGGGAGCGCGGCGTCCCCTCCTCCGCCCGCGACAACTTGGCGTCACGACTAGGATCTTACCGCTCTGCCGTTGGGTAGAGGTGCGCCTTGTGACCACCGGAGGTATCCGGCTGAAAAAATTTCAGAAGTCGCCATCTTTGGCGCGAAAAGTTCCCGCTCGAGCGTCTTCTCGAGTAGCAGAGACGCGAAGGCCAAAACCCTACCCCAATAGAGGAGGGGCCGGAAAGAAGCTAAGTTGGACGGAAACAAGATGCCTGCGCCCGACGGAGCCGCTGGAGGAGCGGTGGTCGCAGCCGCGGTGGCACCCGCGGATGGGAATGGGCCTGCCCAGGTTCCGGCCGCGCTGGCTGGAGGTGCCGCGGCCCCCGCGCTCGCTCAGGTGATGCCGTTCTCCTTGCCCTATGCGCCCGGAGCTACCTGGCTACCGCAGTATGACGGGAAACCTGATGCTTTACAGGTCTTCCGGAAAAAGCTTAACCCGTTGCTAGAGCTGTACCCGCTGACCGATAAGCAACGTGCAGCAGTAGTGCTGGGCCAGTTAACCGGCGCGGCTGAGCAGGAGGCGGAGACCTGGGCCGAGGGGGACCGGCTCTCTGTGGCCACCATCTTTGAGAAGCTACAGACTGCCTTTGAGACCCGGACTGAAGCTGAGCTGAGGATGCAGTTTTACCAGTGCCGGCAACGGGCTGTGGATAGCATTCGGGACTATGCTCTACGCCTGCAAACCGCCCTCCGCACGCTAAAGCGGGTGAATCCTATCAATGAGGCAGACAGCAACAAGATGTTAGTAGAGCAATTTGTGCAGGGGATGAGATCCCCTGAAGATCACAAACAACTCCGGCTGTGGGCCCTGGAACACCCTGATGCTGTGTTAAAGGAACGGGCCATTAAAGCACTACAGCCCCCAGCCTCAGAAGTCCTGGAGCCAGCCCCGTGGCCCATTGAGACGCCCCCCCGTTGTGGTGGCCCCTGCCTTACCAACCTCTCCAACACCTACCGCCCCAAGCAGCACTATGGAGGAACTGGCAGCCCAGGTCCGTCGCATGGACGGAGACCTCGCCAAGATTCTTGCTGCACTCCAACCTTTGACCAGATCTCAGCCTTCAGCACAAATACAGCTTGCCGACAGCCCTGAGGATGTTCCCTGGATGCAGCGGAGAAGTAATAGCAACCCGCGGAGCCTCCAACCTGCTACAAGTGTCTTAAGCCTGGACATTACATCCGACAGTGCCCGTTAAACGAGCAACCCCTGGGGCCCCGGGCCAACCCTCAGGAGTAGAACCCCGTGGCCCCTCGGACTGGCGGGACCGGTATATCGGGGCCCGGCCCATCATCCCCGTGGCTGTGGACGGCATACCGGTGATGGCACTTTTGGACACTGGATCACAGGTAACCACCATACCATACACATTGTACCAGCGGTATTGGGGGATAGACGAGCTGGCACCCCACAGACACTAGTATAACGCTAATTGCTGCCAATGGACTCCCATTGACCCAAGTGGGGTATAAACAGGTGGCTATGACAGTAGGGCAAGCTGAACTGCAACACCAGGGTATGATTGTGATCATGAATGAGCCCAGTGATCATAACCCGAAGATAGTGCTAGGAACCAATGTGATGGAGCACTGTATGGGTGATGTGTTGGCCCTACTGCAGCAGCTGGCCACCACGGCGGCAGGGAGCCGACAGAGAGCTCTGCAGCGTGAGATCCGAGCCTTGATGTACCGCCAGCATGTAAACTCAACAGGAGGAGAGATTGGTGGAGTGAGAGTGATGGATGTTGCTCCGTTGCTTGTGCCCCCTAGATGTGAGATGATGATTTGGTGTAGGGCAGCAGTAGGGCCTCAGGGGCGTGACTACCCTGCCATGATGGAGCCCATACCCTCCGAGCACTGGCCCACTGTAATGGCCGCCCGAGGTGTGGTAGACGTGAAGAAGGGGAGAGTGCCTGTGAGGGTGCTGAACTGTGGGGAGGAAGAAGTCAGGCTTCCCCGGTATGCCACCATTGCCAAGCTCCTCACCCTGGATCCCCACACCATCCACGAAGCCAGTCCCTCAGTCTCCCCACCTACTACCAGCACTTCCCCGCCTCAAGGGGAGGTAAATGAGTGGCACCAACAGCTACACGTGGGCACTGATGATACCCCTACACATCACAAAGCAGGGGTATACAGGGTGGTGCGGGAGTATGAACAGGTTTTCAGCAAACATCCACTAGACTTTGGGCAGATCAAGGGGGTCCAACACCATATCCCCACCGGGGAACACCCCCCTATCAAAGAGAGGTACAGGCCTATTCCCCCTGCACATTACCAGTGTGCCAAAGATATGTTGAGGAATATGAAGGAGGCAGGGGCTCCGTTGGTACTGGTCAAGAAGAAGGATGGTACCATGCGGATGTGTGTGGACTACCGGAAGATTAATCAGATAACCCATAAAGATGCCTACCCACTGCCCCGTATTGAAGAGTCTTTGGCCGCACTGAGAACTGCAAATTACTTCTCTACGAAAACCACTTAAACACACCTCTGTAAAAATATTTTTTATTCAATTAATGGTAGAAAATATACGACACCAAATATCTGACATAGACACAAAGACACAGTGATCAAACACGGCCTAGTGGAGAGCAGAGGGAGCGTGCAGAGATAGATAGTTGATAGTTTAGTAGCTCTCAGTGAACTAAAAGGGACTACAGTACTCCTCAACTCCTCCTGCCTGTTTGCGGAGAGTGTTATAAGTTTTTGAACACTCCCCGCTCCGGGTGGCTGTCCCTATATATCCCTGTACTCCACTGACCTATACCACCACCACCAGGTGCATTGTGAGAAAACGAGGACAACATATAATGTATTAAAAACTGTTGGTTCCTGACTAGGACTGGAGACTATGCTACAGTCCAAATATTGTAAACAGCAGTTTAGGACAGAGCTAATGGGCCCAAACGAGACCGGTACCCACAGCTCCTCCCGACGCGTTTCCCCCCCTCCTAAATAAATGTTCGGGGGTTCATCAGGGGTGATTTAGCCAACAAACACCTGTGAAATAGACAAAAACAGACAGTTGGTGTCTTTCAATATAAAATCCAACCAATCTCCAAGAGATCCCCTTTATATACAAGACTTACTTGGAACAGCATCCAAGTGTGATGTAATAGCAGCAGCAGGATGTGCTTGTATAATATGGCTTGATATCATCGGCACAGAGGACTACAGATGTCCTCCTGGAATTAGATATATTTACACAGCATATTAGTCATTGTGCCTCCAAAGTATCTCTGCACCATGCAGTAATCACATCTATCAGTGTATATTATGCCACTACCTTCTTAGGTCCACTTTTGTTCTCTTCCAGTATGTAGCATTAGTATTGTTCAGTATCAAGCACCACCATATCTACATATACATAGACAATACAAAGAATGAATATGTGAGTCTACGCTTTCAGATGACATCTCTCCACATTATACCATAAAGATGGTGTCTTATGATATCTAATACTATAACAAAGCATACCCATTGTAGGTAAATGATGCATAATGTGCTCCAGGCCCAATCAACCCTTTAGCACCACTTCTAGGTCTTTGCTATAAGAGAGAAGAAAATCATCTCAAAAGCCGAGAAGGTTTACATACTCCAAACTCACATAACCAATCACAGGCATCAATGTAAACAATACCCATAAGTCTAAAAGAAGGTTTTAGATGATAGATGATATACACCTTGGCACTTGAGATAAAGTGCAGCGTGCACTCACTAGCAGAAAAAACTTTTTTTATGTCTGCCCCCTCTTAGGTTGTGGATCCAGCTCTCCTGGTTAGCTCCCTGTAGAGAAAAAAATATATATATTGTGTAGCTCACATGCAGGGCAGAAGCATATTAGCTTATATTGCCCTATCGCTTGTCATTACCTGGGCACTGGTATTACAATAGTGGAAGCCCTAGGTGTCTCCTTGGTGGAAATCCTACTCCAGATCCCACTAGTACATGAACACATCCTGGGAAAACATAATGTACAACTAGCACTAGTGCCAGGTTTTATCCCATCAAACATATCCAGATACTGGATATCATATGCAGTCCTGATGAAATAAGGAGAGTTACCTACCAGCAAGAGGCTCGGTCTATAGTAACCAAGGTACCAGGCGCTCAAACGTATGAAGTTCCTCAGGGCGCAGCAATGTGACCTCCCGGGCTGAGGATCTAATAGTCCGTACTGTCCCTGCTGCCTGCCTCCCTCATCAGCGCCATCTGATCTTTTAAAACGCCCGCACCCCGATATGGGGGTGGGACTTCCTGTTCTTCGAAATGGACGTATTAATGGACCAATCGGAGACGGCTCCTGTGTGGCCGGAAGTGACGCGTCAGGGACGGATTGACAGATCCCACATCCAATCCTCATGACTCGCATTGCAGGGACTTCCTGTACTCCGAGATGGACGTGTTGGTGGGCCAATCAAAACCGGGTCCTATGTGGCCGGACGTGACGAGTCAGGGACGGATTGACAGATCCCATATCCAATCCTCATGACTGGCACTGCAGGAAGTGACCTATCACTCAATTGCAGCCACCCTAAGTGATAGAAACGCCCAGGTGTCCCAGCAACCACATTAGCCTGGATACAGACAGATCCTGCTCGACCCTATGTGGCTCAGATTGACACCATGATAGCCCTATCCTGGTTGTTAGTTCTAAAGTAACGTGTAACACTGAATCTTATCCAACCTAAGCGATATTGGATTGCTAAACCTAATCCTCTCAGTAATAACTACAGTCAAAATAATTCCACCTAAGACCAAGTGTCTATACATGCCTATACATATTGCCCACTGATAATGTCCTATGAGAACACCTGCATAGAATTTAATTAGTCAGCTCGCACACGCTGCCTGTGTTAGTTCATATACACTAGAGATACAGTGACCAACTAGTATCCATAGTATGTCTGCACTTATGAGAATGCCATTGTATGTCTCTAGGGGTTCTTAGAGTTGTTTTATAATGAAAATAGGTAAAAATGACCCAAAAATTGGCAAGAAGATGCCTTTCCTATCCTACACCAAAAGCCAGAAGGGCTTAGATAAAGCTGACAAAGCTCAGGTTCTCATTAATTCCAACTGGTGAAACAGAATCTAACAGGAATATCCACCTGGCCTCGCGTTGGAGGATTTTATTGTTCCAGTCTCCCCCCCGAATAGGTTTCTTGACCACCTCGATCACTTGAAAAGATATCGTGCCCGCGTCTCCATTATGGCATGTATTGACATGTCGGGCTAAAGCCGTGTCTCTCTTATGGCCAATATCCCCTAGATGCTCCCCAATTCTGACACGTAGTTCCCTTTTGGTTTTACCCACGTATCCCATGGGGCAGCTGCAGGTACACAGATACACTACTCCTTGGGTCCTGCAGTTTGCAAATTCTTTAATCCTAAAGGCTCTGCCTGTCTTGTTGTTATGGAACTCTTTGTTTTGGTTAATCCGTGGGCAGTAGCTGCATCTGCCACACCTAAATGTCCCTTGAGGCTTACGACCCAGCCAAGTCCCTTGTCCCTCTGGGGCCAAGAAATGGCTATGTGTTAACTTGTCCCTAATTAATCTCCCTCTTCTAAATGTAACACTGGCATGCGATGAAATGCATTTCCCTATATCTGGATCAGATTTGAGGATAGGCCAATAGCGTCTCAGCACCTCCATTATCCTGGGATTTTGATCGTCATACGTTCCTATTAGTCGGGTAATCTGCTCATCCTTTTGTCTTTTTTGTGGCCTTACAAGTTCTTTCCTTGGGGTTGATCTAGCACATTTGTATGCTGGTTCGAGTACGTGCAGGGGATATCCCCTCTGTCGAAACCGACCTCCCATGTCTAAGGCCTGGGATTCGAAATCTGACAGGGACGAACAGTTTCGTCTAAGCCTAAGGAATTGTCCCTTAGGAATCCCCCTCTTAAGGGGTGCTGGATGGTGGCTCTCCCACCTTAGTAAGCTGTTTGTCGCTGTGGGTTTTCTATAGATGCTTGTGACCAGTCCCCCTCCTACGTCCTTTGATATTTACTTCTCTACCCTTGACCTCACCAGTGGGTACTGGCAAGTGGCCGTGGCCCCGGAAGACCGGGAGAAAACCACCTTCACCACCCCGATGGGGCTCTGTGAATTCAATAGTATGCCGTTCGGGCTGTGCAATGCCCCAGGAACCTTCCAACGGCTGATGGAGTGCTGTCTGGGACACCTAAACTTCGAGACCGTCCTATTGTACTTGGATGATGTGATTGTTTACTCCCAGACGTATGAAGCCCATCTGGAGCACCTGGCCGAGGTGTTCGCGTCCCTTGCCAAATATGGGATGAAGCTGAAGCAATCTAAGTGTCACCTGCTGAAACCCAGAGTGCAGTACCTGGGGCACGTGGTAAGTGCAGAAGGTGTCGCACCCGACCCTGAGAAGATCACTGCCATCCAGGGCTGGCCGAGACCAACCACCATGAGGGAAGTAAGGCAGTTTCTGGGTCTGGTGGGGTACTACCGGCGCTTTATCAAAGGGTACACGAAGATGGCTGCCCCCATGCAAGATCTCCTCGTGGGACAGACCAAAGGAGGTAGACCCATCGGAACCCCACTGGTGTGGGAAGAAAAGCATGAGGAATCCTTCTGCCAGCTGAAAGCGGCCTTGACCGGAGAAGAGGTCCTAGCGTATCCTGACTATGGCTGTCCGTTCATCCTCTACACCAGGGGTGGGCAATTAATTTTCCCATGGGGCCGCATGAGAAATTGGGATTGGTTTAGAGGGCCGGACTAATATAATTACCTCAGTTCTACCCAATATATTACATCACTACACCCCCTCCATATACTACACCTGTAATAAACTACACCACTACACCCCCCCATATACACCTGTATTATACTACATTCCCTCCATATACCTGTAATATACTACACCCCCATATACACCTGTATTATACTACACCACTATATAATACACCTCCGATATACTACATCATTACACCCCTATATACTACACCTGTAATATACTACATCACTACACCCCTATATACACCTGTAATATAGTACACCTCCATATAGCACACCTGTAATATACTACACCTCCATATAGCACACCTGTAATATACTACATCACTACACCCCTATATACACCTGTAATATACACCCCTATATAGCACACCTGTAATATACTACACCTCCATATAGCACACCTGTAATATACTACACCCCCATATGTCACACACCCTGCTCCCCATACAGCCTGCACCCCCATATCACACACACTACACCCCCATATGTCACACACCCTGCCCACATATTTCACCCTGCCTGTACCCCAACTTACCCCTCTCAAACACTCTGCACCCCTTCACATCCTTCTGTCAGTCTGCAGCCCTCATATGCCACTCACCCTGCAACTCCATCTTCCCTCATATGCCACTCACCCTGCAACTCCATCTTCCCTCATATGCCACTCACCCTGCAACTCCATCTTCCCTCATATGCCACTCACCCTGCAACTCCATCTTCCCTCATATGCCACTCACCCTGCAACTCCATCTTCCCACATATGCACTCACCCTGCAACTCCATCTTCCCACATATGCCACTCACCCTGCAGCTCCATGTTCCCACATATGCCACTCACCCTGCAGCTCCATGTTCCCACATATGCACTCACCCTGCAGCTCCATGTTCCCACATATGCACTCACCCTGCAGCTCCATGTTCCCACATATGCCACTCACCCTGCAGCTCCATGTTCCCACATATGCCACTCACCCTGCAGCTCCATGTTCCCACATATGCCACTCACCCTGCAGCTCCATGTTCCCACATATGCACTCACCCTGCAGCTCCATCTTCCCTCATATGCCAGTCACCCTGCAGCTCCATGTTCCCACATATGCACTCACCCTGCAGCTCCATCTTCCCTCATATGCCACTCACCCTGCAGCTCCATGTTCCCACATATGCCACTCACCCTGCAGCTCCATGTTCCCACATATGCACTCACCCTGCAGCTCCATCTTCCCTCATATGCCAGTCACCCTGCAGCTCCATGTTCCCACATATGCACTCACCCTGCAACTCCATCTTCCCTCATATGCCACTCACCCTGCAGCTCCATGTTCCCACATATGCCACTCACCCTGCAGCTCCATGTTCCCACATATGCACTCACCCTGCAGCTCCATGTTCCCACATATGCCACTCACCCTGCAGCTCCATGTTCCCACATATGCCACTCACCCTGCAGCTCCATGTTCCCACATATGCACTCACCCTGCAGCTCCATCTTCCCTCATATGCCAGTCACCCTGCAGCTCCATGTTCCCACATATGCACTCACCCTGCAACTCCATCTTCCCACATATGCCACTCACCCTGCAGCTCCATGTTCCCACATATGCACTCACCCTGCAGCTCCATGTTCCCACATATGCCACTCACCCTGCAGCTCCATGTTCCCACATATGCCACTCACCCTGCAGCTCCATGTTCCCACATATGCACTCACCCTGCAGCTCCATCTTCCCTCATATGCCAGTCACCCTGCAGCTCCATGTTCCCACATATGCACTCACCCTGCAACTCCATCTTCCCACATATGCCACTCACCCTGCAGCTCCATGTTCCCACATATGCACTCACCCTGCAGCTCCATCTTCCCTCATATGCCTCTCACCCTGCAGCTCCATGTTCCCACATATGCACTCACCCTGCAGCTCCATCTTCCCTCATATGCCACTCACCCTGCAGCTCCATGTTCCCACATATGCACTCACCCTGCAACTCCATGTTCCCACATATGCACTCACCCTGCAACTCCATGTTCCCACATATGCACTCACCCTGCAGCTCCATGTTCCCACATATGCCACTCACCCTGCAGCTCCATGTTCCCACATATGCCACTCACCCTGCAGCTCCATGTTCCCACATATGCACTCACCCTGCAGCTCCATGTTCCCACATATGCACTCACCCTGCAGCTCCATGTTCCCACATATGCACTCACCCTGCAACTCCATCTTCCCACATATGCCACTCACCCTGCAGCTCCATGTTCCCACATATGCCACTCACCCTGCAGCTCCATGTTCCCACATATGCACTCACCCTGCAGCTCCATGTTCCCACATATGCACTCACCCTGCAGCTCCATGTTCCCACATATGCACTCACCCTGCAGCTCCATGTTCCCACATATGCACTCACCCTGCAGCTCCATGTTCCCACATATGCACTCACCCTGCAGCTCCATGTTCCCACATATGCACTCACCCTGCAACTCCATGTTCCCACATATGCCACTCACCCTGCAGCTCCATGTTCCCTCATATGCCTCTCACCCTGCAGCTCCATGTTCCCACATATGCACTCACCCTGCAACTCCATGTTCCCACATATGCCACTCACCCTGCAGCTCCATGTTCCCACATATGCCACTCACCCTGCAGCTCCATGTTCCCACATATGCCACTCACCCTGCAGCTCCATGTTCCCACATATGCCACTCACCCTGCAGCTCCATGTTCCCTCATATGCACTCACCCTGCAGCTCCATGTTCCCACATATGCCACTCACCCTGCAGCTCCATGTTCCCACATATGCCACTCACCCTGCAGCTCCATGTTCCCACATATGCACTCACCCTGCAACTCCATGTTCCCACATATGCCACTCACCCTGCAGCTCCATGTTCCCACATATGCCACTCACCCTGCAGCTCTGTGGCGCCCCTGACCTGGTCAGGCACCACTGAGTACTGCACCCATGCTGGGGACAGTACAATACAGGTAATCCAGAAGGCTGACCGAGGTGTGACTACACAGGCGCATAGTGATCAGGTCTCACACATGTACCTTTGAGAGGACCCCTGGGGATCCCATAAGGGGGCAAAGCCTTCACCTCCACTGGAATAGTGGAGGGGGTAAAAAGCCTCCATCTCCACTCAAGGGGTGTGGTGGAGAGCCTGGTTGCTAGGTGGCGTAGGCAAGAACAGGAGAGGAGGAGCAGTGAGCCGGTTCAGTGTGCAGTTCAGGGGGAGCAGACGTCAGGAGCAGACCCCTGGGGCTGTTGCAGTCTGACAGCGTCCGCGCAGTGGCTACCGACGGGGGAGAACGGTCACCTAGTAGTGCTACCCGAAATCCATCTTCAGCTAAAGAGAGAGCAACGGAGTGGGAAGTAAGGAGACTGCTAGGGAGTTACCAGGCCCAAACGGGTAGTAGGTCCCAGTGCAGGGATAGATCCACCTTTCCTTGCCAAACCTGCTTGAGGGGGCACTTCACACCCCCAAGATCACACTACAACGTCCGCAGCCACGTCGCCACAGTTAGGGCCCATAGTTCAAAGGAGGCAAGCAGCCGGAGTGTCCTGGTCCAGGCTACAAGCAAACGGACAAAACGAAGGGGAGAGAGGCTTCAGCAACTTCCCTGGGTGACCCCCATAGGGACTAAAAGTCGGGGTTACCCCAAAACGCAAAGGGCTAAGGAAGGCGAGTCGGTAGTCACCCTCATCAGTCAGCCCGAAGGACACCTGGTTCCAGCCTGGTTCATCCCAGCTACGCCCGGGTTACTCACTCTGCCACCTTCTGTGAGTAAAACCCCTGAAAGACATTTAGCTTGTGTGGAGTTATTCTGCGCCTTGTGGTTCTACACACCTACACAGGGCCCTGGGGCTTGCCTCACTCTCAGGAGGCTATTACAACTGACTGCACCCACCATCAGCCCCAGGCATCCCTTAACCTGCAGTGGCGGTCCCCACTGACCGCAATTCTGAGAGTGGCGTCACGACAATCCTAAAAGAAGATCTCCTACCTGTGACCAGACTGTTCCATCCAAGTGGAGTCCCTGAAGGTAATGCACCGACACTGCACATGCGGGGCTTCACATCTGGTGTCACGAACAGGATAAGGACTAGACCTGTCCAGACAGGTGACCATGTGCCTGGGCGGTCCGCTTGAAAAATTGGAAGCGCCGCCATATTGCCACCATGAAAAGCGCGCTGAAAAACAACAGCAGCCCGCGCTGGGAGAAGTTACCGCCCACGAAGAGGTGTGGCTACCCAGAGATCCCCTGCAGAGTTCTGACCTCGCAAGTGATGAGAGCGGAGGCGTTCAGAGACGTCGGGACAGAAAGGGAGCCAGAAGCCTGCTGTTAGAGGAAATGGCGTCTGGATGCAGAGACCCCGAGCCAGGCTCCGCTGCCTGGTGGGCCCGAGAGCTTGCTCAGTGCTGCAACCAACTAGAAACCAGGGTTCTACGGCAGCTCAGCGAGGGACGCAAGGAGCTCCTGGGGATGGCTACGGCGGTACAGGCCTACGAGGAGAGGGCCACGCGACGAGTGCCAGACCGAGCGGCGACGACTCAGACCCCGATGCTGCTACCGATGGGTGAGTCCAGTGTTGCCCCTGCCAGCACGAGTGCCCCGACCCCTGCTGCCACGCCCGTAGTCCCCGAAGAGGCGCCCGGCGCGGCGACGCTGAAACAGGCCGCAGCCACGCCAGGTGCGGCCCGCCAAGCCCAGGCCGCCGCAGAGATGCCCTGCCCGGCCCGTAAAGATCCGGCTGCCACCGCGACCCTCATCCATGCCGCGGGTGTGACGCTGACCCAGGCCGCCGCCTTGCTAGGCCCGGCCCGCCAAGACCCCACCGCAGCAGCGACGCTCATCCACGCCGCAGGCGAGGTGCTGAACCAGGCCGCAGCCACGCCAGGTGCGGCCCGCCAAGCTCCGATCGCTGCAGCGACGCCCAGCCCAGCCTGCATAGATCCCATCGCGGCTGCGACGCCAATCCAGGCCGCCGCAGCGATGCCCTGCCCGGCCCGCCAAGAACCGGCCACAGTAGCGATGCCCGCTAAGACTCCAGCTGCGACCCTGATTGACACAGCGACGCTGATCCAGGCCGCCGCCATGCCCGGCACGGCCCGCCAAGACAAGGTTGTATCACCATTTACCCCGGCCTGCCAGGCCAGAGCAGACACCGCTCCCCAGTCCAAGGAGGTCCCTGCTAGGAAGTCTACGCTGGGGGAGGACCCCGAATACCAGAAGCTGAAGGCTGACCTAGAGGCCCAGTTCCCAAAGGAGATGGTGGACCGGTATCTGCTCCCTCCACATACCCCTCAGAAGACTCTAGAGATGTCCACGCCAAAAAGTCCACCGCCCGGGCCAGCTGATGAACACTCATCCCCAGCGCTGCCACCAAAAGGGTGCTCAGAAGAACTAAGGGGGAGAGGAGGCCAGGAAGCTGAGGAGCTGACCCCGGAGCCATCAGCAGTGGATCCATGCCCAGAGCCAGAGATGTTGCCATATTCTCGCTGGGATGAAGAGGAAGATTGGTCTAGCAACCTCACCTGGGAGCCTGCCAGCAGTGAAGCAGCCACCCAGCAGAATCAGGCCCGCAAAACACGGCGCCGCAGTAGAACCAAGTTTTCCCCTGCACCGCAGTCTCCAGAGAATAAAGATGAAGTCACGGCCAGAGACCTGGAGGAGAAACGGTTTCTGAGGAGAGCCAAATCCCAGGTTAGAGGTCCACTTTGTCGTGGGGTAGTCGAAGACTTCAGTTTGAAGAGCGGATATGGTTTTATAGTAGCTCCTGGTATGAAAGAAGGCATATTCGTGAATAGAAGAGACGTTAGAGCTCATTTGCCCAGAGGACATCCAGGCAGAAATCTGCGAACAGGAGACTCAGTGGAATTTACCATGCACCAGGGAGAAAGAGGCTGGTATGCATTGGATGTTACCCCATGTACCAGAAAGCCTTACAGCAGTCCTGCAAAAGAAACAGACACAGAAGAAGACGGAGATAGAGAAAGGAGAGATAAAGAACCCACTGATGAAACCACCACGGACGATGAAAGAGATCGAGAAAACAACAGGTGCCGCAGCCCTACAGGCCCAAGCCCTGGTATGGAGGAGTAGAGGAAAGTAAAGTAAGAAGTACAACAAGTTACTGTTTTGACCAGTTTGAAGTTTTTGCAACGTTTATAAGTTTAAGCAATGTGCCCACATAAACTAATGTGAGAAATGAACCTTAAGGCTATGAACTGGCTATAGCCACAAACTCTCGCAGTGTAAATAGTTACACCAGAGGGTACCACCACCAGGGCCAGCCTGTTTAGGGGCCTGGCTCGCCTGCAACCAGGGAGCACGTCCATTATGGGGCCTTGGCTTACCTGCAACCAGAGAGCATGCCTGTTTATGGGGCCTGGCTCTCCACCACAAAGAGGGCACCTGGTCAGCACCAACTGTGGAGGCCGCCTCTACATCCTGCCAGAAGAGGCTGAAGGCGCGGCTCCACCAGGCCAGGTATACCCTGAAACCACCAGCCCATGAAAGCCGCCTCTACATCCTGCCAGAAGTGGCTGAAGGCGCGGCCAACGAGAGAGGGTTTAGGGTGGGTTAACGGACTTGTGGGTGGAGGGTGGTGATGTATGGTACCTGGTGGTTTTAAATGTTTTACCATGTTTTAATGTTTTACGCATTTTAAAATGTTGTCTTGCAGCCCGAGGACGTGCTGGTGATAACTAAGGGGGAATGTGGCGCCCCTGACCTGGTCAGGCACCACTGAGTACTGCACCCATGCTGGGGACAGTACAATACAGGTAATCCAGAAGGCTGACCGAGGTGTGACTACACAGGCGCATAGTGATCAGGTCTCACACATGTACCTTTGAGAGGACCCCTGGGGATCCCAGGAGGGGGCAAAGCCTTCACCTCCACTGGAATAGTGGAGGGGGTAAAAAGCCTCCATCTCCACTCAAGGGGTGTGGTGGAGAGCCTGGTTGCTAGGTGGCGTAGGCAAGAACAGGAGAGGAGGAGCAGTGAGCCGGTTCAGTGTGCAGTTCAGGGGGAGCAGACGTCAGGAGCAGACCCCTGGGGCTGTTGCAGTCTGACAGCGTCCGCGCAGTGGCTACCGACGGGGGAGAACGGTCACCTAGTAGTGCTACCCGAAATCCATCTTCAGCTAAAGAGAGAGCAACGGAGTGGGAAGTAAGGAGACTGCTAGGGAGTTACCAGGCCCAAACGGGTAGTAGGTCCCAGTGCAGGGATAGATCCACCTTTCCTTGCCAAACCTGCTTGAGGGGGCACTTCACACCCCCAAGATCACACTACAACGTCCGCAGCCACGTCGCCACAGTTAGGGCCCATAGTTCACAGGAGGCAAGCAGCCGGAGTGTCCTGGTCCAGGCTACAAGCAAACGGACAAATCGAAGGGGAGAGAGGCTTCAGCAACTTCCCTGGGTGACCCCCATAGGGACTAAAAGTCGGGGTTACCCCAAAACGCAAAGGGCTAAGGAAGGCGAGTCGGTAGTCACCCTCATCAGTCAGCCCGAAGGACACCTGGTTCCAGCCTGGTTCATCCCAGCTACGCCCGGGTTACTCACTCTGCCACCTTCTGTGAGTAAAACCCCTGAAAGACATTTAGCTTGTGTGGAGTTATTCTGCGCCTTGTGGTTCTACACACCTACACAGGGCCCTGGGGCTTGCCTCACTCTCAGGAGGCTATTAGAACTGACTGCACCCACCATCAGCCCCAGGCATCCCTTAACCTGCAGTGGCGGTCCCCACTGACCGCAATTCTGAGAGTGGCGTCACGACAATCCTAAAAGAAGATCTCCTACCTGTGACCAGACTGTTCCATCCAAGTGGAGTCCCTGAAGGTAATGCACCGACACTGCACATGCGGGGCTTCACAGCTCCATGTTCCCACATATGCACTCACCCTGCAGCTCCATGTTCCCTCATATGCCACTCACCCTGCAGCTCCATGTTCCCACATATGCACTCACCCTGCAGCTCCATGTTCCCTCATATGCCACTCACCCTGCAGCTCCATGTTCCCACATATGCCACTCACCCTGCAGCCCCCCTCACCCTCATGTCCCCTCTTTTCTCATTACCAGTCATCATGTGTCCACATCTTCAGCATTCAGCATGTCTTGCTTTCTGCCCGGCATCCTGTGTCTCCTCCCACACAGTCACATGGGCGTGACATCATCGCAGGTCCTACAGTGCAGTATGAATTATTCCGTCTGCTGTGCTGCTTCTTCCTCTCCCGGGCGGGAACTTTTGAAATGACACACGCAGCGCAGTACTGACAACGTCAGAGCGCGCGCGAGTGTCACTGACAATTAGTGCCGTCAGGGAACAGAGGAAAGACTCCTGCGTTCCGCTGCCTGGACTGACTGTGCGGAGTGCGGACCTGCACAGGATCTCTCCTTGCTCGGCACGCTGCAGCCCGGCTCCACTGCACCGGCTGAAGACGGGCGGGCCGGTCACAGAGAGCAGGCGGGCCGGATGTGGCCCGCGGGCCGCCCCTTGCCCAGGTCTGCTCTACACAGACGCCAGCAATGTGGGACTAGGAGCAGTCCTGTCCCAGGTCCAGGATGGGAAGGAGAAAGTGATTGCTTATGCTAGCCGGAAGCTTCGGCCAACTGAAAGGAACCCTGAGAACTACAGCTCCTTCAAGCTCGAGCTCCTGGCATTGGTATGGGCTATCACAGAAAGGTTCCGCCACTACTTGGCTGCAGCAAAATTCACCGCTTCCACGGACAACAATCCGTTGACTCACCTGGACACGGCCAAGTTGGGCGCGTTGGAGCAGCGGTGGGTGGCCCGATTAGCCAACTATGACTTCACCATCAAGTACCGTGCTGGTCGTGTCAACATTAATGCTAATGCACTCTCCCGAATGCCCCATTTGTCAGAGGAAGGGTGCAAGGATGACGACCTCGAGGAAATCGAGTTGCCTGCATTTCACCAGCCATCAACTGAGAAGGTACAGGTACACCAACAACGGGTGGACTTGGACCCACGACCTAGTCAAGAGTGGCAGGAAGCTCAAAACCAGGCGCCGGCTGTCCGCCTCGTCAAGACCCTGGTGGAACAAGGTGCTGTTGGAATGGACCTTGCCGCCCCAGCTGAAGCCCAGCGCTTGTGGAAAGAACGGAAACGGCTGTATCTACATCAAGGGAAGCTGTACCGTGAGCTGATCAACCCGAAGACTCATGAGAAAATCTGCCAGTTGGTTATTCCCCAAGCTGATGTAGCTACTGTTTTGCGGGCATACCATGATGGTGCCGGGCACTTCGGGTGGAAAAAGCTGGAGATGCTGCTGAGAGAGCGGTTCTACTGGAGTGGGATGCGGGAGTCGGTAGAAGCCTGGTGCCGGGAGTGTGGTCCTTGCACGCTGAGGAGGAAGGACGAGACCAGCCAGAGGGCGCCCCTACACCCAATCATCACACATCAACCGCTGGAACTGGTCGCCCTAGACCATGTCAAGCTCACCCCCAGCCAAAGTGGGTACGCCTACGCGTTGACCATCGTCGACCACTATTCAAGATTCATGGTGGTTGTCCCCGTCAAGGACCTAACTGGTCGAACTGCCGCTCGAGCGTTCCAGGCTTATTTCTGCCGACCACATGGATATCCAGAAAAGGTGCTTACTGACCAAGGCCCGGCTTTTGAAGCGGAGGTGTTCCATGAGTTCTGCCAGTTGTACGGCTGTAAGAAGATCCGGACCACCCCTTACCATGCCCAGACCAACGGCATGTGTGAGAAGATGAACCACTTGGTCCTGGGACTCCTCAAGACGTTACCGCTGGAAGAGCGGAACCTGTGGCCGGAAAAGCTACCCGACTTGGTCGATATGTACAACAATATCCCGTCCAGCTCAACAAAGTGCACTCCAGCATATCTGATGAGGGCTCGCCCCGGCCGCCTGCCGGTGGACCTGGAAATGGGGTTGGAAGCCCCAGAAGCACTCCCTTCGACAGCTGAATGGGAAACTCGGCGTAGAGCACAGTACCGGCAGATTCAAGAATATGTCGAGAAGAACTTAAGCCGGAGTCGGGAATTGCAGGAGCAGCGCTTTAATCAAAAGGCGTCTGCTGGCCCTTTTCAGCCCGGAGATGTCGTACTGAAGCGGAAGAGGAGAACCCACAAGCTGGATGATCAATGGGAACAGAACCCGTACGTCATACAGCCCACAGGATGGGAAGACGGGAAGGCCTACCAAAACGGCCGTGAGCAAGGAGGCACTTTGGCCACAGTTTCCCGGGACCATCTGAAAAGGTGCCCACCAGCCTTAAGAGCGGCGGCAGAAGTACCGGTTCCCCTACCAGCAGACTGGCCTACACAGAACGGCGCGGTGATTCTTCCAGTGATACTGTTCCCACAACCTGTGGATGAAGAAGTGGTGGAAGCGGTCAACCGTGAGCCAGAACCATTGCCAGTGCCCAGGGATGAATCTGTGCCCAGCTCCCCTATGCCTCCGCCTGCCCCACACGATAGCCGGGAGGAGGAACCGATTGTTACCTCTATCCCACTTCCTAGCCACACTGACACCGGACCCCGGAGGTCCACCCGTCCCAACCTAGGTAGGCCCCCACTTAGGTACAGGGAAACCGTTCTTTAAAGGGGGAGGAGAAAGAAAACAGGTGTGTTAAGTGTGTTTGTTTGAAAGTTTAAAAATTGAAAATGATAAGCAAAAATGATTACCGGAGCTTTACCTGATTTACTGTGATTGAGAAAACCGGCCGTTGCCGGCACTGTTGTCCCCATGGGGACCGTTTAAAAAGTTTTGCATGGAGGACTTTCCATGGACAAGCCCGTGAATTTGCAGGGCAACCACAGACATTAGTGGCTTGTAAATAAGTTGTTTTACCGTTACCGTTTCCGCAGTTGCCGCCTCCGGAGAGGCAGGTTGGAGGGAAGGCCCACAGCAGAGCAGGCTGGGGCCCAGCCACCACAGGAACCGGTGGCTACCCTCTGGAGGGGAAGGACAGATCCCGCTTGGGTAACTTGTGCTGGACTGGGGTCAAGGGGTGCTGCCTGGGTTTTAGGGGCAGCATCAGGGCCAGGTTGCTTGGGTGGGAGAGAGCGGAGACCGTAACCGTAAACCGTTAGCAACGTTTAAGAAATGTGGCTCCCGTTGTGGGATGATGTCATAAGTTGTATGTGTGTTATTCTTTTTACCTTTTTCAGAAAATAAAACCGGTGTTGGACAGGCAGCCCGCGGACGGTCTGCATTTTGCTAAGGGGGAATGTGACGCCCTGGGCAAGCCAGGGGTCACAGGTCATCACACCACCACACCCTACACCCCAGTTAGGAACATCAACGCTACCAAAATCCTTGTTGCCTTCCTCCAGGGGCTGGTGTTCACACCAGGGGGTGGGCCAGGCGGTTGGCTCCGCCCACCGAGGAGTTCACAGCCCTGGAGGCGGGAAGAACCAGGCAGTTTAGCTCAGGCAGAGCTGGAGTGAGGAACAGAGAAGAGTTTAGGGAAGTGAAGTAGAAGGAAGTAGTAGTGGAGCTAAAGAGAAAAGCTGAAGTGACAGAAAAGTGACAGTAGTAAAGCCTTAAGTTGGTCCGGCTGTGTGCCCCGGACAGTGACAGCAAGGTCGGCAGACGGCGGTGATAGTCTGCAGGGGGACTGCTCGGAGGTTGTTGATAGGTCTGCGGACGGGTAGTGACCCGGCGGTCTGGAGCAGTATACGAAGAACAGTCAGCACCAGGGCAGGGGCCTCTCGGACCCCGGCAAGGCTAGGAGTCGCCGAGAATTTGCAAAATCCGTCAGTGAAGGGGACGTCTGTCTCCCAACAACCAAGTCCCAATTGAAGGCAACAGTCCAACCGTAACGGAGAGACACCGCCACCACCAGGGCACCAGTTTCTCAGGGCCAGCGCCTGCGGGCAAAGTAGGGCTCCTCCGGCCCATATCCAAGCCGGGGAGCGGGTTACCGGTGGGAACCCATCGCAACCATTATCAACTTAGGTGCAGGACAGAGGGACCGTCACCGTCACCTACTGGGGAAAGCAAGTGCAGCCGTCCATGGGAACCGTCTTTCCAGCCGTGTGTTTTACCGAGAACTGTGTCATCGTCTCAGGCTGAGTGAGTACCACAGTGCCGCAAGGCACAGCGCTGCCCCCGCGTCCCTGCGCCCACCAAGCCCGGCATCTCCCACCTCATCACTGTGCCCCGGGATCACCAACCCCTACCCACGGAGGGGCAACACAACAACTGGCTGCTCCATACCATCCCTCCTGGGATCCCCATACAGAGCAGCGGTGGTGTCAACAAATCACCACAACCGTGGGTGGCGTCACGGACAATAAACAATCCCCACACCCAAAACACCCCTTTCACTCACGGGCGAGGAGCGCCGCTCGAGTCCCTGGGATCCGGCCCATCGCTTGAGCCACCGAGCAGCGGCAGGCCGCAGCAGCCGTGGCAGCCGGACCCGAGCAGCAGTGGGAGAGCGCGGCGTCCCCTCCTCCGCCCGCGACAGTTGCTGGTGGGGGAATTCAGTCACCACAAGTTGGATGGAAAGACGCTGGGGAAATCAGCTAGTCTGGAGGACACTGAGGGAACCAGCTGGTCATGTACGGAGACTTCTGGAGGACTAGGCACGCAGGGGAAACAGGTTCCCGAAGTAGGCTCAAGTTTAACTACCTACTAAACCTGCCGGTGGGGTGGACAACAAGTCCCACACCAACCATCACAGAACCTGCAGCATAAACAGCAACGAGGGGGCCCATAAGGATGATCGAGCCTGGAGCCATCTTATCCTTGGTCCACGCTGTCAGCAAACGGGTCAGAAAGGGGAGAAAGGCAGTCGCGACTTCCCTGGGTGAATCCCTCAATAGTTCAAGTTAGGGGTTATCCGAAACAAGAAGTGCTAGGAAGGCAAGTCAGCAGTCACCCCTATATCAGCCTGAGGGATACCCGGTTCCACCTGCTTCATCAAAGCATCGCCCGGGTTGTCTCACTGTACCAGCAAAAGTGAGTAAAAACCCTGAAAGACATTTCTGGACTGTGTGTGAGTTCTTCTGCGACCTGTGGTTCTACACGCACCTACACCCAAGCCCCTAGGGCCAGCTTCACTCTCGGGAGGCCATAACACAAGACTGCAAACACCACCAGCCCCAGACGCTCGTTAAACTGCAGTGGCGGTCACCCACTGATCTCAAAAACGAGAGTGGCGTCACGATTCCTATTGAAGTTAACTTGACATACCTGTTGCTAGAAGAATCCCAGCACGTGAAGACCCTGAGGCGACCTGAAGGTGAGCAAGGCGCTTCACAATTACACTAGTACCAGTTTTTTGATATGAGGATCTGAGCATTGTTTTATATGCTGCTGGTAGGAAGGTCTAAGTCTGTGTGTACATGTTGCATTTTTATCACATTTCTGATGCATTTTTGAGAGCAGATTTGTCATGTGATGCCACTGTAGTGTACTGAATTCTGTAGTGTAGTGCACATGTTGAGTACTTTCTCCTTTCAAATTTGGTGCATAAAATAATTTGCAGAATGTCAATTCCTTTATCATTTTAATAGCATTTTTTTCACTCATTGACTTTAACCCCTTCAGCCCCGGGGCACTTTCCGTTTTTGCGTTTTTGTTTTTTGCTCCCCTTCTTCCGAGAGCCGTAACTTTTTTATTTTTCCATCAATCTTGACATATGAGGGCTTGTTTTTTGCGGGACAAGTTGTACTTTTAAATGAAACCATAAGTTTTACCATATGGTGTACTGGAAAGCAGCAAAAAAATTCCAAGTGTGGAAAAATTGCAAAAAAAGTGTGATGGCACAATAGTTTTTGGGATGTTTTATTCACGGTGTTCACTATATGGTAAAACTGATGTGTGGGTATGATACCTGAGGTCGGTGCGAGTTTGTAGACACCAAACATGTATAGGTTTACTTGTATCTAAGGGGTTAAAAAAAATTCACAAGTTTGTCCAATAAAAGTGACGCACGTTTTGCGCCATTTTCCGAAACACGTAGCGTTCTTATTTTTTGGGATCTATGGCTCAGTGACAGCTTATTTTTTGCGTCTCGAGCTGATGTTTCTAATGGTAGCATTTTTGCGCAGATGCTACGTTTTGATCGCCTGTTATTACATTTTGCGTAAAACTTGCGGCGACCAAAAAACGTAATTTTGGCGTTTGGAATTTTTTTGCCACTACGCCGTTTACCAATCAGATTAATTGATTTTATATTTTGATAGATCGGGCATTTCTGAACGCGGCGATACCAAATATGTGTATATTTATTTATTTTTTAACCCTTTAATTTTCAATGGGGGGAAAGGGGGGTGATTTGAACTTTTAGGTTTTTTGTTTTTTTTTTAATTTTTTAAAACTTTTTTTTTACTTTTTTTATTTTATTTTACTAGTCCCCCTAGGGGGCTATAGCGATCAGCAATCCGATTGCTGATCGCTATCTGCTGATCACAGCTATACCGCTGTAAACAGCAGAAATAGTCACTTTCTTTCTTCCTCTGCTCCGTGCCGAGGAAGAATGAAAGTGAAACTTCGTAGCACCAGGCGTCATCACATGACCCTGTGCTACGATGGCAACCACCGAACGTCACGTGATCACTCACGTGACGTCCGGAGGGGGCGGCGGTAAGTAAAAAAGATGGCCGCGCGCATATAGATCTCGCTGCCAGACTTTGGCAGCGAGATCTAAGGGGTTAATGTTCCGGGTGGAATGCGATTCCACTCGGAACATGTAGGCACACATGTCAGCTGTTGAAAACAGCTGATATGTGTGCCGATCCTCGCCGCCTGCCCGCGGCAGGGGGCGGGGCTTACCGGGACACGATCCATGACGGATATATCCGTCCATGGTCGTGAAGGGGTTAAACAACCCTTTACAACTTAAGACGTACCTGTACACTCTAATTTTTGGGTTGCTGACTTTGGCCATACCAGTAAGTCCTACCAACCGTCGGGGACTCGGCTTTGCTGAAAGCTGAGCTCCAGCCCTCACAGCTAGGGATAGTGCCTGCACTGTCCTTGGCTGTTTAACCCCCTAAATGCCACAATCAATATCGATTGTGGCACTTAGGGGATTAGGAGAGTAATCGTATGTAATCGCAACTGCCCGATTGGCGGCATAGTGACCCAAGGTCACCATGATGACCTCCGGGTCACCTGACTACAGAAAGTCAAAGTGATCATGCCTGCAGCATGATCACTCAAGTTTTCACAATGCAGCTCTGAGCACTGACAGCTGCAATATACTGCAGTGATCAAGCATTGCAGTATGCTGTGATCAGATAAGTGAAACTTAGTATCCCATATAAGGACTAAGTAAAAAAGTAAAAAAAAGTAAAAAAAGATAAAAATATTTAACCACTTGTTACGGGGGGACCGGCAGATTAGGACCAGGGGATATATATCCCAATCTCCAGTCGGAGCCCACCATGCTCCAGATGGCAATGGAGCTGCTGGCACCTTGTGGGTTAGGCGGAGAGAAAAGAGCTGATGACTCAGAGATAATCCAGGAGACCTGGGTTACATGTGTAGGGAAACGTTAATCCGGATGACAACCCAGTTAGCGCTTCGGTGGAGCGGGCGCTACTCCGACCATGTGTGTAGGGAACACATCAGGCCGGATGGTAACCAGTTAGCGATTACTGAGAAGACCGCTGCAACAGCGCCCTGTCGGCCACGTGTGTAAGACACGTCAGACCGAGCGGTCCTCCGATTAGCATTTCTGGTCACTACTTGACCGGCCACGTGTGTGAAGGACATGTCAGACCAGGTAGTCACACCAGTAGCATTTGACTGGAAAGCCAAGGAGGGAAATAGGGTTCACACACCCAATACTGGAACACCCTGTTAACTCCACAGGGGTTCTGGGATACGCTGTCCGTGCATGTAGAGGGCACAAACGGACAGGTCGCGCAGCAGGTACGCTGTCCGTGTGCGTAGAGGGCACTCTCGGACAAGTGACGCAGCAGGTATGCTGTTCATGTGCGTAGAGGACACAACTGGACAAGTAACACACCAGCCGCAGCCCAGTTAACGTCACTGGACTGCTATAGCACCACTGGAATAGCAGCAAGGAAGCACGGCACCTGACCCTGATGTGCTGAGCCACGAATCTTGGCATGTCAGGCACCGTTCGCCTAGCCCTACCTACCGCTTCCAACAAAGCTTATGCCACCATGAACTTTAAGTGAAGACTGCGCACCTCCATGTTGTCTCCAGCCCCTTTTATAACCTGGGTCCACCCAAAACCCAGGGTGGAACCACCAAGGTCCAATAGCACAATAGCAGAGTGCCATGTCATCAGCGACATCACCAGCGGCCTATCCATAACCGCCACGTCATTGATGACCTCATGGCAGCCACGCCCCAAACACTTCCCAAGTCATCGTCTGACGACCAATGGTGAGGTGCCATGTCATAGGGGCAGGCCTCCGCGAGCCAGTCCGGAGTGGCCACATCATCAGGACACCTGATGTGTGTCAGCCTATCAGAGCCTGCCACCTCACGGACATGCCCAGTGAGGTCCTTACCGGACCTATCCTCTGATGTACTAAGCGCCTGAGCATGCTCAGTAGCCTGAATAACAGTCTAGGAAATCAGGCTATCTGCCTGAGCATGCTCAGTAGGCACAACACAGGACTTAGACACGGGACGATGTCCAAGTTCCTGTGTAAAGAGGCTTTTCGCACTAAGTGTAGGAGCATGCTCAGTAGCCTGAAGCGAGGACTTAGCTTCAGAAATGACACTATGAGGCTGAGCATGCTCACTAGGCGAAACACTGGACTTAGGCTCTGGCTGGGGTAAATCGGCGCGCGCATGCGCACTAGCCGCCTCTCCACACTTAGACGTGGAGGAAGAAGCAGCCAGCTGGATGACCCGGGGCACGGCCAAAAACGGCAGCTATCGCCTGGGCGCAACAGGAACCGCAGCAGGCTGCTTGTGGCTATGGCAGCGCCGATTTGTAACACCACTCACAAAATAAAGAACAAAATTTTTTTTTACAACAGTTATATTTGTTTTAAAAAAAAATAAAAACAAAAAAAGTACACATACTTGGAATCGCCACATCCATGGCAACCAAAGCTATAAAACTGTCACAATAGTTAACCTCTTCAGTGAACACCATAAAAGTAAGTAAAAAAAGCAGCAAAAACTGTCTTTTCATCATAGAGTTGACAAAAAAGTGGAAAAAAGCCATATATAAATAAAAATGATACCCCTGATAATCAAATTGTCTCTCCAGTAAAGGAGACAAACTCTAGCACAGCGCCACCTATTGGAAGTAGCGATCCTAAAAGTCACAAGTGGATTTTCAACAATCCTTTGCAATATGACTCAGGATATATAAGCCAGATCAGAATCCCAGTTTGCAGACACGGTGTTTCGGGGTGCTTGCCCCTCGTCAGTGCAAAGTATGGGGGTGTCTGATCTGGCTCATGAGAAAGCTATGTGGGTACCACGGGGGAACACTATTCTCCTTAAGGAGACTTTGCAAGCCAGTCTGGCTGCCAGGTAAGGGGACTTATAGCTGCCACGCCCCTCTAAGAAATATTCAAATTGTCTCTCCAGTAAAGGAGACAAACTCTAGCACAGCGCCACCTATTGGAAGTAGCGATCCTAAAAGTCACAAGTGGACCCCTGATAATGTCATCTTGTCCCACAAAAAACAATCTCCCATACAGCTCCATCAGCAAAAAAATAAAAAACGTTATAGCTCTCAGAATACAGCAATGCAAAAACATTTTTTTTTCCTATAAAATAGTTTTTGTGGTGTAACAGCGGCAAAACAAAAAACCTATATAAATGTGGTATTGCTGTAATCGTACTCATACAGAGACTAAATCTGTCTTATCACTTTTCTGACCACAGTGAACGACATGAAAAAACAAAAAAAAAATTCCAGAGTATCTGTATTTCCTTGATTCTGCGTTACAAAAAATGGAATAGAAAGCGATCAAAAAAATATTATGTGGCCCAAAATGATACCAATAAAAACTCCAACTCATTCCGCAAAAAAAGCCACAATAAAGCTCTATCAGCAAAAAAAATAAAAAAGCTCTCAGAATACAGCAACGCAAAAACTTTTTTTTGCCTGCAAAAGTTTTTCTGCTGTAAAAGCGCCAAAACGTAAAAAACTATATAAAAGTATGGCTGTAATTACAGTGATCCGAAGAATAAAGCCATCTTATAGCTTTTATGGCAAAGTGAATTGTGCAAAAAAATCACCAAAAAACATTTAGGCTCCTTTCAGATTACGTTTTTCCTTACGTCCACAGGTCCCGTCGGAGCATCCGTCCAAACCGCCCCTCCCCCACGCTGCAAAGTGTGTTCCGGACGCAAGCGCCATCAGGGCCATTCAATGTAATGGAGCACACTGCTTTAGCGTGTGCTCTGTTTTGTGCCATTTTTGCACATATACATTTTCTGCAGACGGACAACCGAACGTAGTCGACTACCTAAAAAAACCTACAGTATATAAATCTGGTATTGCTGTAATCATAGTGACCTCAAGAATAAAGCCACCAAATAACTAAGGGCTTGTGCACACACTGCGTCCTGACCAGTGCAGAAAAAAGCACACCCTCTGGCAGACTTGACACTGCGCTTTGCCAAAAAAAATGCATCCAAAACGCATGTATTTTGGATGCATTTTGCATGCACTTTACATGCGTTTTGGATGCCTTTTTGTCAGTGCAGTCCCCCGGCAATTCAACTCTGCTACATGCCCCCTGACAGCAGACACAGACAGAGTCGCACGATGAGAATGAACTCAGATGAACTTCACCCGACTTCATTGTCATCCCGCGTCTTTGTCTGTGTGTCGCGTCCTGATTATTAGCGGTCACCCGTGAAGGACTCACGGTTGACCGCAAATCCCCTGAGTGACTGAAGTGAGCAGCGCGATCAGCGAGGACATCACTCAGGTTACCCGCGGCCAAAGCTGGAGTCCTCCACCTGAGAGCAGTGGCCGCGGGTAACCTGAGTGATGTCCTCGCTGATCGCATGGCTCACTTCAGTTGCTGTGTGGAGCTGAGAGAGAGCGGTTGTGGTTTGTGGCCACTCGCTGTCAGCTTCTTATAGCAGAGCTGAAAGCATTTTGGGACCTCATGTGGATTACGTCGGACCAGTAGGGGTATTTGGGGATTAATAAAGAGGTGAAAGAGGGTGTTTTTTTGTCTTTTATTCTAAATAAAGGATTTTTTGGATGTGTGTGTTTATTTTCCTTCACTTACAAGTTAATAATGGAAAGTATCTCGGGGAGACGCCTGCCATGTCTAACCTAGGACTTAAGCGGGCTTTTCACGCTGCGATCTCGCTTGCGAGATCGCAAGCGATCGTACCCGCCCCCGTCGGTTGTGCGACACGGACAAATTGCTGCCCGTCGCGCACAACCTCGCTTACCCCGTCACACGGACTTACCTGTCCTGCGACGTTGCTCCGCCTCTTTTCTAAGGGGGCAGGTCGTGCGGCGTCACAGCGACGTCACACGGCAGCCATCCAATAGAAGCGGAGGGGCGGAGATGAGTGGGAAGTAACTTCCCGCCCACCTCCTTCCTTCCGCATTGGCGGTGGAGGCAGGTAAGGAGATGTTCCTCGCTCCTGCGGCGTCACACATAGCGATGTGTGCTGCCGCAGGAACGAGGAACAACATCGCTAATTAGAAGACAACGATTTTTTTTTTAGTACGACCTGTCCGAGGCAAACGATTTTGGCCGCTTTTGCGATCGTTTTACGTCGCATATAAGTGTCACACACTGCGATATCGTTAATGACGCCGGATGTGCGTCACAAACAACGTGACCCCGACGATAAATCATTAAGGGTATCGTAGTGTGTAAAGCCCGCTTTAGTGGCAGCTATGGGCTGGTGCCATTAACTCCTTATTACCCCGATTGCCACCACACCAGGGCAATTCGGGATAAGCCGGGTAAAGTCCCGGAACTGTCGCATCTAAAGGATGTGGCAATTCCGGGCGGCTGCTGGCTGATATTGTTAGGCTGGGTGGCTCCCAATAACATGGAGCTCCCCATCCTGAGAATACCAGCCTTCAGTCGTGTGGCTTTACCCTAGCTGCTATCAAAATTGGTGGGGACCGCACTTTTTTAAATTATTTATTTATTTTACTGCACAATATAGACACGCCCACCGGTGGCTGTGATTGGTTGCAGTTAGACAGCTGTCACTCAGTGTGGGGGTGTGTCTGAGTGCAACCAATTATAGGCGCCGGTTGGCGGGGAAGGAGGGAATACGAGATGGAATAGTGAAAAAGATTAGAAGCCGCCACAGTGTGAACACCGTGCAACGCCGCAACGGTGATCGGGGATCTGTTATGATTCAGGGACTGAGGAGGATCAAAAAATGCGGAATCCCAAAAAGGTAACAGAGTGGCTGGAAATGTAATGGACTGCAGACCTAATCCTGACACACACCTAACAAAAGTTGTGGGGCGTGCCTACGATGACTTGGAGGCCTCGACAAAGCCGGAGAACTAAATAATCTCATTGATAGAAATATAAGAAAGCTTCCTCGGAGTAGTCCCCAAAGATAGATAGATAGCACCCCACATGTAAAGGCTACGGTGATATAGAAAAATACAATACAAAGCCAGAAAAGACAGATTCAGCAAAGGTGAGGCCCAAACTATCTTTATAGGAAAGGATAGGAAAGAGCAACTGTCTGCAGCCGTAAAAACCCTAATATATACCACCACTATTGATATGGAAAAATTCTGAGATCACACAACCTCTCCCCCATTGTACCAGCACTCAGATGTTACTGGGATCCAAAAACACTAACACAGATGAGGGACTGAATTAATACCAAGCATGACAAACACAAACCTTGCAGAATCATGGAGCTAAGTAAACAGACACTCCCAGCAGAGAATGATCCCATTCCACCATGAACTCCACACAGACAAAATAGGAATTATGCATTAGTATCAAAGCAGAGAAAGCAACAAAAAAGTAAAAAACAAACAGCAGAGGTACAAAGACCACTTATCTGAGAGTAGTTCTGGAAGGGAGCAGAGCTGGTTACAGAATGTCCTTAACACACAGGAGCAATTGACCACCAGCAAGTAACAAGAGAAAGCTAACAAGTTAAATAGCCCAATTTGACCCTGATTGCCAGTCCTCTGCAGGTGTGTCGCTTTCATTCCACACATCAACTGCACCGCCAGCACTGACCGTAAGAGGGAGCCCCAAACTGGAAAATGTACTCACAAAAGGGATCGGTGAGTATGAGAGAGGGGGTGGGAGGAAGAGATCAACATCGACAGGGAGAGAGAGAGAGACCGAAAGACCTGTGTTTGTTATGTCAAATAAAAATGCGTATCGCAACAAAAATGCAGTGCAAATGCACTGCTTAGTATTTTGGTAGCATTTTTCAACTACTTATTGATTTCAATGGGTGTAGAACGCTGCTAAAACGCTCAAAAGAAGTGACATGCTGCATTTTTAAACGCAAACATTTCGTCAAATTTGTCAAATTTTTGACTTTCAAAACGCTGCATTTACGTCATTTTTTGCAGTTAGAATTTACGTTCGACTTGTCGTCCAATGATCTTCTATATTTAGGTATAATTATCCCTTCTAATTTACAGAAAATAATTTCGGTTAATGTCATGCGCGCCTTAGATGTTATTCAAGCCACTTTGAATACCTTAAAAATCACTGAAACGTCCTGGGTAGGGAAAATAGTGTCTTAGAAAGCTCTTATTCTACCAAAAATGTTGTATATAATGCGTTGTCTGCCCTTGACTATTCCAAAACAAATATTGATTAAAATACAAGCACAGATCTCATCCTTTGTTTGGCAGGGGAAGGTTCCCAGAATCTCTAAACTTACCTTATTTAAGCATAAGAAAAATGGAGGTATTGGCTTGCCTAATATCCAAGCCTATTATTTGATGAATTTGGTCAAGCAAACCCAAAACAAATTACTGGACCATTTCAACAATAGTTGGATGTACATTGAGAAAGGCCTGTGCCATAATCGTCATAAACGGGATGTGATCTTGTCATATTTAATAAAAAGAAACAAACGTTTAGTGGATAATCCGACTACCAAGGCAGAAATAAGAACGTGGAGACTACTGCAAGATATTTTATTACGCCAGGGTGAACCCCTCAGCGAGATTAGAGAGGTCTCGTTAGATTTATTAGAATTATTAATCCCACGTATTAAACTAGATGGTTGGAAAAAGAAGGGAACTTTAAACATGTGTAATTTATTAAGAAATCATTCTCTTTTAGAATTTGAGGCTCTTGCTGAGGTATACCATCTGTCTGATACAGAAAAGTTTAATTGGGTTAGGATAAGTGAATTCTTGGCATATACAACAACTTCTTCCTTCAAGTTTCTGAGATTACTGAATGTTCTTTTGCACAATCCAACTAATGAGATCTTCTCGAAAACTAGTAACATTTACAGAAATATTCAATGATGATCTCCAATTGACTAAATTACAGTATATGAAATCTTGGGAAAGAGATTTGGATTGCTCATTCTCGCTTAAACAATGGCAAACTTCCTTGAAACACACATATACGAATTGTGCTTGTGCTAATTTGCAGGAAACACACTATAAATTACTTAGTAGATGGTATTATACACCTCAGAGATTGAATGTCATCTCATCCTCTAATTCAATTCTTTGTTGGAGGGGTTGTGGCTGTACTGGCTCTTTTTTCCATATTTTTTGGAGTTGTCCTTTGTTGGGTACCCTATGGAAAGACACAGAACATCTTATATATACAGTGATCTCAGTTAGAATTCATTTCACCTCTGAGCTAGTTCTCCTATCTATTGGTTTGGAGGAGTTGAAAAAGCGGTGTAGACAAATTACTTGCCATATTCTTTTGGTCATTAAATCTTTACTAGCATCCAAATGGAAGGAAACAGATGTCCCCCTCAATACAAGATGTTATAGATAGGGTTTCCTTACACAACATCTATGAGTTCAACATAGCCCTGAACGATGGTAACTTTTCTAGATATGCTGAGAGGTGGTATCTGTGGTCTCTTAAAATTAAACCCTACCCTTAAGATATACGACCTTTGATGTTATTCTCTTGTTTTTTTTGTTTTGTTTTTTTTCTACATATATTAGTTGTTTGAATTTTCTTACTGTTTGCAAAATTTGTCTTATATTTGCAGTATATTTCTTTGGCATTGTAATAGTTGCTAGGAATCCTGGAGTTGTATATTTTTATTTATTTATTTTTAATTTTACCTTTCAAATTATATCTAAAGCCTATTGTTTGTTAAAAAATGTCAAAAATTGTAAAATAAGTAATTTCAATGCTTGCTACACCTCATTTTATTTTATGTTTCCCCTTTCCCTTTTCCCTGTTATAAATAAAGACAGTATACAAAACGCTGCATTCAAAAAAGCAACGGATTTTGCATGATTCTCATAGACTTTGCTGGGGAAAACGCTACAGAAACGCAAAAAAAACCCGCAATGTGCGCACGAGCCCTTAGGCTATGTGCCCACGGGACTCTGTATCTGCGGATTTTTCTGCATCAAAATCCGCAGCCTTCCCCCGGAATCTTCACCTTTTCGTAGGTGCGGATTTTGTGCGGATTTGACGCGGATTTGACGCGGATTTTGTTGCGGATTTTGTGATTTTTTTTAATTCAATTGAATAGGCAAAATCCGCACGAAAATCCGCAACAATAATTGACATGCTGCAGATTTTTCCGCACGAAAATCCGCACGATTTCCGCTGCGGAAAAATCTGCAGCGTGGACACAGCATTTCCCAAATGCCATAGAAATGGCATTTCTGATGCATTTTTGAGAGCAGATTTGTCATGTGATGCCACTGTAGTGTACTGAATTCTGTAGTGTAGTGCACATGTTCAATACTTTCTCCTTTCAAATTTGGTGCATAAAATAATTTGCAGAATGTCAATTCCTTTAGCATTTTGATAGCATTTTTTTCACTCATTGACTTTAAACAACCCTTTACAACTTAAGACGTACCAGTACAGTCTAATTTTTGGGTTGCTGACTTTGGCCATACCAGTAAGTCCTACCAACCGTCGGGGACTCGGCTTTGCTGAAAGCTGAGCTCCAGCCCTCACAGCTAGGGATAGTGCCTGCACTGTCCTTGGCTGTTTAACCCCCTAAATGCCGCAATCAATATCGATTGTGGCACTTAGGGGATTAGGAGAGTAATCGTATGTAATCGCAACTGCCCGATTGGCGGCATAGTGACCCAAGGTCACCATGATGACCTCCGGGTCACCTGACTACAGAAAGTCAAAGTGATCATGTCTGCAGCATGATCACTCAAGTTTTCACAATGCAGCTCTGAGAACTGACAGCTGCAATATACTGCAGTGGTCAAGCATTGCAGTATGCTGTGATCAGATAAGTGAAACTTAGTATCCCATATAAGGACTAAGTAAAAAAGTAAAAAAGGTAAAAATATTTAACCACTTGTTATGGGGGGACCGGCAGATTAGGACCAGGGGATATATATCCCAATCTCCAGTCGGAGCCCACCATGCTCCAGATGGCAATGGAGCTGCTGGCACCTTGTGGGTTAGGCGGAGACAAAAGAGCTGATGACTCAGAGATAATCCAGGAGACCTGGGTTACATGTGTAGGGAAACGTCAATCCGGATGACAACCCAGTTAGCGCTTCGGTGGAGCGGGCGCTACTCCGACCATGTGTGTAGGGAACACATCAGGCCGGATGGTAACCAGTTAGCGTTTACTGAGAAGACCGCTGCAACAGCGCCCTGTCGGCCACGTGTGTAAGACACATCAGGCCGAGCGGTCCTCCGATTAGCATTTCTGGTCACCACTTGACCGGCCACGTGTGTGAAGGACATGTCAGACCAGGTAGTCACACCAGTAGCATTTGACTAGAAAGCCAAGGAGGGAAATAAGGTTCACACACCCAATACTGGAACACCCTGTTAACTCCACAGGGGTTCTGGGATACGCTGTCCGTGCATGTAGAGGGCACAAACGGACAGGTCGCGCAGCAGGTACGCTGTCCGTGTGCGTAGAGGGCACTCTCGGACAAGTGACGCAGCAGGTATGCTGTTCATGTGCGTAGAGGACACAACTGGACAAGAAACACAGCAGCTGCAGCCCAGTTAACGTCACTGGACTGCTATAGCACCACTGGAATAGCAGCAAGGAAGCACGGCACCTGGCCCTGATGTGCTGAGCCACGAATCTTGGCGTGACAGGCACCGTTCGCCTAGCCCTACCTACCGCTTCCAACAAAGCTTATGCCACTGAACTTATTATGAACTTATTATGAACTTTAAGTGAAGACTGCACATCTCCATGTTGTCTCCAGCCCCTTTTATAACCTGGGTCCACCCAAAACCCAGGGTGGAACCACCAAGGTCCAATAGCACAATAGCAGAGTGCCATGTCATCAGCGACATCACCAGCAGCCTATCCATAACCGCCACGTCATTGATGACCTCATGGCAGCCACGCCCCAAACACTTCTCAAGTCATCGTCTGACGACCAATGGTGAGGTGCCATGTCATAGGGGCAGGCCTCCGCGAGCCAGTCCGGAGTGGCCACATCATCAGGACACCTAATGTGTGTCAGCCTATCAGAGCCTGCCACCTCACGGACATGCCCAGTGAGGTCCTTACCGGACCTATCCTCTGATGTACTAAGCGCCTGAGCATGCTCAGTAGCCTGAATAACAGTCTCGGAAATCAGGCTATCTGCCTGAGCATGCTCAGTAGGCACAACACAGGACTTAGACACGGGACGATGTCCAGGTTCCTGTGTAAAGAGGCTTTTCGCACTAAGTGTAGGAGCATGCTCAGTAGCCTGAAGCGAGGACTTAGCTTCAGAAATGACACTATCAGGCTGAGCATGCTCACTAGGCGAAACACTGGACTTAGGCTCTGGCTGGGGTAAATCGGCGCGCGCATGCGCACTAGCCGCCTCTCCACACTTAGACGTGGAGGAAGAAGCAGCCAGCTGGATGACCCGGGGCACGGCCAAAAACGGCAGCTATCGCCTGGGCGCAACAGGAACCGCAGCAGGCTGCTTGTGGCTATGGCAGCGCCGATTCATAACACCACTCACAAAATAAAGAACAAAAATTTTTTTTACAACAGTTATATTTGTTTTAAAAAAAAACAAAAACAAAAAAAGGACACATACTTGGAATCGCCACATCCATGGCAACCAAAGCTGTAAAACTGTCACAATAGTTAACCTCTTCAGTGAACACCATAAAAGTAAATAAAAAAAGCAGCAAAAACTGTCTTTTCATCATAGAGTTGACAAAAAAGTGGAAAAAAGCCATATATAAATAAAAATGATACCCCTGATAATGTCATCTTGTCCCACAAAAAACAATCTCCCATACAGCTACATCAGCAAAAAAATAAAAAAAGTTATAGCTCTCAGAATACAGCAATGCAAAAACATTTTTTTTTTCTATAAAATAGTTTTTGTGGTGTAACAGCGGCAAAACAAAAAAAACTATATAAATGTGGTATTGCTGTAATCGTACTCATACAGAGACTAAATCTGTCTTATCACTTTTCTGACCACAGTGAACGACATGAAAAAACAACAAAAAAAAAATTCCAGAGTATCTGTATTTCCTTGATTCTGCGTTACAAAAAATGTAATAGAAAGCGATCAAAAAAATATTATGTGGCCCAAAATGATACCAATAAAAACTCTAACTCATTCCGCAAAAAAAGCCACAATAAAGCTCTATCAGCAAAAAAAATAAAAAAGCTATAGCTCTCAGAATACAGCAACGCAAAAACTTTTTTTTTCCTGTAAAAGTTTTTCTGGTGTAAAAGCGCCAAAACGTAAAAAAAAAAACTATATAAAAGTATGGCTGTAATTACAGTGATCCGAAGAATAAAGCCATTCTATAACTTTTATGGCAAAGTGAATTGTGCAAAAAAATCACCAAAAAACAATTAGGCTCCTTTCAGATTACATTTTTCCTTACGTCCACAGGTCCCGTCGGAGCATCCGTCCAAACCGCCCCTCCCCCACTCTGCAAAGTGTATTCCAGACGCAAGCGCCGTCAGGGCCATTCAATGTAATGGAGCACACTGCTTTAGCGTGTGCTCTGTTTTGTGCCATTTTTGCACATATACGTTTTCTGCAGACGGACAACCGAACGTAGTCGACTACCTAAAAAAACCTACAGTATATAAATCTGGTATTGCTGTAATCATAGTGACCTCAAGAATAAAGCCACCAAATAACTAAGGGCTTGTGCACACATTGCGTCCTGACCAGTGCAGAAAAAAGCACACCCTCTGGCAGACTTGACACTGCGCTTTGCCAAAAAGAATGCATCCAAAACGCATGTATTTTGGATGCATTTTACATGCGTTTTGGATGCCTTTTTGTCAGTGCAGTCCCCCGGCAATTCAACTCTGCTACATGCTCCCTGACAGCAGACACAGACAGAGTCGCACGATGAGAATGAACTCAGATGAACTTCACCCGACTTCATTGTCATCCCGCGTCTCTGTCTGTGTGTCGCGTCCTGTTTATTAGCGGTCACCCGTGAAGGACTCACGGTTGACCGCAAATCCCCTGAGTGACTGAAGTGAGCAGCGCGATCAGCGGTGCCATCACTCAGGTTACCCGCGGCCAAAGCTGGAGTCCTCCACCTGAGAGCAGTGGCCGCGGGTAACCTGAGTGATGTCCTCGCTGATTGCATGGCTCACTTCAGTTGCTGCGTGGAGCTGAGAGAGAGCGGTCATGGTTTGTGGCCACTCGCTGTCAGCTTCTTATAGCAGAGCTGAAAGCATTGTGGGACCTCATGTGGATTACATCGGACCAGTAGGGGTATTTGGGGATTAATAAAGAGGTGAAAGAGGGTGTTTTATTGTCTTTTATTCTAAGTAAAGGATTTTTTGGATGTGTGTGTTTATTTTCCTTAACTTACAAGTTAATAATGGAAAGTATCTCGGGGAGACGCCTGCCATGTCTAACCTAGGACTTAAGCGGGCTGTTCACGCTGCGATCTCGCTTGCGAGATCGCAAGCGATCGTACCCGCCCCCGTCGGTTGTGCGACATGGACAAATCGCTGCCCGTCGCACACAACATCGCTTACCCCGTCACACGGACTTACCTGTCCTGCGACGTTGCTCTGGCCGGTGATCTGCCTCTTTTCTAAGGGGGCAGGTCGTGCGGCGTCACAGCGACGTCACACGGCAGCCATCCAATAGAAGCGGAGGGGCGGAGATGAGTGGGAAGTAACTTCCCACCCACCTCCTTCCTTCCGCATTGGTGGTGGAGGCAGGTAAGGAGATGTTCCTCGCTCCTGTGGCGTCACACATAGCGATGTGTGCTGCCGCAGGAACGAGGAACAACATCGCTAATTAGAAGACAACGATTTTTTTTTTAATACGACCTGTCCAAGGCAAACGATTTTGGCCGCTTTTGCGATCGTTTTAGGTCGCATATAAGTGTCACACACTGCGATATCGTTAATGACGCCGGATGTGCGTCACAAACAACGTGACCCCGACGATAAATCATTAAGGATATCGTAGTGTGTAAAGCCCGCTTTAGTGGCAGCTATGGGCTGGTGCCATTAACTCCTTATTACCCCGATTGCCACCACACCAGGGCAATTCGGGATAAGCCGGGTAATGTCCCGGAACTGTCACATCTAAAGGATGTGGCAATTCCGGGCGGCTGCTGGCTGATATTGTTAGGCTGGGTGGCTCCCTATAACATGGAGCTCCCCATCCTGAGAATACCAGCCTTCAGTCGTGTGGCTTTACCCTAGCTGCTATCAAAATTGGTGGGGACCGCATTTTTTTAAATTATTTATTTATTTTACTGCACAATATAGACACGCCCACCGGTGGCTGTGATTGGTTGCAGTTAGACAGCTGTAACTCAGTGTGGGGGCGTGTCTGAGTGCAACCAATTATAGGCGCCGGTTGGCGGGGGAAGGAGGGAATACGAGATGGAATAGTGAAAAAGAGGAGAAGCCGCCACAGTGTGAACACCGTGCAACGCCGCAACGGTGATCGGGGATCTGTTATGATTCAGGGACTGAGGAGGATCAAAAAATGCGGAATCCCAAAAAGGTAACAGAGTGGCTGGAAACGTAATGGACTGCAGACCTAATCCTGACACACAGCTAACAGTAGTCGTGGGGCGTGCCTACGATGACTTGGATGCCTCGACAAAGCCGGAGAACTAAATAATCTCACAGATAGAAATATAAGAAAGCTGCCTTGGAGTAGTCCCCAAAGATAGATATATAGCACCCCACATGTAAAGGCTACGGTGATATAGAAAAATACAATACAAAGCCAGAAAAGACAGATTCAGCAAAGGTGAGGCCCAAACTATCTTTTAGGAAAGGATAGGAAAGAGCAACTGTCTGCAGCCGTAAAAACCCTAATATATACCACCACTATTGATATGGAAAAATTCTGAGATCACACAACCTCTCCCCCATTGTACCAGCACTCAGATGTTACTGGGATCCAAAAACACTAACACAGATGAGGGATTGAATTAATACCAAGCATGACAAACACAAACCTTGCAGAATCATGGAGCTAAGTAAACAGACACTCCCAGCAGAGAATGATCCCATTCCACCATGAACTCCACACAGACAAAATAGGAATCATGCATTAGTATCAAAGCAGAGAAAGCAACAAGAAAGTCAAAAACAAACAGCAGAGGTACAAAGACCACTTATCTGAGAGTAGTTCTGGAAGGGAGCAGAGCTGGTTACAGAATGTCCTTAACACACAGGAGCAATTGACCACCAGCAAGTAACAAGAGAAAGCTAAAAAGTTAAATAGCCCAATTTGACCCTGATTGCCAGTCCTCTGCAGGTGTGTCGCTTTCATTCCACACATCAACTGCACCGCCAGCACTGACCGCAAGAGGGAGCCCCAAACTGGAAAATGTACTCACAAAAGGGATCGGTGAGTATGAGAGAGGGGGTGGGAGGAAGAGATCAACATCGACAGGGAGAGAGAGAGAGAGACCGAAAGACCTGTGTTTGTTATGTCAAATAAAAATGCGTATCGCAACAAAAATGCAGTGCAAACGCACTGCTTAGTATTTAGGTAGCATTTTTCAACTACTTATTGATTTCAATGGGTGTAGAACGCTGCTAAAACGCTCAAAAGAAGTGACATGCTGCATTTTTAAACGCAAAGATTTCGTCAAATTTGTCAAATTTTTGACTTTCAAAACGCTGTATTTACGTCATTTTTTGTAGTTAGAATTTACGTTCGACTTGTCGTCCAATGATCTTCTATATTTAGGTATAATTATCCCTTCTAATTTACAGAAAATAATTTCGGTTAATGTCATGCGCGCCTTAGATGTTATTCAAGCCACTTTGAATACCTTAAAAATCACTGAAACGTCCTGGGTAGGGAAAATAGTGTCTTATAAAGCTCTTATTCTACCAAAAATGTTGTATATAATGCGTTGTCTGCCCTTGACTATTCCAAAACAAATATTGATTAAAATACAAGCACAGATCTCATCCTCTGTTTGGCAGGGGAAGGTTCCCAGAATCTCTAAACTTACCTTATTTAAGCATAAGAAAAATGGAGGTATTGGCTTGCCTAATATCCAAGCCTATTATTTGACGAATTTGGTCAAGCAAACCCAAAACAAATTACTGGATCATTTCAACAATAGTTGGATGTACATTGAGAAAGGCCTGTGCCATAATCGTCATAAACGGGATGTGATCTTGTCATATTTAATAAAAAGAAACAAACGTTTAGTGGATAATCCGACTACCAAGGCAGAAATAAGAACGTGGAGACTACTGCAAGATATTTTATTACGCCAGGGTGAACCCCTCAGCGAGATTAGAGAGGTCTCGTTAGATTTATTAGAATTATTAATCCCACGTATTAAACTAGATGGTTGGAAAAAGAAGGGAATTTTAAACATGTGTAATTTAGTAAGAAATAATTCTCTTTTAGGATTTGAGGCTCTTGCTGAGGTATACCATCTGCCTGATACAGAAAAGTTTAATTGGGTTAGGATAAGTGAATTCTTGGCATATACAACAACTTCTTCCTTCAAGTTTCTGAGATTACTGAATGTTCTTTTGCACAATCCAACTAATGAGATCTTCTCGAAAACTAGTAACATTTACAGAAATATTCAATGATGATCTCCAATTGACTAAATTACAGTATATGAAATCTTGGGAAAGAGATTTGGATTGCTCATTCTCGCTTAAACAATGGCAAACTTCCTTGAAACACACATATACGAATTGTGCTTGTGCTAATTTGCAGGAAACACACTATAAATTACTTAGTAGATGGTATTATACACCTCAGAGATTGAATGTCATCTCATCCTCTAATTCAAGTCTTTGTTGGAGGGGTTGTGGCTGTACTGGCTCTTTTTTCCATATTTTTTGGAGTTGTCCTTTGTTGGGTACCCTATGGAAAGACACAGAACATCTTATATATACAGTGATCTCAGTTAGAATTCATTTCACCTCTGAGATAGTTCTCCTATCTATTGGTTTGGAGGAGTTGAAAAAGCGGTGTAGACAAATTACTTGCCATATTCTTTTGGTCATTAAATCTTTACTAGCATCCAAATGGAAGGAAACAGATGTCCCCCTCAATACAAGAAGTTATAGATAGGGTTTCCTTACACAACATCTATGAGTTCAACATAGCCCTGAACGATGGTAACTTTTCTAGATATGCTGAGAGGTGGTATCTGTGGTCTCTTAAAATTAAACCCTACCCTTAAGATATACGACCTTTGATGTTATTCTCTTTTTTTTTTTGTTTTGTTTTTTTTCTACATATATTAGTTGTTTGAATTTTCTTACTGTTTGCAAAATTTGTCTTATATTTGCAGTATATTTCTTTGGCATTGTAATAGTTGCTAGGAATCCTGGAGTTGTATATTTTTATTTATTTATTTTTAATTTTACCTTTCAAATTATATCTAAAGCCTATTGTTTGTTAAAAAATGTCAAAAATTGTAAAATAAGTAATTTCAATGCTTGCTACACCTCATTTTATGTTTCCCCTTTCCCTTTTCCCTGTTATAAATAAAGACAGTATACAAAACGCTGCATTCAAAAAAGCAACGGATTTTGCATGATTCTCATAGACTTTGCTGGGGAAAACGCTACAGAAACGCAAAAAAAACCCGCAATGTGCGCACGAGCCCTTAGGCTATGTGCCCACGGGACTCTGTATCTGCGGATTTTTCTGCATCAAAATCCGCAGCCTTCCCCCGGAATCTTCACCTTTTCGTAGGTGCGGATTTTGTGCGGATTTGACGCGGATTTGACGCGGATTTTGTTGCGGATTTTGTGATTTTTTTAATTCAATTGAATAGGCAAAATCCGCACGAAAATCCGCAACAATAATTGACATGCTGCAGATTTTTCCGCACGAAAATCTGCACGATTTCCGCTGCGGAAAAATCTGCAGCGTAGGCACAGCATTTCCCAAATGCCATAGAAATGGCTGGGGAGTTCTGGAAAATCCGCTATCGATTTCAGCCAATTTTGCTTTCAAAAAGTGAAATGGCGTTACTCCCCTTTCGAGCTTTGCTTTATGCCCAAAACATTCTGTGAAGCACCTGGAAGTTGTAAAAATGTATTTTTCTATTTTGGAGTCACTTGTGGATGAGTACCATAGTTTAAGCACCTCAGGGGCTCTCCAAAAGCAACATGGCGTCTGGTATCTATTCCAGACAACTTTGAGCTCTAAAATGAAAATGGAGCTCCTGAGCACAAACAGTAGACTTCTACAGCATATATGGTATCTGTTTACTCAGAAGAAATTACCCAACAAATGGTATGGTGCATTTTCTATTGTTACCCTTGTGAAAATGAAAAATGTGGGGCTAAAGTAACATTTTTGTGGGAAAAAGTAAAATTTTCATTTTTTTCTTCTACATTACTTTAGTTCCTGTGGAACACCTGAAGAGTGAATAAACTTCTTAAATTTAGTTTTGAGCAGTTTGAGGGATTCAGTTTTTAGTGTGGTGTCACTTTTGGTTATTTTCTGACACCGAGACCTCTTAAAGTCACTTCAAAAGTGATGTGGTCCCTACAAAAATGGTTTTTATACATTTTTTTGGAAAAATGAGAAATTGCTGATAAATTTTGAATCCTTGTAACTTACTAACAAAGTAAAATTATGTATAAAAAATTGTGCTCATGTAAAGTAGACATGTGGGAATAGTTATTTATTAACTATTTTGTGTGACACAAATCTCTGGTTTAACCCCTTTACCCGAGAGCAAGGTTTTCACCTCAAGGCCTAAGCCACATGGCATGAAAATTGGACCGAGTGGAATGCGATAAAACATTGCATTCCACTCGGACCAATATTAGCCTATGTGCTAGGAGCACATAGCTCATAGCCATGAGCGATTATTTTCTCGGCCCGAATGGGACCAAGAAAACAATCGCAGCATGCTGCAATTGTAATGCGAGTCTCTTTCTCTCGCACCCATTCAGGTCTATGGGGCAAGAGAAAGATCGCACTGCACTCCGGTACACTGGTGTACCGCGAGTGCAGGGCGAGAATGGCAATAGCCGGCTACGGAGGAGAGAGGGAGATAAATCCCTCCCTCTCATCCTCAGCACGGGCTCGCCCCTCCTCAGTGCTCGCACGCCCCTCCTCAGTGCTGGCCCGTCCCCCGCAGCTGAGGTACCATCACATGATCGGACCTCAGTCGCAGTGACACTCACATGACACTAGGCTCCTGCTGTGCTGCCAGCGTGAGCCGAAGTGTCATGCGAGGATTGCATTAGTCTCCGTGTGGCCCCGGCCTAATGATCAGGCTATTTTTTGCAATTCTGACCAGTGTCACTTTGACAGGTTATAACTCTGGAACGCTTCAATGGATCCTGCTGACTCTGACACTGCTTTTTCATGACATATTGTACTTCATAATAGTGGTAAAATTAGGATAATATTTTGTGTGTTTATTTGTGAAAATATTGTAAATTTGGCAAAAACTTTGAAAATATCACAATTTTCAAGCATTGAAATGTTATGCCCATAAATCTGAAAGATATGTCACACAAAATAGTTACTAAATAACATTTCCCACATGTGTACTTTACATCATCGCAACTTTTGAAACATAATTTTTTGAGGTTAGAAAGTTTGAAGGGTTCAAAGTTCATCAGCAATTTCTCAGTTTTCCCAGGATATCAGGAAAATGCCCCATAAATGTTATTGTGCAATTTCTCCTGAGTACGCAGATACCTCATATGTGGTGAAAATCTACTGTTTGGATGCACGACAGGGCTCAGAAGAGACGGGGCGCAATTTAAATTTTTGAAAGCAGAATTAGCTGGAAACATTAGTGGATGCTATGTCACGTTTGAAGACCCCCTGAGGTGCCTCAACAGTGGAGCTCCCCCACAATTGACTACATTTTCGAAACTAGACCCCTCAACAAATTTATCTAGATGTTTTTTGACCACCTTCAAACCCCCGGGAGCTTCATAGAATTTTATAATATTAAGCCATAAAAATATATATATTTTTTTTACTACAAACTTGTTGCTTCAACCAGGTAGCTTTTTTTCACAAGGGTATCAGGAAAAAATTCACCATACAATTTATTGAGGAATTTCTCCTGACTATGCTGATAACCCATATGTGGTCGAAAACTACTTTTGAGGCACAGTGCAAAGTGAAGAAGGGAAGCAACACCATATTTGAGATCAGATTTAGTTGCAATGGTTTGCAGTTGTCAAGTCACATTGGCAGAGCCCCTAAGGTGCCAGAACAGCAGAAACCTTCCACAAGTGACCCTATGTTACAGGCTGCACCCCTCAATTAATTCATCCATGGGTGTAGTGAGTATATTGACACTACAGGTGTGTCACAAAATGTTATACTATTGGGCAGTAAAGAAAAAATAATTACATTTTTGCCACTAAAATGTTGTTTAAAATGTTTAACCCCAGAATTGCAATTTTCCCAAGGGTAATAGATAAAAAAAAGCCCCATAATGTGTTGCACAATTTGTCCTTAACGTGGCAATACCCTACATGTGACTCTACAGTACTATTTGGCCGCATCACAGGGCTCAGGAGGGAAGGAGCGTCATTTGATTTTTGGAGTACAGATTTTCCTAGAATAGTTTGCTAACTTCATTTGCAGAGCCCCTAAGCAGCAGAACAGAAGAAAATCCTCAAGTGACCAAATTTTGGAAATTACACCTCTCTAAGTATTCATCTATGGGTGTAGTGACAATTTAGTCTCTGGAAAACACCTATGGTGTCAAACGCAGTGAATGTTGCAGAATTAAAGATTGCAAACATTTTGGATCAATTTCCATTTATCCTGTGCTTTATGCTGAGCACTTACATTGGGTTGTCAAACTACATCTTTGAAATATGTGATTCAGATGAAACCCGCCATGGATCCATTCAATGATGAGACAGCAGAGTTACTCCAGGTTCCATTTGTCCTATGTTCAGTGATGTCTGTCTTTTCAATGATGAACAAACACTGTTGCTGACCACACTTTTGTGCACATCTAAAAAGATGCATAAAAATATATACATCGTCAGATCACAGGCCAGACGTTAGGTCAAAGTGACTTGCTCTGCCTCATTACAGTGAATTTTCAATTGGGAAATATGTCTGAATTGTGTTTTTCAGAGATTGACATGTAATCCCAGTGTAAACGTTTAGCGTAGAGTGCAAAATCAATATCAGCTGCGCCGTAGTGCAAGCTTTAAGCGGCAGAATGAACAAATCAATAGCGATTGAATACTTGGCTTTATTTATTTATTTTTTACGCCATTCACCTTACGGTAAAAGTGATTAGGTGGCTCTATTGCCCGGTCTGTACGATTACAGCGATACCAGATTTATATAGTTTTTTTTAGGTTTAGTGACTATCACACTAAAAACGCTTTTTACAAAGTAAAATTTTTTTGCATCATTGGATTTTGAAGACTAACGTTTTTTTATTTTTCTACCGACAGAGTCATGTGAGGGCTTGATTTTTGCGGGATAAATTGGAGTTTTTATTGGTACAATTTTGGGCCACAGATTATTTTTTGATCACTTTATATTCCACTTTTTGTGAGGCAGAATAAAAAAGAAACAGAAATTCTTTAATTGTTTTTTGTTTCTTTTTTTATGTCGTTTACTGTGCAATAAAAGTAATAAAAAAGTTTTATTCTTCAGGTCAGTGCAATGACAGGGATACCTCACTTATATAATTGTTTTTATGCTTTGCTGCTTTTGCACCCCAAAAACTATTTTACAGGAAAAAAAAATAGTTTTTACATTGCTGTCATCTGAAAGCTACAGTTTTGTTTTTTTTGCTGAAGCAGCTCTAGGGCAGCTTGTTTTTTGTGAGACATGATGACATTTTCAGCGGGACCATGTTTATTTACATGTGACTTTTTGATCGCGTTTTAGTCCATTTTTTTGGGCAGGTGTATGATGAAAAGACATAGTATTTGCTACATATTTAATTTTTTTTCTTTACTTTGTTCACTGAGGGGGTTAACTAGTGTGACAGGTTGTTATGGATGTGGCAATATCAAATATGTGCAGTATTTTTTGTTTTATTTTTTTACATAAATATACATATTTATTGAAATATTTTTTTTGTTTTTTTTTATTTTCCCCCAATTTTTTTAATACTTTTATCATTTTTTTTTACTTTATTTTTTATTTTTTTACCTAGTCCCTTTCTGGGACACTAAAGCTGGGGTCACACTAAACGACAGCGACAACGATGTCGCTGTTACGTCACCATTTTCTGTGACGTAGCAGCGACCTTGTAAGTCGCTGTTATGATCGCTGCTTAGCTGTCAAACACAGCAGCCGAAGCAGCGATCATAACGACACGCATCGCTGTTCTGCAACATGTGCAGAGAGCAGGGAGCCGCGCACACTGAGCGCTGGCTCCCTGCTCTCCTAGCTACAGTACACATCGGGTTAATTACACGATGTGTACTGCAGCTACATGTGCAGAGAGCAGGGAGCCACGCACACTGCTTAGCGCTGGCTCCTTGCTCTCCTAGCTACAGTACACATCGGGTTAATTACACGATGTGTACTGCAGCTACATGTGCAGAGAGCAGGAGCCGGCGCTGGCAGCGTGAGAGCGGCGGAGGCTGGTAACGAAGGTATATATCGGGTAACCACCTTGGTTACCCGATGTTTACCTTGGTTACAGCTTACCGCAGCTGCCAGATGCTGGCTCCTGCTCCCTGCTTGCTTCATTTCGTCGCTCTCTCGCTGTCACACACAGCGATCTGTGCGTCACAGCGGGAGAGCGACGACCAAAAAATGAAGCTGGACATTCAGCAACGAGCGGCGACCTCACAGCAGGGGCCAGCTCATTGCTGGATGTCACACACAGCGACAGCGACGGGACGTCGCTGCAACGTCAACGAAAATGGTGACATAGCAGCGACATTGTTGTCGTTGTCGCTGTGTGTGACACCACCTTAACTTTCAGTAATCTGATCACTGATGTAACCCCCTGTAGAGATTGATCACTACAGGGGATTATAAGTGTCAGGGCAGCAGCAGCTTTACCACTTCACCTTACATATCATGCAGGCCGCATGTCTGAGGCTCTCTGTAGGTCAGTAACACGGGGTCGTCATGGTGATGACTCAGGGTTACCATGGCAGCGATCATGTCCCTGTAATCGCAGGACAGGGTCCCAATTGCCATGGAGAGGTACACGATTCCTCTCCCTGCCTCCTGAATGCTGTGATGGCATTGATAACAGCATTTAGGGGGATAAACTGCCGGAAGCAGCATGAGCACCGCTCCTGGCAGTGACAGCTGGGTCTTGGCTACAAGATAAGCTGAAGACCCGGCTGCAATCTTGGGGGTAGAGCGCAGGAACCCCCACGATCGTTACTTCACCTCACAGATCATGAATCCGGCTTGATCTGTAAGGCGATCCGTAGCTGGGTGACCCAGCGTCATCAAGGTGATGACCCAGAGTTGCCATGGCAGCGATCGTGTCCCTGTAATCACATTACACGAGCTCGATCGCCAGGGAAAGGTAAGCGATTCCTCTCCCTGCCTCCTGAATGTTGCGATCGTATTGGTTGCAGCATTTAAGGGGTTGAACTGCCAGGTGGGCACCTCCTCGGGCAGTGAGAGCTGGGTCCAAGCTACACGATAAGCCAGAGATTCGGTGGCAATGGCGGGCGTACAGCACGGGAATCCCCGTGATCACCATTACCTACTGGGTACATCCTTGGTCAGAATGGCACTGAATTTTATGACGTATCCAGTACTTAAAATGTTGTGTAGAGATTAAGAGCATAACAATTTGAAGTTTGAAAATTGCTAAATTTTAACCAAATTTCCAAATTTCTCACAAATAAATGAAAAAAAAATTGTCCTAAATTTATCACTATCATAAAGTACAATATGTCATGAAAAAAAAGATTCTCAGAAGCACTGTGATCCGTTAAAACGTTCCAGAGTTATTACTTGTCAAAATGACATTAGACAGAATTGAAAAATTTCATAGTATCATAGTATCATAGTTTTTAAGGTTGAAGGGAGACTCTAAAGGGTGCTTTACACCAGACAATCTATCGTGCGATAGATCGTCGGGGTCACGGTTTTTGTGACGCACATCCGGCATCGCTGGCGATGCCGGCCTGTGTGACACCTCCTAGCGACGCAGTATCGCTCACAAATCGTGAGTCGGGTACTGCTCGTTAGGTTCCATAATATCGTTTGATTTAGTTGACCATCGTTTCCGTGGTAGCACACGCCGCTCCGTGTGACACCACGGGAACGATGAGCAGCTCACCTGCCTCCCGCCGCCGCCGCCGGCTCTATGTGGAAGGAAGGAGGTGGGCAGGATGTTTACGTCCCGCTCATCTCCGCCCCTCCGCTTCTATTGGCCGGCGGCCGTGTGACGTCGCTGTGACGCCGAACGTCCCTCCCACTCCAGGAAGAGGACGTTCGCCGCCCACAGCGAGGTCGCACGAGAGGTAAGTATGTGTGACGGGGGTTACTAACTTTGTGCGACACGGGCAGCGATTTGCCCGTGACGCAAAAAGGACGGGGGCGGGTACGATCGATTGTGAAATCGCACAATCGGTCGTACCGTGTAAAGCAGGCTTTAGTCCATCTAGTTCAACCCGTAGCCTAACATGTTGATCCAGAGGAAGGCAAAAAAAAAAACAAAAAACCCCAATGTGACAAACAAGTTCCAATGGGGAAAAAATTTCCTTCCTGACTCCAAATCCGGCAATCAGACTAGTTCCCTGGATCAACACCCTGTCATAAAATCTATTATACATAACTGGTAATATTAAATTTTTCAAGAAAGGCGTCCAGGCTCTGCTTAAATGTTAGTAGTGAATCACTCATTACAACACCATGCGACAGAGAGTTCCATAATCTCACTGCGCGTACAGTAAAGAATCCTCGTCTGTGATTATGATTAAACCTTCTTTCCTCAAGACGTAGTGGATGCCCCCGTGTTCCAGTCGCAGGCCTAGGTGTAAAAAGATCTTTGGAACGGTCTCTGTACTGTCCCCTCATATATTTATACATTGTGATTAGATCCCCCCTAAGCCTTCGTTTTTCCAGACTAAATGACCCCAAGTTTAATAACCTGTCTTGGTATTGCAGCTCACCCATTCCTCTAATAATCTTGGTCGCTCTTCTCTGCACCCTTTCCAGTTCAGCTATGTCCTTCTTATATATCGGTGACCAGAATTGTACACAGTATTCTAAGTGCGGTCGAACTAGTGACTTGTACAGAGGTAGAACTATATTTTTTTCATGAACACTTATACCTCTTTTAATACATCCCATTATTTTATTAGCCCTGGCAGCAGTTGCCTGACACTGTCCACTAAAGTGAAGTTTACCATCCACCCATACACCCAAGTCTTTTTCTGTGCCTGTTTTACCCAGTGTTCTACAATTAAGTACATAATCATACATTTTATTTCCTCTACCCAAGTGCATGACATTACATTTATCTACATTAAACTTCAATTGCCACTTCTCAGCCCAATTCTCCAATTTACATAAATCTCCCTGTAATATAAACTTATCCTCCTCTGTATTGATTACCCTGCAGAGTTTAGTATCATCTGCAAATATTGAAATTCTACTCCGCATGCCCCCAACAAGGTCATTAATAAATATGTTGAAAAGAAGCGGGCCCAATACTGACCCCTGTGGTACCCCACTATGAACTGAGACCCAGTCCGAGTACGTACCATTAATAACCACCCTTGTTTCCTATCACTGAGCCAGTTTTTAACCCAGTTACACATATTTTCCCCTATCCCCATTATTCTCATTTTATGTACCAACCTTTTGTGTGGCACCGTATCAAAAGCTTTTGAAAAGTCCATATACACAACATCCACTGCATTTCCCTGGTCCAGGCTTGAACTTACCTCTTCATAGAAGCAGATCAAATTAGTTTGACAGGATCGATCCCTCATAAACCCATGTTGATACTCTGTCATAAGGTTATTTTTCTTGAGATACTCCAGTATAGCATCTCTCAAGAACCCCTCAAGGATTTTACCAACCGTAGAGGTTAAACTTACCGGCCTATAATTTCCCGGCTCAGTTTTTGTCCCCTTTTTGAATATTGGCACCACATTTGCTATGCGCCAGTTCTGCGGTACTGACCCTGTTATTAAGGAATCTGTGAAGATTAAAAATAATGGTCTATCTATCACAGAACTCAATTCCTGTAGTACTCTGGGGTGTATGCCATCCGGGCCCGGAGATTTGTCAACCTTAGTGATTTCGAGGCGGCGGCGTACTTCCTGCTGGGTTAAGCAGGTAATATTCAAGGGTGAATTTATGGCATCACTGGTCATGTCATCTGCCATGGCATTTTCTTTTATAAGAACCGCAGAAAAAAATTCATTCAGCAGGTTGGCTTTACCCTCATCCCCTTCCACCATTTCACCAAGACTATTTTTAAGGGGGCCAACACTATCGCTTTTCAGTTTTTTACTGTTTATGTAGTTAAAGAATATTTTAGGATTATTTTTACTTTCTCTTGCAATGAGTCTCTCTGTCTCAAACTTAGCTAACTTAATTTGCTTTGTACATATTTTATTTAATTTTCTATAATTATATAATGCCTCATCACAACCTACCCTCTTTAATTCTTTTAAGGCTTTCTGGTTTTCTTTTATTGCTTCCCTTTCAGCTCTATTTAGCCATAGGGGTTTCTTCCTATTTCTAGCATGTTTGTTCCCATAGGGTATATTTTCTGCACAAGCCCTATTCAGGATGCTCATAAAAGTCTCCCATTTGCTTTGTGTACTTTTATTACTTAGTACATCATCCCAGTTTATTGCACTAAGATCATCTCTCAACCGTTTAAAATTTGCTTTCCTGAAGTTTAGTGTCCTTGTAGCCCCTCTACTATACATCTTACTAAAGAATACATGAAAACTTATTATTTTGTGATCACTATTCGCCAAGTAACCCCCAACTTATATATTTGATATGCGGTCTGGCCTATTGGTTAGTACAAGGTCTAGTAGTGCTCCCCCTCTTGTGGGGTCATGTACCATTTGTGAAAGGTAATTAATTCATTGTTATCAAAAATCTATTTCCTTTGCTGGAACTGCAAGTTTCTGTTCCCCAATTTATATCAGGATAGTTAAAGTCCCCCATAATAATTACCTCTCCGAGACTCGCTGCTTTATCAATTTGCTTTATGAGGAGATTCTCAACCTCTTCCATAATATTCGGCATCTTATAACACACCCCTATCAGTATTTTATTATTCATTCTCCCCCCCTTATCTCCACCCATAGGGACTCTACATTCTCAGTACCCTCACATATTTTTTCACGCAGGATGGGTTTTAAGGATGATTTTACATATAGACACACACCTCCCCCTCGCTTATTTGTACGGTCATTCCTGAATAGGCTATAACCCTGTAAATTAACAGCCCAGTCATAGCTCTCATCCAGCCATGTCTCTGATATCCCCACTATATCATAATTTTCTTCCAACAATATTAATTCTAATTCCTCCACCTTATTTGTGAGGCTTCGGGCATTAGTGTACATGCACGTTATGTATGACTCTGTACCTGTATTCCTGCTTACTGTATTGATGAAATTTGGCCTAGTCTTGATGGTGAAAACAGGCTTGGTGGCAAAGGGGTTCATTTGAAAAACACAGGTAAAAATTAGGGATGATCGAATACCAAAATATCCGACTTCGCGAATATCCGACGAATAGGTCACCGCTATTACGCTACATGCGCATGCTGCGTTTTTTGATGCGTTTTTGGCTGCAGTTTTGTTGCCAGAACTTTTTGACATTTGACTTCCCAGCAAAGTCTATGAGAAGTCAGATTTGCTATGCGCACATTGCAGCTTATTTGTCAGCGTTTTATTTGTCAAAAGTTTGTGACAAAAAAAAACGAATGTTCATTCTTCCTGCGTTTTTGGCAACATTTGTCACAAAAACACAGCAAAAACGCATGTTGTGAAAAACGCACCAAAAACGCACCAAAAACGCACCTACAATTACAAGCATTTTTTGTGACATTTCCAGGCTCTCTATGACAAGGTGCAGTTTTGGCTGCAGTTTGTGAACATAAAAAGATGCAGCGTGCGCATGTAGCCTTAGGCTACATGCGCACACTGCGTTTTTTGCTGCGCTTTTGCTGCATTTTTGGCTGCAGTTTTGCTGTCAGAACTTTCTGACATTTGACTTCCCAGCAAAGTCTATGAGAAGTCAGATTTGCTATGCGAACATTCCAGTTTATTTGTCAGCATTTTATTTGTGAAAAGTTTGTGACAAAAAAAATGTAGCATGTTCATTCTTCCTGTGTTTTTGTCAACATTTGTCACAAAAATGCAGCAAAAATGCATGTTGGGAAAAACGCAGCAAAAACGCACCTACAATTACAAGCATTTTTTGTGACATTTCCACGCTCTCTCTGACAAGGTGCAGTTTTGGCTGCATTTTGGCTGCAGTTTTGGCTGCAGTTTGTGAGCACAAAAAGATGCAGCGTGCGCATATAGCCTTAAGACTATTCGTGAATATTTGACGTGCAATGCAAGTCTATGGGAAACTAGAATAATTTCACGTTAGACCTAACGACGAGCTGTGGTCACTAAGGAAAGGCCGAAATGGATGGGAAAAGGCAGAATCTCTCTCTCTCCCCCATGGTGCTGGAAGCCAGAGCAGCGGGGACTGTATAACTATCGTTCCTGGAAGCTGCGGCAACAGGAATGTAGATGATGCTGTACGGCCAAGCCAATCACAGCAACACCACAACAAAGATGGCTGCAGCATTACTGTGAGAGCAAGCAACATCAGATGTGTTCATTGGCTGGAAAACAGGTGCCAGGAAGTCAGAAATGAAAAAGAAAGTATCGGAGTGGATGTTGTTTTATTCATCGGATACCTAATGGCGCAAATAGCCTGTTATCCGTCGGATACCGAATAGTGGCGAATACATTCGCTCATCCCTAGTAAAAATGCATTAAAAAAAAGAGGCAAAAACTCAAAGTTTGCCGCTGTGTTTTTGCTGCCAAAACATGCAGAAATGGTGCAGAAATTTCTGCAACAAAATATGCAATATGTGCACCTTTCCTAAGGGCAAGTCTCCAAGCTTGTCAGATGTTTTGCACTTCCTCTCAGCTCCAAAACCTTTAAAGAAAAGCTCCACATGGACATACTCTAAAGGCCGCTTTACACGCAACGACATCGCTAACGAGATGTCGTTGGGGTCACGGAATTCGTGACGCACATCCACCCTCATTAGCGATGTCGTTGCATGCACGAACGACTGTTAACAATCAATATTACTTATCTTATCGTTGGTCATTGACACGTCGTTCCATTCCCAAATATTGTTGCTGTTGCATGATGCAGGTTGTTCATCGTTCCTGTGGCAGCACACATCGCTATGTGTGACACCACAGGAACGAGGAACAACCTCGTATTTGCGGCCGCCCGCAATGAGGAAGGAAGAAGGTGGGCGGGATGTTCGTCCCGCTCATCTCCGCCCCTCCGCTTCTATTGGGCGGCCGCTTAGTGACGTTGCTGTGACGCCGAACGAACCGCCCCCTTAGTAAAGAGGCGGTTCGCCGGCCACATCAATGTCGCTAGGCAGGTAAGTATAGTGTGACGGGTGTTAGCAATGTTGTGCGCCATGGCAGCGATTTGCCCGTGATACACAACTGACGGGGGCGGATACGCTTGCTAGCGATATCGATAGGGATATCGCAGCATGTAAAGTGCCCTTAAGGCTATGTGCATAGAGTTTTTCAAGGAGTCTTTTGAGCAGAAACTGAATGGAAGCTCAGTGGAAACTCTCCAAATCCTCCTCTAAATCATATCTATGGATGTGTGCACACCACACCTTTAAAATGCCAGTGTACCTGCAAGGTTTTCCTAAATGAAACAGCTTTTTGCCTCCGACACACATCCGTGCCGCCGGTACGTGTTTGGCAGTTTTGGACCTATGTTTTCACTATTGTATGGACACACGTAAGTATTTTGGAACGGAACGTGTGTCCATTCCGTACTTACGTGTGTCCGTGATTTTTGCACGCTGACATGTCCACGTATTCTCCGGCAGCACGGGTGTCACACGTCCCGCACCCGTACCACACGGATGTAGTGTGGCTGCGGTTCCGTGCGACACGCGCCGAAGAACACGTGTCATTAATTTTAAAATAAAAAAAACAAATACTCACCTCCACCAGCCCCGCAGATTCTACCACTGCAAACTGTTCCTGCCGGCCGCCGCTCGTTATGAGTGTGTAAAGTAGGTGGGCATGCTGTCCCGGGCGCTGATCTCTGCCCCTCCGCTCTGCCGGAAGCAGCGTCAGCGGGGAGTGGGCGGGGCTGGAGCCGCAGATCAGGACCCTGGACAGCAGCGTGGACCACGTGAGTATGTAAATTACCAGTTCTCCGTGTGCTATCGTGGATAGCACATGGAGAACACACGTGGACCGCACATGCCCGAGACACGTACTTACCTCACGCAACACGCAGGGAAAATACGTGTCTCGCGGCACGTGCGTGTTTTTAACGGATGTGTGTTTCAGGCCTTAGGAAAAAGTGGCTTCACTGTGGGACACAACAACACTGTCGTTTTTGCATTGCTATGTGTTATCTTCATTATTATAATTCATAATTCATAATTATCTGTGCCGCTTTTCAAGTTGTTGTGTGTCCACATACCCTAATCCATGATCATTTGCTCAAGTGACTTCTACTAGAAAACAGTGTTTGACCTGAAAAAAAAAACAAAACTCAGTATCCAATTACCATAAGCATTTTTACTGTTTACATCTCTATTCCGACTTAATCTTTTTTAGGATTCAAATGCATTATTTCACAGCCAAATTACAACATTGTATATGGTATCAAGGAATAGAGGGATAGCTGAATCTTGCCAAAATGTAGAACAAGTAAATCAGCATTGCAACATTTTTACTAAGAGGCTTTTCTTCTCATTTTCTTAGCGTGCTTTTTATTTTTGCTTTGCTTACTGTATCAAACATTAAATAGCAAAGTAAGAAGTAATCAAGCAATTTATGGCACAATTTCATTTACTATTAAAATAAATGACATGGAAGAATGAGGAGTAAGCATCATAAAGTAACCCACAGAAAATTAAAGAGGTTATCTTAGCACTCCATCATCTCTCCAGGGATTTTAAGACAATGTTTGATCTTGCATACCATATGTGCTTCCCCAGCACTGCTCAGAAGTAGCTGCTTAGCATTTTAACTACTTTGAAGTGAAGAACATAGTATAAAGGATTTATATTATTGTATGATTTACTTTGCAGATTACATTGATATGTATAGCAGCACTGATATTACAATTTTGTACTTAGTGCAAATTACAATTTTGTTCTTTGTGGTATTGTATCTTACAAAGTAGTTATGCCTTCTGTGAATGTTTATGTCGTCAATTCCTTGATTCATTTTCTTAATTCATTAGTTGCTTAAATTGGCTTTGTGATTTTTTTTTAGATCCATTTTATTTTGATCTATAGTAATACTAATTTTAAATATAAAGCTGTGCCAAACTGGGACACCACAGACCCTGTAGACTGATATTGTGGTAGATAAATACTATCTGCTGGGTTTAAGAAACGAGAAATAGAAAGCGATATAATTTACATTTTTCCATGTACTATGATTGATGTTAAGATCCAGAAATCACCATAAGGCTGGATTCACATGATGGTATGCCATCCGATGCAATTGCATCGGATGCGAAATGTTAATGACCCTTGGTTTCCGCTGTGCTGCCAGCATGAGCAGAGTGTCCTGTAACTGTGATCAGCGTCGGACTGGCTACTGGAGGAATCTCCAGTAATGCCAGGCCTGGAATCAGTTACCTGCACTGAACTCCAAAGCTCTCACCTGAGCTTCGGAGTGCAGCCTAGACTGCACCGTGAGGGCCGAGTGATTGATTCCCCGGCAATTGCAGTTCAGTTCATGACAGCTGCAGACATCCCGGGCTGATCTCCGGTGCTCTCACCTGAACTCCGGAGATCAGCCCGACCTGTCTGCAGCTGTCATGAACTGAACTGCAATCGCTGGGGAATCAATCACTCGGTGCTTGCGCTGTAGTCCTGCAAACTCTGAGATCAGTCCAGGCTGCAGGCGAGAGCTCCGGAGTGCAATGCAGGTAACTGAATCCAGGTCTGGCATTACTGGAGATTCCTCCGGTAGCCAGTCCGACGCTGATTGTAATCCAATCCTGCGATCGGATCACAGCTACAGAGGAGGGTGCAGGAGCTGTAGAGGAGAGGGAGGGATTAATCTTTCCATCTCTACCATTGTGATTCTCTGCGTATATCGCACTGCACTCGGATATCATCCGAGTGAAGTCCGATGTTTCACTTCCACCCATAGGCTTGTATGGGTGTGAGTGACACGTCTCTCACTGACAACCGCAGCATACTGATACTTTTCATTCATCCAGAATCTGGATGATAAAAAAAGCTGACCATCTGCTCTCCCTCATTGACTAAAATTGGACCAAGTGCAATACGAGATGTTCTTGCATTGCACTCGTCCGAGTCAGACAACCGTGTGAACGTACCCTTAGTTTGGATGACGTCCTGTAGAATAAAGGTTTAGATACTCTGGTATATCTCTGTGAGGTGACATTACTGTGTAAGCTTTATAATTTATATTTACAGTAAATGTAGTAAAGGTGATCTAATTGATCCACTGCAAATTATATTTGAATCTGATTTCATGAAATTTGCAGGTCCCAGTGAATTCAAACAATCAAATATTCAATGTGTGCTAATTCCTGAAAAACAAGGGCAGCGCCATGTCACATATTGGTGAAGATTGCATCAGCCAGAGAGCGGGCACATATGACATCAAGTGCAGCCACGCAACCTTCCCCATCATGCCATGCAATTATCACATCACATCACATGGTCAATTGCAGCAAATGAATTGGGACTATTACAGGCATGATGATGTCCTTGATAGGGACTAAGTAAAAAAGCTAGAAAAAAAGTAAAAAAAAGTTACATATATTTAAAATAAAAATCAGAATATAAAGACCAAAACATAAAAAAACAATTATTCCATTAAATAGCTATATTTCTGTAAAAATATACCAAAATGTACTTGGTATCACCGCATTCATAACAACTCTATCTATAAAATTGTCATGCTAGTTAACCCCTTAAGTGAATATCATAAAAAACATAGCAAAAACTATGTCTTTTCATCATGTAGCCGACAAAAAAGTGGAATAAAACGCAATCAAAAAGTCATATAAAAACAAAAATGGTACCTCTGAAAACATCATCTTCTCATGCAAAAAACCAACCACCACATAGCTCCCACAGCAAAAAAATAAAAAAAGCTATAGTTCTCAGAATGCAGCAATGCAAAACTATTTTTTTCCAATAAAATAGTTTTTATGATGTAAAAATCATATGAAACGCGAAGCTGTTGACACTTACTACCTTCGGTCACTGGTAATACAATCACCGCCATGGGATCAGCATAATAATTTTCCTTGCACTGGTCTTTTTTTTTGGATTTTACATTTTTTTTGGATATTAATGCATTAATTTTTTTTTATTTTTGAAGCTGGATTTCTTTCTTCGGAATATATTTGTAGAGACCCCAAGTGGAAGAACAGCACCAAGGGACACTATTTTGGAAATTCCACCCTTCTGGGAATTCATTTATGGGTGTAGTGGTGATTTTATCTCTGGAAAACACTCATGGAGTTAAACACATTAAATGTTGCAGAATAAAATATTGCAAATAAGCCCTTGTAGTAGTGAAAACATTGTAGTGCCCGGACATTGTGTCCAGCTTGTGCTTCTGGAGAGGCAAACCCTGTAAACTAAGCCCTGTAAGCGGGCTTTTCTCACTGCAACAATGCTAAACATGTGGACGGTAACTGGAGTTTAGACAAATTGTGGTACTCAGAAGGGAGATGGATATTTGGATTTGAGAATGCAGATTTTGCTGCATTTTGGGGGGAGCCATAATGCTTTTCCAGGGACTTTGTGTTACCAGTAACATGGAAGCCCCCTATATTTCCATTAAAAAATGATGACCTGATTTGGGACTTATTTTTTGTGGGCAGAGTTGAATACTATTTGCTGGAAATTTGGGTCACAAAATATTTTGGAACAGTTCATGTGCCGCCCCCGTGTCAGCAGCCGGGCTGCTTGGATCCGGATCCGCGGTGGCTCGAGGGGTGTCTGGACCCGGGGTCGTACGGCCACTCAAATGAAGGGGGTATTTACAGGGGATTGTGTTAGAGTTTGTGACGCCACCTGTGGTATGTGGTAATATAGAGTACCACCGCTGCAGTTAGGAGTACCCGGAGTTGATTGAATGGGGCAGCCAGGTGTTAGAACCCTCCACGGGTAGGGGGAATGCCCCGGGACTCGGTGATGGTGTTTGGGGAGTGTCGTGGGGAGCGAAGGGGTCACTTGCGTACTCACTCAGTCCATTAAGCTGACACCGACAACTGGATAAACGAAAGTTCTGGATACCGCTGCCGCTGAGGGGAGCTAGTTCGGGTCCCATCCCCAATGGTGCTGCCTGATGATCCGTGAACTTCCTCCTGGCACTAAGTTGACTTCTCTGTTGGTCCCGGTAGTATGGAACTAGTCGGGTCCCGCTCCCCACTATGGCTAAGTGTGGGAGCTTGCTCTCAGGGTTCACGCTTGGGATTTTTTGAACCGGTTTCAGTGGAAAGTCCTATCCCCCTCGTTGCGCTAGTACCTCAATTTTGGAGCGGGTGGAGAGCGGATCTTAATGGCTCCATTTTCGTCGGGTAAATTGTCAGGTTGCCTGAAGCTACTCCATGACCTAGGGTCCACGTACCCCGGCGTGCCCTGGTCCCAGCCCGGTGATGGTGCAAGGCCACCGGCTGTCCTCCTCGACAGTCCCGTGCCCCTTGCCATGATCCCCTGCGACCGGGGGTCCAGCTCCTCTAGGCCCAGACCACCATCTGCTACCTAGGTAACTACTTAGGAGCCCTGCTGCTCCTGACCTCCTCTCTCCTTCACTTCCAAACTACTTCTCCTGACTGACTAGATGGCGTCCTAGGAGCCCTACTCCTGACCTCCTCTCTCCTTCACTTCCAACACACTTCTCTCTCCTCTGACACTCCTGATCTTCCGTAACCAACCCCCCAAGTGGGTGACCCTATTCCACTCAGGCTATCCACTGGTGTGTCTGGTGGGTGTGGTGCAGAGTGTACCTAGGATTTTAATTAGCTGTTATAGGCAACACCATGTAGTTGGGGACCCATAACCAAGAAGGAGGTGGATATTGCATGGGAGGGCAGATTGCGCAGTACCCTGTGACGACCTGATAGTCCAGAGGCATCACATTCACATATATCTTGTGCTTCATGCTGATCATTTACATAGAGGCTTCCATATACAAATCCAAAATATGTAATTTAGTTGAAACCCCAACTGGTTCATTCACTAATGAGGTAGCAGAGTTACTCTGGACTCTGATCTCTGTTCAGTGGTGTCTTTCTTTCCAAAGATACACAAAACTGTTGTTGCCTGCACTTTTATGGACGTCTAAAAAGATGGACACTGCCAGACCACAGGCCAGGTGTGAGTTCAAAGTGACTACAGCAAGTTTTTAATGTAAATTTTGTCTGAATCATATTTTTCAGAGATTTACACATAATCCCCGGTGTAAGTGTACCACCCTGAGAGGGGCCCGGCCGCTTCCTCCGCTTGCTCAGGCCGAGCCGCTCGAGGTCCAGGCTCTGGTTGTTGGTGGCACGAGTGCCTCCGGACCGGGGGCCACGTCGCTCTGTTAGAAGGGAGAGGTAGCGGGGTGGTGGTTGTGGTGGTGTGGGACGAGTCGCGCAGCCAGGGAGGGCCGCGCTGTCGTCCAATGGGTCGTGACGCCACCCACGGGTCGTGGTGATGGGATGCACCACCGCTGCGGCTGGAGTGAAGGTGGGCTTGTCCGGGATCGGTGTTGCAGCCGCAGCCTAGATGTTAGCCCCTCCGTGGGTACGGGCGGAGTGTCCCGGGGCCCCCAGTTGAGTGGAGGGGACTGGAACACTGGTGTTGTTGTCGGGGTGCAGGGAGCCGTGCCGCAGTGCAGTGTCGTGCCCGGATGGCACTGGTGTACTCACGATTGATTCACACTCAGAGTCACTGGTAAACTAAAGTTCGGATGTGGTCGGTTCCTGCGGCCGGCTGCAGGTGTCCCCTGTGGGGTTGATGGTGGCCCCTTTTCTTGTGCAACTCTGGATGTTGTGTTTCGGCTCCCCTGCCTGAGCAGTGGTTGCCCGCTCCCCGGCGTTGAGCTGCCGGAGGATCCCTCGGTTGCCCGCAGGCGCTGACTCATCGGGTGTTTGGCCCTTGGCGGTGGCGCTCACCCGGTCTCGGTGGGCTTTTGCCTTCTTTCGGGACTTTGGGTGTGGATGAACCCGTGAGGTCCAGCCAGCAATCAGTCAATTTGCCTATACTCAGTGGCTTCTAAGCTAGGACGGGGTCTGAGTACCCGGTTTCTGGTGCTCCGGTACATGGTTGACTCCCCGGTTCAGGACCGGTGGGCTCCAACCCAGGCCCGATCCGTACGGTTTCGCCAGTTGCTGTACCGGTACTCCTGCAGACGGCCACCACTGTCTGCCTGCCTGACATTTCCAAGGGGCCCAGGCTCCTATCCAGGTCCATGACAGCTGCTCCACTACTACTTACTGTCAACTCAAAACGTATCTGTTTGAACTTCCTGCCCCAGGACAGTAGTCTCCTCGGTGGGCATGCCTTTCCACCTGACTCCACCCACCTGGTGTGCTCTACTCGCCCTGAGGGAGGCATCAGGTCTCCCTTTCGGTTGACATGTGTGTAACCTCACAGGGGATGGGGGCATGTGTGTCACATAAGCGCTCAGCATAGAGCGCAGGATAAATGTGAGCTGCGCCTTACTGCTATCTTTGGGAGGCAGAATAAACACCTTGTAGTATACATGATAGGGCAACTTTATTTTTTAGGTCAGTACGATTACAGCAATATCAGATTTATATAGTTTTTTATAAGTATGGTGACTATCACATTAAAATGTTTTTTCCAGGGCGTCACATACCCCCTTGGTTTAATGCAGACCGTCCACGGGCTGCCCGACCAACTCCGGTTTATTTTTTTTTCTTTTTCAACTGTAAACGGGAAAAAACAGGAAAAACACTTACAATTATAATAACATTTATACAAACTATGGTTACTGAAGGTCTTCTCATAACGGGAGGCTTTTTGCTTTAACTTTGCAAACTTTATTTAAATGGAACGGGTTCATGTCCTTCCGCCTTTCCCACCCAAACAACCTAGCCTTGATGCTGCCCCTAAGAAACGGGCAGCATTCCTTTTCCCCAGTCCGGAAACAGGAACATGGCCAGATCACCTAGGCGGGAACAGGTACGGTGCGGCGCACCCGGCAGTTGTCAAGGGCTCCCCAGAGGATGGTCACCGGTCCTGGTGGTGACCGGACCCAAGCCTGCTCTGCTGCGGGTCCTACCTCCAATCTGCCTCTCCGGAGGCTAACGGAACGGGAAGGCATGTTAAAGGGGGATAAGGCAATATTTACAAGCCCAAAAGTTTTTGGGTGGCCGGCAAGTCCACGGCCTTGTCTATAAGCAGTCACTTACGCAACAGGGTTAACGGAGTTTTCAACACAAGTCCCAATGGGGACGGGTCCTTTTGTAGCTAACGGGCTACCAGCTTACTCCAACTCTTCCTCAACCTCCACATCGGGGGTGTACGGTGGAGGAGGGGGCTGTCTGCCACTCCGGACATCCAGGGCAAAACAGCCCCTCTCCCCTCGGTGCCGGGTGTAGTGCACCAAATCTCCGGGCAGAAGGTCACGGTCCGGGTGCCCGAACAGGAGGTGGGCATTCACGTCCCGCCGGGAAAAGAACACTTCTGTTTCCAGACCGGGGTCGTATAGGAATCCCTAGCCTTTGTCCTTGTTGAATCGCCGGACCTGGCCCTGGTAGGTCGGGCCCCGCACCCAATATCCAGCACTCCTCAGGTGCTCCTTTCCTTCAATGGTGCGGGCTAGGACCTCCTCCCTCTTCCCTTCTCTGGCCACAATCTCCTGGCTCAGCTGGCTGGGCTGCCGCTCCCAATACGGTGGGTTTGCATGCCCGGGGTCTACATCAGTGGGGATCTGGCCCAGCCGGCGCTCCCCAGTGTCAACCATGATCGGCACTCTCGGAGGGGAGCGCCGCTGTGTAGTGGCTGGCTCTGCTGCCTTGCAGCTGCCTCCCCGTTGAACCTCAGCCGAGGCCCGCGACCCTGGAGCGGCTTGTCTTGCCTTCTGGGCCTTTTTGGCCGGGCTAGTTGCTTGAGCCTGGGCACTTTTGGGCGCGGCCACTTCCGGGGCCTCCGACATCGCCTCTGGTTCAGGTGCCGACCGGTAACGGGTCCCCTCGGGCAACGGGTACAGCGCGGCCGGGTTTCATTGCAAGTCCAGGCCAGCCTCCTCAAGCAGCTTCCCATGAGCGCCCGGGACGTACTCCGCCACCGGTGTCGGGGGTGGGGATACGGGTGGAGGAGCAGCGACCACCGCTGCGGGCAATGGAGGAGGCGGTATGGCGGGCAGCAGCAGACCGAGCCCCTCAGCCGCGTCGGTCGATCCCTCAAGGGCATAGGGACGTGGGTCGCCTCCCCACCCCGCCAACACCATCAGCCTCTCACGGCCCGCACGGCAGCCACTATCTCCCCCATCTCCGCCGCCCAGTGCTCCACCAGGAAGCTTACCTGGTGCTGGAGGCGGAGACACATTTCCTCCGTCCGGGCCTTTACCCACGCGGCAGTTCCTTGCGCGGGCTCCGGAGTATCGGGACGCTAAGAAGGAGTCGCCATACTGCACGGTCAGGGTCCAGGAACGGAACGGATGCAGGGTCCTGGAGTCCCTGCCTTTTTATCTTCTCGGTTACATCAGGCAGCCTTCTCGCCCGCCTCCCCCTTGGTTTTCTCTTCGCACTCCTCCTTCGGGGGCGGGACTTCAACTTTTTCGGCAGGACGCCGCTGACGGAAACTTCATAGGCGCACTTTCCACAGGTAAGTGGACTATCTGAATCCTGTTCGTGATGCCAGAAGAGTCGATGTGTACCACCCTGAGAGGGGCCCGGATGCTTCCTCTGCTTGCTCGGGCCGAGTCGCTCGAGGTCCGGGCTCGGGTTGTCGGTGACACGAGCACCTCCGGACCGGGGGCCACGTCGCTCTGTTAGAAGGGAGAGGTAGCGGGGTGGTGGTGGTGGTGGTGTGGGACGAGGCATGCAGCCGGGGAGGGACGCGCTGTTGTCCAACGGGTCGTGACGCCACCCATGGGTCGTGGTGACGGGATGCACCACCGCTGCAGCTGGAGTGAAGGCGGGCTCGTCCGGGATCGGTGTTGCGGCCGCAGCCTAGATGTTAGCCCCTCCGTGGGTAGGGGCGGAGTGTCCCGGGGCCCCCGGTTGAGTGGAGGGGACTGGAGCGCTGGTATTGTTGTCGGGGTGCAGGGTGCCGTGCCGCGGTGCAGTGTCGTGCCAGATGGCACTGGTGTACTCACGATTGATTCACACTCAGAGTCACTGGTAAACCAAAGTTCGGATGTGGTCGGTTCCCGCGGCTGGCTGCAGGTGTCCCCTGTGGGGTTGATGGTGGCCCCTTTTCCCGTGTACCTCTGGATGTTGTGTTTCGGCTCCCCTGCCTGAGTAGTGGTAGCCCGCTCCCCGGTGTTGAGCTGGCAAAGGAGCCCTCGATTGCCTGCAGGCGCTGGCCCGTGGGGTGTTTGACCCTTGGCGGTGGCGCTCACCCGGTCTTTTGCCTGGCTTTTTGGGCTTTTGCCTTCTTTCGGGACTTTGGGTGTGGATGAACATTGTGAGGTCCAGCCAGCAATCAGTCAATTTGCCTATACTCAGTGGCTTCTAAGCTAAGATGGGGTCTGAGTACCCGGTTTCTGGTGCTCCGGTACACGGTTGACTCCCCGGTTCAGGACCGGTGGGCTCAAACCCAGGCCCGGTCCGTACGGTTCCGCCGGTTGCTGTACCGGTACTCCTGCAGACGGCCACCAACATCTGCCTGCCTGACATTTCCAAGGGGCCCAGGCTCCTACCCGGGTCCCTGACAGCTGCTCCACTACCACTCACTGTCAACTCAAAACTTATCTGTTTGAACTTCCTGCCCAAGGACAGTAGTCTCCTCGGTGGGCATGCCTTTCCGCCTGACTCCGCCCACCTAGTGTGCTCTAGTCGCCCTGAGGGAGGCATCAGGTCTCCTTTCGGGTGACATGTATGTGACCTCACAGGGGATGGAGGCGTGTGTGTATATGGCTGATGTAATTACCTGTGACCCCTGGGGTAGAGGGCGTCACATAAGCGCTCAGCATAGAGCGCAGGATAAATGTGAGCTGCGCCTTACTGCTATCTTTGGGAGGCAGAATAAACAAATCAACATCAGTTGAAAAATTGGATTTATTACTATTTTTGACGCCGTTCACCTTGTAGTATACATGATAGGGCAACTTTATTTCTTAGGTCAGTACGATTACAGCAATATCAGATTTATATAGTTTTTTTATAAGTATGGTGACTATCACATTAAAATGTTTTTTACAAAAGAAAATTTTTTTGCATCACTGAATTTTGAAGGCTATAGTATTTTTATTTTTCTGCTGGCACAGTCATGTGAAGCTTGTTTTTTGAGGGATGAGTTGGAGTTTTTTGCATTACCATTTGGGCCACATGATAGTTTTTGATCACATTCTATTCTGTTTTTTATGAGGCAATTCTGAAATAATTATTTTTATTTTTTTTTACATTGTTCACCATGTCATAAAAGTGATAATACAGCTGTATTCTTCAGGTCAGTATGATTACAAATTCCACATTTATATTTTGTTTAATGTTTTGTCGCTTTCATACTATAAAAACTGTTTTATAGAAAAAAATTGTTTTTGCATTGCTATATTCTGCGATCTATAGGTTTTTTATTTTTTTGATGATGGACCTGTATAGCAGCTTGTTTTTTGGGGGACAAGATGACGTCTTCAGTAATGCCATAGTTTTTTACAAATTACTTTTTAATTGCATTTTATTCCACTATTTTGTCAGCTGTATGATGAAAAGGCAGGTTTTGCTGGGGTTTTTTTATTTATTTTTTTAAGGTGCTCACCAAAGAGGTTAACTAGTATGACAGACTGATAGATTGGGTTGTTCTAGATGCGATATTAAATGTGTGTACTTTTTTTTGCTTCTTTTTGTTTTTACATAAATATGCACATTTTTTGTTTGTTTTTCATTTTTTGTTCATTTTCTGATTACTTTTAAATATTTAAACAAATTTTTGTTTACTTTTTTACTTAGTAAGAATATGAGACTTTAACTTTTATTACTCTGATTGCTGGTATAATATATTGCAATGCATTATACCTGTCAACGAGACACTGAGAGAGGGGTCTTAGGGGTACTTTGCATGTTATGACATCGCTAGCCGATTGTAGCGATGCCGAGCGCGATAGTCCCCGCCCCCATCACAGATGTGATCTCTTGTAATAGCTGCCGTAGTGAACATTATCACTACGGCAGCTTCACACGCACTTACCTGCCCTGCGACGTCGCTCTGGACAGCGACCCGCCTCTTTCCTAAGGGGGCGGGTCGTGCGGCATCACAGCGACGTCACACGGCAGGCGGCCAATAGAAGCAGAGGGGCGGAGATGAGCGGGACGTAAACATCCCGCCCACTTCCTTCCTTCCTCATTGCAGGCGGGACGCAGGTAAGGAGATGTTCCTCGCTCCTGCGGCTTCATGCACAGCGATGTGTGCTGCCGCAGGAACGAGGAACAACATCGTACCTGTTGCTGCAGCAAAATTATGGAAATGATCGACACTACACAGATCACCGATTTTCAACGCTTTTGCGATCGTTTATCAGTGCTTCTAGGCTTTACACGTTGCGACGTCGTTAATGGCGCCGGATGTGCGTCACTTTCGATTTGACCCCGACGATATCGCAGTAGCGATGTCGCAACGTGCAAATTACCCCTTAGACTTTGCTCATGGCATGGTCTAACAGGCTTGCTACAGCTGGCTGACCTGGAGGTCATCATGATAATCTGGTCCCCATGGTCATATCGCAAGGGTCCTGATTAAGTGGGAGAAGAAGCACACTCCTTATTCCAGACTCCTAAATGTTGCCATTGGTTTTTATTGTTGAATTTAGAGGGTTAAACTTCTAGGGGCGGTGTAGCGACCAGCACTTCCTGTGACAGCCGAAACTCAGGTATAATTTACACCAAGTTCCCGATCGTGATCATGTGGGCACAGTTCCTGTGCTGCATGATCGCCTTGATGTACATTTACGTCAATTTCCAGGAATTTCTTCCTAAACATGATGTAAATATACGTCAAATGTCATAAAGGAATTGTAGTCCCATTGAAGACAACCCTCTCTAAAATACATTACATTGTTGGGAACTGACTTCTTTGTTTCAGAAAGTACATTCCACATACATCCATGAAACTTAGAAAAAGAGCTAAAAAAAATTAGATATTTTGGAATTAGGACACATCTACAAATCATATGACTTTGGATTAAGAGATTTTATAAATGCTGCAATATTCTGCAAATAAACCAATTAAAACAAATATAGTGGCAATTGTATGTTAAGAATAAAGGATACAATATGAGAATTTACTGCATGCACCTTAAATCCATTTGACCATTGATTTAAAATGAAAAAAAAAAATCTGTTGTAATGTTGTTTATGCTGGTAATGAATAACTACATGGTCAATATGGCTTATGAAAGAAATGAAAGCTGCTACAATACATGGGGTTTTTTGTATCTTTTTTTAGAACACTTTCTGTATTTTGCATATTTCTTTTGAATTTGTACTGACTATATTAGGACATTTGTATTTCTAATTTAAATGTATCTTTTGCACAGATTTTCTTATATAAAATAGGCATCTTTGTAAACTTACGCAAATATAGAAATTCTAATGTATTAGTATAATAATGCTATTATTACAGATATCCTGTTTTTTAATTAGAATTGCCTTCAGAAAGTCTAAAAGGACTTTGTTTTGTGAATCTTCTGTTTATTTATTAATGTGAATTGATTGAAAAAGCATATCCAAGTTAAGAATAAATATAGATCATAATGCAGAAAAAATACCTTGAAATGTATCAGAATGAGAGAATATGAGATTTTTATATTACGCAAGAATGAAAGCTTTTTTGCCCCCAGGTCAAGAGAAGTGCTCTTTATTTTAATAATACTGGCATGTATAGTTATACAAAACTACTTGATCTATTGCTTGTTAAATTGTACATCTGCTCAGTCGCTTCAGCTAAATTACTAAAGGCTTTTTAAAGTGGAGGTAAAATAGAACAAAAAGGCCTTACATAACAAGCTTTCAGAAAAAGATATATTTGGTGATTTTAAAGTATTTTTGTTTCTTGAGGTCTTTTTTTATTTGGAGAGATTATGCTCAGTTTTTGCTCCAAAAAATAAGTGTTAACATACACTAACTTACATTGAATTTTTGGAGCAGAATCTCACCAAATCCTCTTCATGAACTCAAAGGTCTAAGTTTTGAGGATTTTTTTAAGTTTTAACATAGCCATGAAGCAAGTTTTGGATTGCTACATGTGTACAAGATCAGAATGATGTCAGCACATAAATGCAGTGCCAGAACCACTGTTAGTACATTAATGCAACACCATAACTAACCTCAGTACATGAATGCAGCCCCAGAACCACCATCAGTACATAAATGCAGTGTTTAAACCACCACCGGTATATGAATTCAGTGTCAGAACCACTGTTGGTACATGGATGCAGTGCCAGAACCACCGTCAGTACATTAATAAATCATTAAGCTTAGTACAGTGATCATTTGCAATGTCAGGTAATCCGCATGTACCTACAATTCCTAGTATGCCTTTTGCAATGGAAAGGAGATACTGGCAGTTGTTATTAACAGTCAGCATCAGGCTGCAAACCATACAGGAACCACAGTACTGAAGAGACGCAGGCAAGATCACAAATAAATATTTACATTTAGGTACTTTATAGATGACATCTTCTCTGAATGGAGTCATTCTGTACTTTTTGTCTCCATGTAGTACAATTGCAATGATGAGGTCATGCCCACAGTTCGTCTCAGCAGACTCCATTTTTCTGACATCAACACTTCCTAACACTGTGGCCTTAAAAATAAAAGTACCATTATACTCCTCCATAAATAAATATATCTCCCATGCTCCGCCCTTGAATGAACAGTTGCTCCTCTCTGTGCTTCCTGCATAGAGTATCCCCACACTGCCCCTCTCTAAAATATCCCCCACATTGCCCCTCTCCATATTATGTGCCTCTGCAAAATATCCCTCCAACAACTACCCCGCTGCAAAATACACACACATACACACGCACACGGTCCCTTTGCAAAATATTAAAATTTCCCCTACATTGCCCCTCTGAAAAAGTACTTCCCACTTTCAAAACTGTGTCCCCATTTAAAATTGTTCATCATTGTAAATTTAACCCCTTCTGAGGTACCAGCGGCAGTGTGATGATGTCAGCAGCGTAATTATCTCATCTCGCTGCTGCACGTCTGGGCTGGGGATAATAGCTCTCTTCTGCTCTGCCCCAGTCCAGTTGCCATGGGGCTCAAATGTATTATCATCTGATATACATGAATACATTTGAACACAGGAATCAGGGTCTGCTAAGCCATTTTAACTACAAAAGAGCGGATTTTTAGAAATTTGAATTTGACAACTTTGCTGAATTTTCATAAAAATGTTTGTGGCTAATAGCAAATCTCAATACTGGAAAGCTTGTAATTGCTGGGAAAATACATGTGGAAGAGAGGAGAAAGAACTTTATTGTGGACCATAAGACCTTACACTGAACAAAAATATAAACACAACACCTTTGTTTTTGTCATGAGCTGAACTCTGAGATCTAAGCCTTTTTCAATGTACACAAAAAGCCTTTATTTCTCAAATATTGTTCACAAAGTTGTCTAAAATGTAGCTAGTTTTGAGGGAGCATGCAATTGGCATGCTGACTGCAGGAATGCCCATCAGAGCTTTTGTCATGAATTCTGGACCCTTTCCTTTTATAATGTTCTCTCTCCTGGGTCCCTTCCTTGTATAGTTACACCCATTCTGATATAATGACCTCATCTTTGGCCTCATTCTAGTATAATGACCTCCATCCTTGGCCTCTCCCTTGTATAATGACTAGAGATGAGCCAGCCTCTAAAGGCTCGAATTCGGTTCGGCTCGTCGAACGGAGGCCCGTTCGAGTTCGGTTCGGTGAACCGTTCGACGAACCTCTCGAACCCCATTGAAAACAATGGGAGGCAAACACAAACACATAAAAACTCATAGAAAACACCTTCAAAGGTGTCCAAAACGTGACGAACAACTCCCAAGACACAACAAACACATGAGAAAGTGACAAGGACATATACTCATGAGAAAACAAAGCAGCTGGACGAGGAAAAAGAGGAGGAGACACAGATATAGGAATGTCATGCCCTTCTAAAATCATGTAAAACACAGCAAGGGGACTCCAAGCAGATTCTCACTTTTTTCCAAAAATTGGGCTCCACAGACACCACTTCAGTGGCATCACTAGTGCCTCAGTTGCAAACTGGACAGGTTGATTTGCATCAAGCACATTCAAAAATACGCCAGCCTTAACTGTCCCCAGGATGACACCGGGTTAGGTAGCAAAGTCCTTGCTGAACCATGACTTGTTCATCTTGGCTCATTTTTAAAAACACATCAAGGGTACTCCAAGCAGAGTCTCCCTTTTTTCCAAAAATTGGGCCACACAAACCACAACTTCAGTGGCATCCCTTGTGTCCCAGTTGCAAACTGGACAGGTTGATTTGCATCAAGCACATTCAAAAATACGCCAGCCTTAACTGTCCCCAGGATGACACCGGGGTAGGTAGCAAAGTCCTTGCTGAACCATGACTTGTTCATCTTGGCTCGTTTTTAAAAACACATCAAGGGTACTCCAAGCAGAGTCTCCCTTTTTTCCCAAAATTGGGCCACACACACCACAACTTCAGTGGCATCACTAGTGCCCTAGTTGCAAACTGGACAGGTTGATTTGCATCAAGCACATTCTAAAATACGCCAGCCTTAGCTGTCCCCAGGATGACACCGGGGTAGGTAGCAAAGTACATGCTGAACCATGACTTGTTCATCTTGGCTCATTTTTAAAAACACATCAAGGGTACTCAAAGCAGAGTCTCCCTTTTTTCCAAAAATTGGGCCACACACACCACAACTTCACTGGCATCACTTGTGCCCCAGTTGCAAACTGGACAGATTGATTTGCATCAAGCACATTTAAAAATACGCCAGCCTTAACTGTCCCCAGGATGACACTGGGGTAGGTAGCAAAGTCCTTGCTGAACCATGACTTGTTCAACTTGGCTCATTGTTAAAAACACAGCAAAGGGACTCCAAGCAGAGTCTCCCTTTTTTCAAAAAATTGGGCCCCACAGGCACCACTTCAGTGGCATCACTTGTGCTCCAGTTGCAAACTTGACAGGTAGATTTGCATCAAGCACATTCAAAAATACGCCAGCCTTTACTCTTCCCAGGATGACCCATGCTGATCCATGACTTGTTCATCTTGATGAACGTTAGTCTGTCCACATTGACACTGGACAGATGTGTGCGCTTATCTGTCAGCTCCCACCCAGCAGCACTGAAGACACGTTCAGAGACAACGCTGGCTGCGGGACACGACAAGATCTCCAAGGCGTAAGTGGCGAGCTCAGGCCATTTATCAAGATTTGAAGCCTAAAATGAGCAAGGCTCCAGTTGCAAAGTCATGGCATCGATGTTCATTTGGAGATACTCCTGTATCATCCTCTCTAGCCGTTGACTATGTGTCAGACTTCTTGTCTCTTTTAGCCTTGCATTGGATGGTCTAAAAAAAATTATGAAACGATTCCATAAAATTGCTGTTACCAGCACCAGATACGGTATTGCAGGTACGGTTTGACTGATAATGACGAGACAGTCCCATGCTTGCCAAGTTACTACTGGGAGACTCACTCCATGCACCACGGTTGTTTGGTGGAAAAGCCAAGCTAAGATCGAGTAACAGCTTCTCCTGATACTTCTGCATACGTGCCTCCCTTTCTATTGCTGGAATTATTTCACCAAATTTGTACTTGTACCGGGGATCTAATAGTGTGGCAACCCAGTAGTCATCATCACTTCTAATTCGGACAATCCGAGGGTCATGTTGTAGGTAGTGCAGCAAGTAGGCGCTCATGTGTCTTGCGCATCCATGCGGACCAAGTCCTCGCTGTGTTTGTGGCGGTGAGGTGATAACAGTGCTTTCTTCCTTTGACATCTCCCTCCAACCTCGTTCAACCGAAATTTGACCAAGGTCTCCCTCATCTGCTGAGCCTTCCATGGCCATCGAGAGTTCGTCCTCCATTTCTTCCTGGTCTCCTGCACCTTCCTCAACACTTTGGCTGCTACCATGCGTCCTTGTTAATATTCCTCTCCCCCACCGTCCCATGCCTGCCGCCTTGGTGATGCTGAATGTCTGAACCTTGTAGATGTTGGTATCAGTGAGTGGGATCTAGAACTTCATCATCAAGCGTTGTGATTGCACTCCTCTCACCCTCAGACCTAACCTCTTCCTGTCCTGACTGAATAGTTAAGTTGTCATCCCAATCAGGTATCTGTGTCTCATCGTCTTCAGTATGTTTCTCATTGTCTCCACCAACAGGTGTTACAGTTTGGGAATGAGGGTGTACATTATGCTCATAAACTTGGTCATCAGGGCCTGAATCAGACTCACAAAGCTTGTGGCCATCACTGCAGACCATTTCCTGGTCTGTACCCACTGTAGCTTGGGAGCAGACCTCTGATTCCCAGGGCATAGTGTGACTGAACAGCTCTGCAGACTCAGCCATCTCTGTTACAGCATACTCTGCATGGCGGGTGGAGACTTGAGAGCTGGGAGAAAGCAAGTGCGATTGGGGTGACAACTCAGAGGACTGTTTGTTTTTTGGATGTTGAAGTTGAGGTGGAGGAGAGGCCACTTGTTGGAGCACTTGGGATCTATTCAAGCATGTTCTTTTTTGGTGCATCATCTTCCTTTTTTAGAGTTGTTCGGTTCCATAAAAAACGGAGCACATCAGATTGGCCACGGAAAGTAGTAGACATCTTACTTTTGATGGCCTTTCTTCAGCAGATGTTAATGTAGGTTTCCCACCTACCCCACGGACACAAACTTTTTTTCCTTTTACATCACGCCTGTTCCCCTTTCCACCAGCGTCTGTCCTTTTGCCACTCATTTTGTTAGCAACAAGATTGGACACTTAAAATGTGGTAGCAAAAATGGAGAGGTGGTGTAGATTGCAGAGGTGGTCTAGCTTTATTTACAGCTGAAGAACCAACACTGAGTATCCTGGACAATTTTAGTATGCCCCTAACAATGTCAGCACAGTTTGCAATTAGAATTACGTTGCTAAAAATTGACAGGGGTGTACAATGCATAGGTGGTCTAGCTATATTGACAGCTGAAGAACCAACACTGAGTATCCTGGACAATTTTAGTATGCCCCTAACAATGTCAGCACAGTTTGCAATTAGAATTACGTTGCTAAAAATTGACAGGTGTGTAGAATGCAGAGGTGGTCTAGCTATATTGACAGCTGAAGAACCAACTCTGAGTATCCCAGACAATTTTAGTATGCCCCTAACAGTTGCAGCACAATTTGCAATTAGAATCATGTTGCTAAAAATTGACAGGTGTGTACAATGCAGAAGTGGTCTAGCTGTATTGACAGCTGAAGAACCAACACTGAGTATCCCGGTCAATTTTAGTATGCCCCTAACAGTGGCAGCACAGTTTGCAATTAGAATTACGTTGCTAAACATTGACAGGTGTAGCATGCACAGGTGCTGTGGGTCAGTGGACAGCAAAGGAACACTAAGTTATTATTCCAGACACTTTTAGGATGTCACAAAAAGTGTCAGCTCTTTGGGCAAATAAAATAGCGTGGCAAAAATGGGCAGGTGGGTACAATGCCCGGGTGCTGTGGGTCAGTGGACAGCAAAGAAACACTAAGTTAGTATTCCAGACACTTTTAGGATGCCACAAAAAGTGTCAGCACTTTGGGGAAATAAAATAGCGTGGCAAAAAATGGCCAGGTGGGTAGAATGCACGGGTGCTGTAGGTAGCAGGAAAGCAAAGTCCAGCACAGCGTTTGCACGGACCTGCCTAGCAGCTATAGCTATGAACGCCTTTAAATCAGCCCTGAAATGGGCTTAAATAACCAGTAGTCCCTAATCCCTAAAGTGCTGTGTAGATTGCACTGTATCTCTATAGCGCACACAGCAGTAGTAGCAGCGGGAGCGAGAGCAGTGACTGTCACCCACACGCAGCAGGCAGATAATGGCGGCGACGGGGAAATGGCCGTGTCTTATAGAGCAAAGACATGTGACATGCACAGCCTATGACACAAGCCCTTGCTTGTCTGGCAAAAATCCACTGTGCAGTGTGTGTCTCTGTGATTGCTGACAGCCTGGCCCGCCCCACTGTATGCGCGGTTAGGGGAAAAAAAAAAAGGCGATCGGCATTATCTCAGCACTCAGCTCAGCAGGAGCACTGATCTAAACCCCGTCTCCCCCGCACACTATACGCTGAATTTTGATAATAGCGTGATTCACACAGTGACACACTATTAGAGTAAAAAGCCAGCTAGTAACTAGCTTGGCTTTTTGGTGCTCGAACCGTTCTCGAACGTAACTCGAACTGTCGAGCTTTTAGCAAAAAGCTCGAGTTCGTCGAGCCTCTCGAACACCCCCCAAAATCACTCGAACATGAAATTGGCGAACATCGAACATCGCTCAGCTCTAATAATGAACCTCTCTTCCGGGTCGCTTCCTTTAACCCCTTCAGCCCCCAGCCTTTTTTCACCTTGTTGACCCGGCCATTTTTTGCAATTCTGACCAGTGTCCCTTTATGAGGTTATAACTTTGGAACGCTTCAACGGATCCCACTGATTATGAGATTGTTTTTTCATGACATATTGGGCTTCATGTTACTGGTAAATTTAGGACAATATTTTTTGCGTTTATTTGTGAAAAAAAAATGGAAATTTGGCAAAAATTTTGAAAATTATGCAATTTTCAAAGTTTTAATTTTTATGCTCTTACACCAGTGAGACATATGACAAATTAATTAATAAATAACATTTCCCACATGTCTACTTTACATCAGCACAATTTTGGGAAAAAAAAAATAGTAGGAAGTTTATGAGCAATTTCTCATTTTTACAACAAAATTTACAAAGGCACTTTTTTTAGGAACCACATCATATTTGAAGTGATTTTGAGAGGTCTACATGACACAAAACACCCAAAAGTGACACCATTCTAAAAACAGCACCCCTTAGGCTACTCAAAACCACATTCAGGAAGGTTATTAACCCTTCAGGTGTTTCACAGGAACTAAAGCAATATGGACAGAAAAAATGAACATTTTACTTTTTGCAACAAAAATGTTAATTTAGCCTCAAATATTGCATTTTCACATTGTAGCAGGATTAAATGGACCCCAAATTTTGATTGGCAATTTCTTCTGAGCACGCAGATACCTCATATGTGGCAAAAAAACACTGTTTGGGCGCACGGCAAGATCCGGAAGAGAAGGAGTGTCATTTGACTTTTTGAACAGAAAATTAGCTGGAATCATTAGCCACACCATGTTACGTTTGGAGAGCTCTTGATGTGCGGAAATAGTGGAGCTCCCCCACATGTGACCCCATTTTGGAAACCAGACCCCCATGGCATAAAAAAAAATCAGGACACAGTCGTGTCCAAAGTCGAGTACGGCAGCAGGACGCCTCCTGATCAGGTACCTAATTGTTCAAGTTTTGTCTTTTTTTTATTATTTGGGGTGCACAAAAAAAATTAAAAACTCGAGCAATTACATACCTGATCAGCCAATCACGAGCTGATCAGCAGGCGGGGGGTGTAGAGGGAGTGGGAGGTGGGATTGGGGATAGTTATAAAAGAGCCACGAACAATACTTATGGGATGGATCAAAACTGCAGTAGGATCACAGGAGAGATGGAGGCAGATCAATGAGGCAGCAGATGGGGGGTAGCAGCAGATGGGGGAAGCAGCAGATGAAGGGGAGCAGCAGATGGGTGGAGCAGCGGTGGATGTGAGTGGGCGGCGGATGGAGGATCGGCGGCGGATGGGAGAGGGCACAGCAGGTGGAGGAGCGGCGTCGGATGGGAGAGGGCACAGCGGGTGGAGGAGCAGCGGAGGATAGGGGGGAGGGTGGAAGGGGAGTGGGAGGTCAGATTGGGGATAGCTACCTTACAGGATGGATTTAGGCAGGATCACTGCAGATAGAGGAGGCAGCAGATGAAGGATGCAACAGATCGGGGAGGGTGAGAGAGAGGGAAGCAGATGTAGAGGATGGGAGAGAGCGAGCAGCAGATCGGGGAGGGGGGCAGCGGCTGATGGTGGAGAGCAGTGGCGGATGGAGGGGGGGCAGCAGATGGAGGAGGGTGGCAGATCGGATCAAGGGCAGTGGCGGCGGATCGGAGGCAGTGGGGGTGGATCGGGGGCAGTGGCAGCGGATCGAGGCAGTGGTGGCGGATCAGGGCGGGGCAGTGACTGCTGCGGCAGCTGAAAGGGGACAGTGGTGGATCTGGGGCAGTGGCTATAACTTACCGATCGCTCTCCTCAGCTTCTATGGATGGAGTAAAGCTGAGGGGAGCGGTCACCGACACCAGATCCACGGTGATTGGAGTGATCAGTCACAAGGCCGGTTTCTCCAATCAAAGCTGAGGGCGGGTGAAACAGAGGTCACCCAGCTCCAACCAATGATCAGTAATATAGCTGCACTGATTATGGCTGAATTTCAATGTTTCAGCCATTTTCAATGGCTAAAACATTACAGTGGCTGTGATTGGCTGAACGGCGTTCGTCAACCAATCACAGCCTCCGTAGGTCTGGGGAAGAGACACCACCCCTCCTGAGGTCAGGCAGAGGTCCCCTCCTTCCCGAATCTAAGGTTTTTGCAAACTGATCGCAGCCACCGGGGCTCCGGGACCACGATTTCGCCATGACGTACCAGGGAGCCATGACGTACCCAGTATGTCACAGGTCGCTAAGGGGTTAATAATGACCCCATCCTGATATAACCTCCCTAATCTTGGGCCTCCACCTTGCATAATGACCCTCATCTGACCCTCATGTGGGTCCTTCCTTTTATAATGATCCCTATCGTGGAGCACATTGTGATATAAAGAACCCATCCTAGACTCTTTCCTTGAATAATGACCCCCATCCTGGACCCTATTCTATTATAATGACCCCCATCCTGGGCCTCTTCCTGGTATAATGATCCTCAGCCAGGCAACTTCCTTGTATAATGATCCCCATCCTGGTGTAATGTCCTCCATCCTGTTCCTCTTCCCTGTATTATGACCCCTATTTTGTGCCCCTTCCACCAATTTAATATTGATTACCTATTCTACTAATATGCCATCAATGTGATGTAGCTGGAAAACCTCTTTCTATCATGGTGGTATATGCAGTTTATTGAGCAACAATATTAAACTACAGTCTGACATAGTCTAATCTCTTCGAGGATATTAAGTGTACCGGTAAACTTGCAAAAGGTAAGCAATATGTAAAATAATTATCTTTCATGTGGGATTCTGTATCTTTTAAACAACATGTTTGATATTGCAACTCTACTTAATTAACCTGATTGTCTCTGAGTTGCAACACTATTCCCAGCCTTTGACAATTGGGAAGCTATTTCTCGAAGAAAGCCATCATGTTTTTCTTCACATCCAAATACTCTTGTGTCTGGGTAAACATTGGCATATTGTTTTGTACACTTCTGTGTTATTGTTTATTAGCAGTTACTTATTATTCCATCACTGTACACAGCATAAATCAGACACTCGCTGCGTTGTTGCAGCCATAAATGTTTTTTACTTTGAAATGATGCAGCATCTCAAAGAAAACATACTCTGAAAAGCCTATCAGGGATCCTAAATCGCAAATGACACCCCGAGGCAGGTCCTCTGGCCTCTCTCTACCCCTCTCCCAAGACTGAAATGTCTCACTCTATGTGTGTGAGTATCAGGAGAAACCCCTCAGTTTAGGTGAGCGGCTGGGTTGGCAACCATCCAGACATTCCAAGACAGTCCTTAAAGATAGAGCACTTTTTTGCCTTGTCCATATAAAGAAAATGTATGGTATCTGTGATTTTTTTGAAGTTGAAGGAACTTATACACAATATTTTGACTGTAAGTATCATCATTTTAGGGCTCATTCAGATGACCGTTCCATTTTTCCTGGTCAGTTTCTCTTTTTTTGCAAACCTACTGACAAGACCATCTTTTCAATGTGTTTTATGTAGGATCGGATGGCACATGGAAGCACTTCTGTGCCATCTGTTCCTACAAAAAACACATCAGTGTCTGTATGTCCATTCCGTTATTATGGAACATGTCCTATTCTGTTCTGCAAATGTGGACCGTGACTCAATACAAGTCAATGGGTCCGTAAAATGCACTTCCATGCGGCTTCCGGCTATTGGTGCCTCTGGAGTATGTGTCTCACTACCATGCCAGCCCCATAGCAGCTCGCTGCAGGGTGTCAGCATCTGCCCACACAGCAGTGTTAGAGCAGCTGTGGGGAGGATGAGAGCTGCTGTCAGGAGGTTAGATCAGATCATTACCTGCTGTGAGGATCTTGTGACGTCAGTGCTCATCACTGAGTTCCATGCCCACAGTGATATCACCTCAAGTCTTGCGGGCTGCTCGAGACTGTGACTAGTGGTGACGTCACGGGCTCCCGCAAGACTTGCGGTGAGATTATGGTGGTCATTGAACTCAGTGATGAGCGCTGATGTCACTAGATCAGTTGAGTTCATCACCGCAGGTAATGACCTGAGCTAACTTCATGACGTCGGTGCTCGTCATGCCCTGCAGTGACCTGGCCTGACCTAATAATGTTAGCTGAGGTCACTGCACTGCTCTTCCAGCCAATGGGGAACATTCTCTTCTTCATTGACTGGGACAGTGAGTATGGATCATTGTGGGACCCCTTTTTGGATTACACCGGATCCTGATTTGTTTATTCTTTCCAATAAATTGGTGAAAAAGGAATGTGTTGGGGAGTGTTTTTTCAAATAAAAATTAGTTTGTCGTCTATTTTTTTTATTATTGACTGGGTTAGGGATGTTGGGTATCTGATAGATGCCGTGACATCACTAATGTCTGGGCTTGAAGCCAGGTGACATTACACAGCTGGTAACAAGCCCCATTTATTACCCCGTTTGCCACCCCACCAGGGCAACGGGATGAGCTGGGGCAAAGTGCAAGTATTGGTGCATGTAATGGATGCGCCACTTCTGGAGCATCTGCGGCCTGCTATTTTTAGGCTGGGAAGGGTCCAATAACTGTGGACCTCCCTAGTCTGAGAATACCAGACGACAGCTGTCTGCTTCACCTTGACTAGTGATCCAATTTGGGGGGGCGACCCCACGTTTTTTGTTTTAATTTATTTATTTAATTTAATTTTAAATAACAGCATGGGGTGCCTTCTGTTTTGGATTACCAGTCAAGATAGAGCTGCCAGCCACGGCCTGCAAGCTGCCGCTATTGATGTGAGACTACAACGGGTCTCTTAAGGTCTGACTGCCGTGTTCAGATTATAATGTCATGTGTGCACAGAGAAAGAAATAACTGACTCTGGACAGGTTATGAGCTTTCTTCCATGACAGACGCCAAAGAATTCTGGCTCAGTTTATTTTCCCCGAAGCCTTTATAGTTGGAGTAAAGGGTGTAAAATATAGCCCACTCAAATATCGCAGGTCGGGCTCAGGACATATAGGAATTTGCATAGTCTCTGCTGGATTGGTCAGTCCATACGTTGAGAATTCTCTTTTGTGTTCATCATCTTGGGTGTTGGCCAGGATGTAGGAGCCATCTTTAAAGTTACATATACTAATATATTGTATTAAGGAAAATCACTGAATATATATATATATATATATATATATATATATATATATATATATATATATATATATATACATACACACACACTGTGTGCAGAATTATTGGGCAAGTTGTAATTTAGAGGATTTTTTTTTATTATTGCTTAACAGCTATGTTTTCAATCAACCCAAAAGACCCATAAATATCAAAGTTTAATATTTTTTTTTTTTTTTAGATTTGGCTATCTTAGGAGAATTTCTGTTTGTGCAGGTAACTATTAGTGTGCAGAATTATTAGGCAACATAATATATATAAAAAAATATATTCCCATCTCACTTGTTTATTTTCACCAGGTAAGTAAACCAATATAACTGCACAAAATTTAGAAATAAACATTTCTGACATGCAAAAACAAAACCCAAGAAAATTAGTGACCAATATAGCCACCTTTCTTTATGATGACACTCAACAGCCTACCATCCATAGATGCTGTCAGTTACTGGATTTGTTTACGATCAACATTGCGTGCAGCAGCCACCACAGCCTCCCAGACACTGTTCCGAGAGGTGTACTGTTTTACCTCCCTGTAGATCTTACACTTTATGAGGGACCACAGGTTTTCTATGGGGTTTAGATCAGGTGAACAAGGGGGCCATGTCATTATTTTTTCATCTTTTAGACCTTTACTGGCCAGCCACACTGTGGAGTAGTTGGATGCATGTGATAGAGCATTGTACTGCATGAAAATCCTGTTTTTCATGAACGATACCGACTTCTTCCTGTACCACTGCTTGAAGAAGTTGTCTTCCAGAAACTGGCAGTAGGTCTGGGAGTTGAGCTTCACTTTATCCTCAACCCTGAAAAGGTCCCACAAATTCATCTTTGATGATACCAGCCCATACCAGTGCCCCCCCTCCACCTTGCTGGCGTCTGAGTCGGAGTGGAGCTCTCTGCCCTTTACTGATCCAGCCTCTGACCCATCCATCTGGCCCATCAAGAGTCACTCTCATTTCATCAGTCCATAAAACCTTTGAAAAATAAGTCTTAAGATATTTCTTGGCCCAGTCTTGACGTTTTACCTTATGTTTTTGTTCAAACGTGGTCATTTTTCAGCCTTCCTTACCTTGGCCATGTCCCTGAGTATGGCATACCTTGTGCTGTTTGATACTCTAGTAACGTTGCAGCTCTGAAATATGGCCAAACTGGTGGCAAATGGCATCTTGGCAGCTTCACGCTTGATTTTCCTCAATTCATGGACAGTTATTTTGTGGCTTTTTGGCCCAACACGCTTCTTGCGACCCTGTTGGTTATTTGCCATGAATCGCTTGATTGTTCGGTAATCACGCTTCAAGAGTTTGGCAATTTCAAGACTGCTGCATCTCTCTGCAAGACATCTCACAATTTTGGAATTTTTAGAGCCCGTCAAATCTCTCTTCTGACCCATTTTGGCAAAGGAAAGGAAGTTGCCTAATAATTAAGCACACCTTATATAGGGTGTTGATGTCATTACACCACACCCCTCCTCATTACAGAGATGCACATCACCTGATTTACTTAATTGGTAGTTGGTTCTCAAGCCTATACAGCTTAGAGTAGGACAACATGTATAAAAATTATCATGTGATCAAAATACTCATTTGCCTAATAATTCTGTACACAGTGTATATGTGTTAGTAAGAAATAAAAGCATTCATAAATATGTGTTAGGCTACTTCAACTAAACTATATATTTGGGTCTGTGAAATCGCTGAATTAAGTATTTTTGGTTACTTAATTCTTATCCTCAACACCGCTATCTGCTGCACCTTAGCTGGCTACAAAAAATATGGGGACCTCACGTCATTTTTTAAAATTATTTATTTTTTGGTTAAGTACAAGGTTAAATTCCCTTTAGTGCCACATGAAAGGCACTAAATGGTGCAAGATTACAAAATGCAGGGGAGTGGAACACTATATATATCTTTCTCATCTATTTATCTATCTATCTATCTATCTATCGATCTATCTATCGATCTCTGTCTCTATCTATCTATCTATCTCTGTCTCTATCTATCGATCTATCTATCCATCTATCTATCTATCTATGTATCTATCTATCTATCCAGCTATCTATCTTTCTAGCTTTTGACTGCATGTAACCCTCCTTCTGTTTTTTTTTGCGATCCGCAAAAAACCCCAGAAGGCATGCGGATGACTTATGGATGACACACGAACCGTATATGGAACGGAACAGATACGGATGTCACACGGATGCATCCGTGGAAAAACAGGACCATTTTTTGCAAATCGCAAAAACGGGACGGCCGTGTAATTGTAGCCTTAAGGGTGCTTTACACGCTGCGACATCGCTAACAATAAATCATCGGGGTCACATCGTTAGTGACGCACATCCGGCAACGTTAGCGACATCGCAGCAAGTGACACCTAGGAGCGACGATCAACGATCGCAAAAACGTCAAAAATCGTTGATCGTTGACACGTCGCTCCTTTTCATAATATCGTTGGTGGTGCACGCCACTGGTTGTTTGTCGTTCCTGCGGCATCACACATCGCTATGTGTGACACCGTAGGAACGACGAACATCTCCTTACCTGAGTCCACCGGCAATGAGGAAGGAAGGAGGTGGGTGGCATGTTCCAGCCGCTCATCTCCGCCCCTCCTCTGCTATTGGGCGGCCGCTTAGTGACGTCGCTGTGACGCCGAACGCACCTCCACCTTGAAGGAGGGATTGTTCGGCGGTCACAGCGACGTCGCTGACCAGGTATGTGCGTGTGACGCTGCCATAGTGATATTGTTTGCTAAGACAGCGATCACCAAATGTCGCACGAACGACGGGGGTGGGTGCTATCGCTTGCAACATCGCTATCAATCGCTAGCGATGTCGCAGCGTGTAAAGCACCTTTTACAGTGAGTGCAGTTAAAGGGAATCTGTCACCAGGTTTTTGCTTCCTTCTCTGAGAACAACATAAGGGAGAGACACAAACCCTGATTCCAGCGATGTGTCACTTACTGGGCTGTTTGCTGTCATTTTGATAAAATCAATGTTTTCTCTGCTGCATGTCTAGAAGTTATACAAACAAATGCTGGACTATCTGCAGCACACCAACTAGTCTCTAATGATAATGTACTGCTGATTAATCAGTGATTTTATCACAACTACACTAAGCAGTCCAGTAAGTGACAAATCACTGGAATCAGGCTCTCTTCCCCTACATTACGCTGCTCTCAGACTAGGTGGTAAAAACTTGGTGACAGATTCCCTTTAATGTCTTTGTATCAATTTTATGGGCTGTAGACATGTATGACTGTAATCATAATGATGTATTATGGTTTTAAAATGTATCGGTAAAATATTGTTAGGCCTCTTTCACACGTCAGTGATTCTGGTACGTTTGTGCTTTTTTTTAAACGTACCAGAATCACTGACATACGCAGACCCATTATAATGAATGGGTCTGCTCACACGTCAGTGATTTATCACTGCACGTGTCTCCGTGCGGCGTACCCGCGTGTCCGTGATTGCCGCACGGAGACATGTCCATTTTTTTCTGGCATCAGTGATGCCCCACGGACCACGCAGTGGTGTGGTCCGTGAAACACGTGCCAGAAAAAAACGTGCTTTTAAAATAAAAAACATTTTAACTCACCCGGCGTCCAGCGATGTCCTCTGCAGCCCATGCAGCTTGCTGCTTCTGGGCCGGCTCATTATTGTCGCGCATATTCATGATGCGCGACACAGCCGACCCGGAAGCAGCTGCTGCGGGGGTCAGCGCCGGCCGGATGCTGCACCGCGGGAGCGATCAGCACCATGGACTGCGGGAGCGCACACAGGTGAGTTGATTACTAAGTGCAATCACGGGCCACGGAGAACGGAGCCCGGATTGCATTTAGACAACCCACGTGTGCCGTGATTCACGGCACACGCAGGGACATGTGCATGTTTTACACGCCAGTGAAAAACGTCTGTGTTTTTCACTGGCGTGTGAAACGGGCCTTAGTCTGTAAACTTTCCAGAAAAATAAAAAGTCAAGTAGGCAACCCTAGGGAGCAAGCAAGAGAAACACCTACAGATGCGCATAATGCTACTTATCGGCCGGCTTTTCAAAGTTGTCTTTCTCTGAAATGCTGGAGTGTTTCAGAGTAAAACATACATGGCTGCAATAATAGTTGATGCATGATTCACGCTGCCCGTGGTTTGGGCCACACGAATCTGCTGCCAGGTTGCTTTAAAAATACAAAATTATATGACCAATATATTTTTAATAAGTTTTGTTAACACTGGTTTCATATAGAAGTACTGAATAAGGATTATGCACAATTTAGACGGCTTTTACTTAGAGCTTTGCATTAGAATTAATTTGCTTGATTAACCTCTATGTTATTAGCTATCTTAATTTCGCAGTGTCGTGAGCTAGCTGCAATGCAGGAATTGCCATGGTGATGTTTTTGAATATGTTAATAAAAATGACTTGAAAATACCATAATATGATAACATAATAAATGTAATATCATATCCTCATATTAAAAACTATAAACTTCATGGAAACACAAACATTTCAGTTGTTTGAACAAGGCCCCAAATAATTTAAATAATGTAGAATTTTAATTCAAGAATATTAATTTTAGAACACATTTTAGTGTATAGGTCACTATATGTTCCAGGATATGATTGCTAAGGTGAAAGGATAAATAAATGCCAATAAAGTACAGGCTTAATGGGTCACAATGCTAAGGCAGCAAAACTATCCAAAAGTCCATTCACACTATCAGTTGGACAACCCCTTTAATGTTATTTATTATTAATTAATGCTAATCATATTAGAGCACACATACACTAAATAGACATTTTATTTGAGTCACCTACTGTGACATTCATGTAAGTGCCTGCCCCTCTTTTTCAGTTTTTGTTGCTGGGCAGTGCCAATAATTTGCTGCAGGCAACGAAGAATGTTAGCACAGCAGTTCTACGTCTTTCCTAAAGGGTGCTTTACACGCTACGACATTGCTAGCTATAGTTAGCGATGTCGTGCGCGATAGCACCCGCCCCCATCGTACATGATATGTGGTGATCGCTGCCGTAGCGAACATCATCGCTACGGCAGCGTCACACGCACATACCTGCTCTGCAACGTCGCTGTGACCGCCAAACAATCCCTCTTTCAAAGGGGAGGTGCGTTCGGCGTCATAGCGACGTTATTGCTGCATCACTAAGCGACCGGCCAATAGAAGCGGAGGGGCAGAGATGAGCGGGCCGAACATTCCGCCCACCTCCTTCCTTCCTCATTGCCGGCGGGGCGGAGGTAATAAGATGTTCGACGCTCCTGCGGTGTCACACATAGTGATGTGTGATGCCGCAGGAACAAGGAATAACATCGCCACTTACCTGACAACAATTTTTTGTAATTAAATGACCTCTCCAAAACAAACGATTTTTGTCTTTTTTGCAATAATTTTAGGTCGCTCCAGCCTGTCACACTCTGCGATGTCACTAACGACACCGGATGTGCGTCACAAACACCGTTACCCCGACGATATATCATTAGCGATGTCGCAGCGTGTAAAGCCCCCTTTAGACTTGTGGTGCCATCCAGGGAGGCTAAGGGGTGCTTCACACACAACGAGATCGCTACTGAGATCGCTGCTGAGTCACGTTTTTTGTGACCTCATTAGCGATCTCGCTGTGTGTGACACTGAGCAGCGATCTGGCCCCTGCTGTGAGATCGCTGCTCGTTACACACAGCCCTGGTTCGTTTTTTTATTGTTGCTTTCCCGCTGATAAGCACATATCGCTGTGTGTGACAGTGAGAGAGCAACAATCCTGAATGTGCAGGGAGCAGGAGCTGGCGTGTGACAGCCTGCGGTAAGCTGTAACTAAGGTAAACATCGGGTAACCAAGGTGGTTACCCGATATTTACCTTCGTTACCAGCCTCCGCAGCTCTAACGTTGCCAGTGCCGGCTCCTGCTAACTGCACACGCTAAGTTAAGCGGTGTGAGCAGGTAACTAAGGTAAACATCGGGTAACCATACCCGATGTTTATCTTAGTTACCAGTGTCCGCAGCTTCCAGACGCCGGCTCCGTGCAAGCGCAGCGTCGCTTGCACGTCGCTGCTGGCTGGGGGCTAGTCACTGGTGAGATCTGCCTGTTTGACAGCTCACCAGCGACCATGTAGCGATGCAGCAGCAATCCTGACCAGGTCAGATTGCTGGTCGGATCGCTGCTGCATCGCTAAAGTGTGAAGGTACCCTAAGGTGTTAGTTTTGCCTATGGTTTGTTTAGCTACTACTGATTAACCTTGAATGAGGCTGCTACTATTTAAATTCCTGCATTTCTGTTCCATATATAGCTTATCTTCTTCTCTTCCCTGCTCCTGTGTTTCTATTTTGAGCTTTCTGTTTTCTGACCTTGGCTAGTATTCTGATCAGTCACTTGCTCTCTGATTCTATGACTAATTTTGACATTCTGTGATGACTCTTTTTGTTGCCAGTTTGCTCCCCCATCCAGCAGACTAGCCCACTGCCACCAGCCAGCTACCCCCTATGTAAATTCAAATCTCTATACAGGTGTTAAAGGCTGATAGCATGGACAAAGCTTAGGTATTGGTAAATGGAGTGGCTAGCACAAAGCCTGTCCTTGGAAGCTTTATAAAGAACTACCAGGCTATTACAAGAAGAGCCCCCATTACTTGTGTAAGGCTGGTTTCAGGCGTCCGTGTTTCAGGTACGTTTTTAACACATATGCCACACGTACTCATGTTGTTATTTACTGTTACTCACACGTCCGTGTCTTCACACGGACCGTGTGACCTCTCATGACCCCGCACGCAGGCATGTCTGTTTTTTCACCGGCAGCACGGGTGTCACACAGATCACACACTGATGTGATCCGTGTGACATCAGTGTGACATGTACCAGGGAAAACACGGGTCTTTTTAATAAAAAAGATTTTCTATATTTACCAGTATCTAGTGGTGCTGTCTCAGGCTCTGCTGCTTCCTGCTCATGACCGCCACTCATTATATTCACTTAATATTCAGTGCCCTGTGGAGCTGGAAGCAGCAGCAGCACTGGGGACTTCAGTGCCAGGGACCGCATCGCTGGGTGAGTATACAGCAGAGTGAGTGTGTGTGTGTGTGTTCAGTGTATACATGCATGTGCGCTATGTGTGTGTATGTACTCGGTGTATCCATGTGTGTCTGCTATGTGTGTGTACATATATGTGTATATGTGCTCAGTGTATACTTGTGTCTGTGTCCTGGGGGTGTGTGTGTGTGTGTATAGTGAGAACCTGGAAGCTGGATCATCGTGGGGACAGCATCGGGGACTCATCACAGTTCCCAATGAACTCTGATGAACCCATGAAGCTGTAGCGCGGATGTTGCGGGGGTCATCAGGATGTCATCAGAGACCATTGGGAACTCCGATGACCTCCTGGATGTCACTGTGCTTGCAAAATGCTCACCTGTCCCCGCGGTGCTTTCCTCAGCGGTGCTGGTGAATAATCGATGAATATAATGAGCGGGGGCCGGGAGTGGGAGGCAGCAGAGCCAAAGACAACAGGTAAATATGGAAAATCTTTTTATTTCAGAGACCCGTGTTTTCTGGGGGACCTGTCACACGTATGCTAACACGGATGTCACACATGTGACACATGTGACACACGTATGACCATAACCATGTGTGTGACTGGTACCTGATTATACATGGACGTCTGAAACTGGCCTAACACAGGGGGAAATAAAATAGCAATACTCCCTTGGCTGCATCATAGGAGCAGCATTTTATCAACAGCCTGAATACGCAATAAATATTAAAGGGATATACCTTAAGGCACATGAGTTGATTTGACTACATCTTATGAATAATTCTATAGGTATGTGCTATCAGGAGAATTGTATATTACTGTTACACATAGAAAAGGAGACTGTAGGGTTTTAATAGCATTTAAAGGGATATTTCAAATTCCAACTGTATTTCTTGTACCAGACCTCGAGTAATCCAAGAGTGATGTGGTACAAGGCATATTTGTTTTACTGCTGCTTTAATCTCTTTAATAGCTTTTAAAAGGATATCTCTAATCCCAAATGGATTTATTAGATTATACTTCATGAGTAATCCTAGAAGGATATGATACTAAGAGAACCTTATATTGCTGCTACACACTGATAGAATCTATAGGTGACACAGTATATCAGGCTATAATGGCTATATTAATATCTAGCAATCTGTAGTTTTATTTAATATTTATTCATTTCCTAGCTGTAAATCAGATATTGCGAGACTAGCTGGATCCGGTGTCACTATATCAACTGTAGTACCTGGAGAGACCTGCACTTTAATATGGTGGGATCATGTGGACTTAGGGGCCCTTTGCACACTACGACATCGCAATCCGATGCTGCGATGCCGAGCACGATAGTCCCCACACCCGTCGCAGCAGCGATATCTTGTGATTGCTGCCGTAGCGAACATTATCGCTACGGCAGCTTCACATGGACTTACCTGCCCTGCGACGTCGCTCTGGCCGGTGAACCGCCTCCTTCACACGGCAGGCGGCCAATAGAAGCGGAGGGGCGGAGATGAACGGGACGTAAACATCCCGCCCACCTCCTTCTTTCCGCATTGCAGCTGGGACGCAGGTAAGGTGATGTTCCTCACTCCTATGGCTTCACACACAGCGATGTGTGCTGCCTGCTGGAACAAGGAACAACATCGTACTGCTGCGAAATTATGGCAATTTCGGACCCTACACCGCTCATACGATAACGACCCTTTAGCGCTCGTTAATCGTATGGGAAAGGATTCACCTGCGAAGTCATAGTGTGAAAAGTACCCCTTTAGGTATTGATGAAAGGGGTCAGAGGAGGTCAAGAACATTTTGGACAAAAAATCCTGGTGCACAGTCAAGCAAATTGGAGCTAAACACTGCACTGGTGCTTTATTGAACATGTGTGAACTCACAATTAAGTGCACAGATGGGCTATAATAGCAGATAAACAGTTTAATTGCGATTGTTGTTTAAGGCCCCAATCAGACGTCCATGTGGCATGTACATGTATTATCCATTTTCTTCACAGATACAACACGAATCTATTATAGTGTATGGTACTATTCACATGTCTGTTTTTTTCACAAACCGTGTGTGCAAAACACGCGGAGACCTGTCCATTTTTATATTACAGTAGCATGGAGTACAAATTGACGGCTCCGTGAAAAACACGTATAGCACATAGATGGCATATGTGTACCATCTCTGTGCTGAACATATCTAACATTGCAAAGTATGAGAGAGGCTTTGTAATTTATTTATTTATCCATCTGTGAAAAACACCGAAACACTGATGGTAAAAACGGACACATGGATGACACACTGGTGATACACTGATCCAAAACACTGACATCAGTACACACATATGGACATGTGAATGTTGCCTATGGGGAATAGAAATGCAAGACTCCAGTGGTCAAAGAGTGCAAAAATTACAGTGCCTTGTGAATTCGGCCCCCTTGAATTTTTCAACCTTTTCCCACATTTGAAGCTTCAAACATAAAGATAAAAATGTTATTGTTATGGTGAAGAATCAACAACAAGTGGGACATAATTCTGAAGTTGAATGAAATTTATTACTTATTAAAAAAAAAATGACTGAAAAGTGGGGCGTGAAATATTATTCGGCCCCTTTACTTTCAGTGCAGCAAACTCACTGCAGAAGTTCATTGAGGATCTCTGAATGATCCAATGTTGTCCTAAATGACCGATGATGATAAATATAAGCCACCTGTGTGTAATCTAGTCTCCGTATAAATGCACCTGCTCTGTGACAGTCTCAGTGTTCTGTTTAAAGCGCAGATAGCATAATGAAGACCAAGGAACACAACAGGCAGGTCCGTGATACTGTTGAGGAGAAGTTTAAAGCTGGATTTGGTTGCAAAAAGATTTCCAAAACTTTAAATATCCCAAGGAGCCCTGTGAAAGCGATCATATTGAAATGGAAGGAGTCTCATATCACTGCAAATCTACCAAGACCCGGCCGTCCATCCAAACTTTCATCTCAAACAAGGAGAAGACTGATCAGAGATGCATCCAAGAGGCCCATGATCTCTCTGGATGAACTGCAGAGATCTACAGCTGAGGTGGGAGAGTCTGTCAATAGGACAACAATCAGTCGTACACTGCACAAATCTGGCCTTTATGGAAGAGTGGCAAGGAGAAAGCCATTTTTCAAAGATTTCCATAAAAACTGTTGTTTAAAGTTTGCCACAAGCCACCTGTAGACACACCAAACATGTGGAAATAGTTGCTCTGGTCAGATTAAACTAAAATCAAACTATTTGAGCACAATGCCAAATGAGATGTTTGGTGAAAAAGTAACACAGCTCATCACCCTGAACACACCATCCCCACTGTCAAACATGGTGGTGGCTGCATCATGGTTTGAGCCTGCTTTTCTTCAGCAGGGACAGGGAAGATGGTTAACATTAATGGGAAGATGGATGGAGCAAATACAAGACCATTCTTGAAGAAAACATGTTGGAGTCTGCAAAAGACCTGAGACTGGGACGGAGATTTGTCTTCCAACAAGACAATGATCCCAAACATAATAAAAATATACAATGGAATGGTTCACAAATAAATGTATCCAGGTGTTAGAATGGCCAAGTCAAAGTCCAGACCTGAATCCAATCGAGAATCTGTGGAAAGAGCTGAAAACTGCTGTTCACAAACGCTCTCCATCAACCTCACTCAGCTTGAGCTATTTCCAAAGGAAGAATGGGCAAGAATTTCAGTCTCTCAATGTGCAAAACTGATAGACACATACCCCAAGCGACTTGCAGCTGTAATCGCAGCAAAAGGTGGTGCTACAAAGTATTAACTTAAAGCGGCCAAATAATATTGCATGCCCCAATTTTCAGTTATTTACAAAAGTTTAAAATAAGCAATACATTTCGTTCAACTTCACAATTGTGTCCCACTTGTTGTTGATTCTTCACCATAACAATAACATTTTTATCTTTATGTTTGAAGCCTGCAATGTGGGAAAAGGTTGAAAAATTCAAGGGAGCCGAATACTTATGCAAGGCACTGTATATCAATGGAAAACATTACCAAGGCAGATAAATTCTGATATCTTTCACAGCATACTGATGGAAGAGCAAAAATCTGTTATAAGGCGCATGAATGAGAGAACGCTTCCCCCTCCACTTGGAATCACACTTTTAACTGTATGAGTATCGCTGATGCCCATACAGTTCAATGCAATTATGAAAGAGGGAGCGCTCCGCTGCAGCTCTCTCCTGCATCATTCTCCCGCTGCGTCTGAGATCTGACAGTTGAGAGCTCAGGGCAGATCAAAGTGCCCCTCCGCACGACCTCACTGTCGGCTAGTGTAGATGACGTAGAACGCGTCATCCACACTAGCTTTGGAAGGAGGACAAATATGGCCGAAGAGGAGACATGGGATCTGGAGAACGGAGACGCCCATCTGACCAGTCTGCTTTGCACCATCCATTAGGTAAGTATTATAAACATCCGTTGACAGATTCCCTTTAAGCACCCAGTGGGCCTTGTGTTTGAAAGGTTGTTTAGTTGCCAATAGATTTGGTCACACTAGCTTTAATACCTATGTATATATTCTGTATTGATTCACTGACCCTTTCATAATTAGCATTTGAGTAAATTTTCTGAAGGAAACCTTGTTAGATACTTACAATATGACTAATTCTGTTATCACATGGGGCATAGCTATCTTACTGTAAATATGTTTTCTTTGTAGCTAATTAGCTGCAATGCAGAATTACAGCTATTACTGCTCATGGGTTGCTACGTTTGAGTCATAAATAATGTTTTTAAAAATTAATTAATTAATAGTAATTTTATTTAAAGACTTAAGGCCGATCTATGAACACTTTTATGCAAAATTCTACTGTAAAAGCTTTGAAATTATTTGGCATTTTCACACCAGTTTCTCGCAGCTCCAACAAAAAGGGGAGTTGGGCAGGACGGAGGCATGACAGGGGCAGAGGACACCACAGCTTGTCTAATGCATGGCAAGCTGTGATATTCCGTATGACAGAAAACTCACACCACTACCTGACTGAAGTGAGATTTGTGGCGAAACACATGGGGCAGCAGCACGCCATTCATCAGAAGCTCCTGATTCACGAGGAGTCGTGCACCTCTTCATGAATCAGGAGTCTATGACTCCAGCAAGGCTTCCTCACAAAAAAATGGCGTGAACAACACCGGTCTTGAATGAATCGGGCCCCTAGGATGGCGTTTTGCATTCCAGTCTTGCTGAATTGTTTGAATAAGAAGCACCAAATTAATTAAAACACTTACGTTGGGTATTCTGTCAAAATTATATGGCACTTTTTTGGCAAAAAATATATTGAATTTTTTTCCTGTGCTTGGACAACTTTTTCTCATCTAAGCCATCGCAACTTTTCAAGTTCAAGGTTACATCTGGCATAAAAATTGCAACATTTTTGCACAATTACACATTGTGCAAAATCTTTTGAATTTTGCCCCATGAAAGTGGCAGAAACGACTTGAAGGATTGAGACTTAGGTTTTCATTACATTCATATATTGCTTCTTCAAAGAGTGAGAATACTCAGCAGGAATGTCTTCCTCTGGAAACCAATGTCACAAGCTGTAATTTGGAAGATTCTAGTTTTACAGCAGGAAAAATGTGATGAAATGTGAACTAAGCATGAAACTAGAATAATGAAAAAAATGTTTTCCATAAATTCAAATTACAAAGTGTATCATGACTAAAGTAACGATGGTGATGATCATAACTATTACTTGCTTGGGGTCTCTTAAGGGGGCTTTACACGCAATGACATCGCTAACGAGATGTTGTTGGGGTCATAGAATTCGTGACGCACATCCGGCCTCGTTAGCGACATCGTTGCATGTGAAATGTACGAACGACCACTAACGATCAAAAATACTCACCTAATCGTTGATGGCTGACATGTCGTTCTAATCCCAAATATATTTGCTGTTGCAGGACGCAGGTTGTTCGTTGTTCCTGAGGCAGCACACATTGCTACGTGTTACACCCCAGGATCAACACCTTACCTGCGTCCTCCGGCAACGAGGTGGGCGTCACTTTCTTTCGGCTGCTCTCTGCCCTTCCGCTTCAATTGGACGGCTGCCGTGTGACGTCGCTGTGACGCCGCACGAACCGCCCCCTTAGAAAGGAGGCAGTTCGCCTACCACAGCGACATCGCTAGGCAGGTAAGTACGTGTGATGGGTCCGAGCGATGTTGCACGCCACGGGCAGCGATTTGCCTGTGACGCACAACCGACAGTGTCGCTGTGTGTAAAGTTGCCTTTAGTCTACCCTTTTACATTATAAGTTGTATTTTTAAATATATAACTGTTATAGATATTTGGTTTATAAGGAAATACTTCATTTAGATAGCTTAAAATTAAACTAGATTAACACAATTTATAATAGTCGCTCATACTAAATTATAACTTTGGAGCACGTTTTGAAACTTTTGTATAACTTTACACGAGAGATGAAAGGATGTTTTGTCATCCAAATGCGCCAACTTTGCCAAATTTTTCCCTCAAAATCATTTTGCAGCTATTAAATTTTCACTTCACAAATCTAATGAGAGAGAGAAACCCACTGAACTGTGTCAGAAGAGAGATAGGACCCCACTGATCTTAAGAGCTTACACTTAAGAGCTTACACTATATAGCAGAGAGAGCGATGACCCGACTGACTATAACTCTGGGAATGGAAAATTACACTAGTGTAGAAACTGTGAACAGCTGATACCACTGATCTGTGATAGTCGAGGTACTGACTACCAAGGTACAAAGTTTGATAATCTGCTAGAAGTCAAAGCTGCATCACATTAGGGGAAGCCTGCATGGTCACATAAAAAGACATTAGCCTCCTCTCTAATGCTTCAACAATGAAGATAATGGTGCTAGCCAAGCTTTTATTTTTTCAAACCTCAAATAAAATCTCAAAGTGCCCAAATTTGAGTGAAACTGCAAATATCAGGAAATTCAACTCATACTTGATCCTCCGCTGATCAATTCTCTCATCTCTACTTTATACCACTAAATTTTACACATTGGACTTGATTAATCAACTAGTTTTTACCTTAAATTTAGCATAAAACAGTTTGAGAAGTCACACAAGAAAATTGAGTAACTCGATGATGCATAAACATTTTATGACTTGGTATTTTCATACTATTTTCTTGATGCTCATCCAAAATACAGGGTAGCCATTTATATGGATACACCTAAATAAAATGGGATTTGTTGGTGATATCAACTTCCTGTTTGTGGCTCATTAGTATATGGGAGGGGGGAAACTTTTCAAAATGGGTGGTGACCATGGCGGCCATTTTGAAGTTGGCCATTTTGGATCCAACTTTATTTTTTCCAATGGAAAGAGGGTCACTGTAACCTGCTGCAGACTGTTTGCAAATGCAGTAGATCTGCTACAGCTTTTAGTCAGTTACATTGTTTGATGGCTTCCCTTCACCAATTGGTTATATAATCAAGCCACTTTTATCAGATCAACTTTACTCCCTTTACATTTAATGAAAAAATGCAGTTTAGAGCAAAAAAGTTAAAGGGAACCTTTCAGTCAATTTATGCTGCCCAAACCACCACCAGCATCAATTATACCCAGATATGTTATTTTTCTAAAATGCTTTAGCATTTCAGAAAAAAAAAATCATACAAAAAGAAGGAGACTGTAGAGCTAGACCTGATAAGTCTGGAGTCGTCCACTATTGGTTTCTTCCCATTCACTACAATTGATTGACAGTTTTTCCATGTGTGTACATTAGGAGATGTCTGTCAATCAACTAAAGCTTTGTGGGAAGCAGTTACACTTACGAGCAAAAGGGTATTAATGTTTTGAGCTTTTGACTTTCAGGCTCCACATCTCACCATACACTACATGTTTGAACGTGAGACTATCTTCAATTTATAGACAGTCATCTTGGTTATCTCACATAAATTTAACTTTTAACTATTTAGCATATGATTAGTTATGCAGATTCTTGTCATGACACTGGATTGCTATAACTTTGCTCCTGTTGGTGGAAAAATCTTTCTGTTCCTGTATACTACAAATTACAACCTTTTATCACATTCCCTAATAGCTCAGTTTGTTATTAGGTTGATTCACAAGCAAATTGTCACTGGTTCAAGTCAAGGAGCAGCTATGAAAATTTCCCATGAAAACAAAAATGGCATCATCCAGCTCATTGATTGTCAAATTTTTGTTTTACCAAACTGCATCATAGGAGTGCCATGACATTTGGAAGAATACAAAACTAAGTCCATCTATCCAATCAAAACTGAAGAGGTGAAAGTCCAGGCAAAATAACGGTATCAACAAGTCTGCTCATCACAAGGTCTATCAATTCTGGCTCGAAAAACACAGCAGTAGAGGTGGCTGATATGTTTCATAATAGTGAGATCACAGACATCCTTAGAAGCACCGTGTGATGCACGTTACACATGTCTGGAATGGTGGCCCCCAAAAAAGGTGACGAAACCTATACTTTAATATCATTATAAGAAGAGTCCACTCAAGATTGCAAAAAAAGTACAAAAAGTGGACAGTAGAAGATTGAAAACACGTGATTTGGACTAATGAGACGAAAATCTATGGACTAGGCTCTGATGGGTACAAATGGGTCTGGAAGAAAGAAAGGAAACAAGGGCTAACAAATTGAGAAACTGAAGAAAATGTCTTGTTTGTTGAAGGAAGCCTGATCATTAAAATTATTTCACAGCCAAAGGCACTGTATACTTGACCAGGATTGATAGAGGTCTCAATGCTGAGCTATATGTGAGTTTCCCACAAAACGATTCACTTCATACACTTAAGTACTGGGGAAATGAAAAGGACGAGAGTGTTACAGAAGGACAACAACCCAAAGCATGCCTTGAGATTGGCAAAGGAAGGGTTAAATGACAATGAAGTAAAGGTGCTGTATTGGCCTCCATAATCCCCAGACCTCAACCAAATCGAACACTTATGAGTAGAATTGAGGACAAAACTATATACATACCCAAGTGAGTCAACCAGTATCCCCCACATTGGGAACATGTAAAAGAGACCTGGAATTAGATTTTGTTTGAAACATGGTTAAATTTGATCAAGACCATGTCCAGAAGAATTCAGGCAGTGCTGAAAACCAAAAGTGGATTTACAAAATGCTAATGAAAAATATAAATTAAAATTTAAAATTTTATAAGCAAAACAGTAACAATGCAGTGATATGACAATAATCTGCATAACTAATCATATGCTAAATAGCTGCAAGTCAAATTAATGTAAGGGAAAGCAAAGATGATTGTCTATAAAATGAAGGTAGTCTCATATTCAAAGCTCTAGTGGATGGTGAGATATGGAGACTGAAAATCAAAAGTTAAAAACATTGTTAAGGCCGCTTTACATGCAACAACATTGCTAACGAGATGTCGCTGGGGTCACAAAATTTGTGACTCACATCTGGCCTCGTTAGCAACGTCATTGCGTGTGACACATACGAGCGACTGCTAACGATCCAAAATACTCACCCCATCGTTGATCGTTGACACGTGGTTTATTTTCAAAATGTCGTTGATCTTCTGGGACGCAGCTTGTTCGTCGTTCCTGAGGCAGCACACATCCTTACATGTGACACCCCAGGAATGACGAACAACAGCGTACCTGCATCCTCCGGCAACGAGGTGGGAGTGACCTTCATGTGGCTGCTCTCCGCCCCTTCGCTTCTATTGGTTGCCTGCTGTGTGACATTGCTGTGATGCCGCATGAACCGCCCCCTTAGAAAAGAGGTTGTTTGCCGGCCACAGCGACGTCGTTAGGAAGGTAAGTATGTGTGACGTGTACCTCCGATATTGTGAATATTGGGGAGGAGGGGTGCACAGCCTGGAGTGATCATATGAGTGCTGCCCTATGTGTGAAAACAGAATTGTACACAAAGGAAAAACCTCTGATATTGTTCACCATGGGCAGCGATTTGCCCGTGACGCACAAACGACGGGGGCGGGTGCGATCGCTAGCAACATCGCTAGCGATGTCGCAGCGTGTAAAGTGGCCTTTAGTCTTTTGCTCATCAATATTGCAGGGACCAATGCTAGATTAGTTTATTCTCTGCCTATAGTATCTCACCGGAGAGTTTCTGTGAGACATATCTGGCTGCAGTCATTTAATTAGGCTCTGGTTCGTGCTGCCTGTGTTTGGGCATCATAAATCAACTGAAAGGTTCAATCTAAGAAGTTGACTAAACAATGGATTTGCTGGGAATAAAATTCTCAAAAATATTGAAAAATTATTACAGCACAGTCCAAGGTTAATATACATATTCATGTGCATCTTTTACCAGAAACAGTCACCTAACCACTTATAGTCTATAGCAGAATTTTGTTTGGTATAGCTGAGTGCACATTAAAATAAAATGTGGTAGTTCAGGGTGTATTAATATCAGATTTGTGAAACACTGAAATCATACATAATTAATTATGTTTCTAGTAAAGTGATAGTTTGTCACTTTTATAGACGATTTTTTAGGAAATGCATGAAATACTTGAGATCGAGGCTTTCCTTTCCTTTATATATGAGCTAAATGGGATTAGAATAATTATGTAAATGAAGGTGAAATGATGATAACTACAAGATTAATCTTCATTGTGCCTTTGTTTCCAGTGTGTAAAAAGCCGAATACTGGCCAGACGTCAGACACACCAGAACTACAGGATTCAAACCATTTGTTTCCTTTTCAAAGCCATTATAAGGGATATATGCAGTGTTCTTACATGCTGTAATTAGAAATGATAGGGGCTGGCATGCAAAGTGAGTTTGAGCCAGAGCTGTCACTTGTACGTCCTGAATAATGAATTAATAATCCATCATAACCTTGCATTATAATTCTGCATGATTGATGTATTGCATACTTAATCATATTGTTGAAACAATACTTTGATGTAAGCAATGTCATAATCAGACTCTAATCTAGTGTAGTGAAGAAAAACATTTTTTGCAGAAACCATTTTTAAGTAGAATTTACTGCAGTATGATGCCTTATCTCACTTGGCAGCTTATAGAACGTTCAGCATAACAGAAGTGTGACCTGTTATCTATTTATTAATATTATAACAAATAATAATGCTTGCAACAAAGATTTCCTACCCAACTTTCTTAGAACTCTGCAAAGAAAATGTGCCCAATTATAATGCACAGTGGTCAGCAAACAATGAGTACATCCCCTTTGAAAAGTAAGATTTTCATCAATATCTCACTGAACACAAGAGCTATTTCCAAAATGGTGACAAGACTGAGTATCACCGAACTTTTTTCTAACCCATGAAATTAAAGTAAAGTTAAGGGTTCTGTTGTTGCTCCTGAATTTTCTTGGATTGAGATACGAGTTACATGTGAGTGTCAATCCATATATCATGCTTGTGCTAAGCCACTACGTTTTCCCCCTCGCCTGGTCTATGTGTCATCTATGTGACGTTCGTGTGTCATTTGTGTGACGTCCAAATCATCCATGTGATGTCCTTGTAACATCCCTATGACATCCTTGTGACATGCGTTTTTAACATTGAGCTTTACATACTGTCCAAAGCTAGATATAGATACATAGGTGAATGGATAGATAGATAGATAGATAGATAGATAGATAGATAGATGTGCAACACATATATAATGTCTTTAATGTGGCACTAAAGGGTGTTTAGCCTTACTTTTAGCCCCAAACTTGAGAAAATATTACAAAAAATGAAATGGGATCCCCATTATTTTTGGTAGCCAGCTAAGGTAAAGTACACAGCTGCAGCCTACAGGCCACAGCTTGCAGCTTTACCTTGGCTGGTAATCCAAAACAGAGATCACCCCATGCTGTTGATTTAAATTCTTTATTTAAAATTAAATAAATATTTTAACAAAAAAAGTGGGGTCCGCCCCAAATTGGATCACCAGCCAAGGTGAAGCTGACAGCTGGGGTCTGGTATTCTCAGGATGGGGAGGCTCATGGTTATTGGGTTATCCCGAGCCTAAAAATAGCAGGCCACAGCCACCCCAGAAGTGATGCATCAATTAGATGTGCTAACCCTGGATCTTCGCAACTGCTCATCCCATAGCCCTGGTGCAGTGCAAATGGGGTAATATATTGGGTTGATGCCAGGTGTAAATTGCCAGCTTGCCAGCTTGCATCAAGCCATGTTATTAATAATGGGTGGGCATCTAACAGATACCCCCATCACTAATCCAGGATTTGTAAATGAAAAAAACAACAACATGTTTTTATTTGTAATAAAACCTCAAAACACTGGCCCTTATTTGCCTATTTAATAGGAAAAAAAGTCCTTTCAGGTTTGTCGTAATCCGCAAGGAGGTCCCACGACATTTCTCCAAAGTGAACCCGGAAGACATAAAAAGAGAGAAATATTAAAGAAAAAAGACAAGAGACACCCTCATTCACCAATTTATTACTTTTCAAAACCCTAATCCAGGTCCGACATAATTTAATTAGAAGGTCCCATGGCATCCGCAGACACACTGTTGCAGTCTATGAAGAACAGAATATCCCCATTGGCTGGAACAGCAGCAACTGCAGCTTCAGCTGTGAACTGCGTTGACCTCATGAGGTCACCACAGGTCACAGCAGCTGGTCACACAGTAGTGCCTGACCCGCCATGGGCATTGACATGCAGCGACATCATGATTTCACGACAGAGCTACTGGGACTGTCCAGCAGTGAACTTATGACATCACCGCACGTAAATACCCGTGGCAGCTGAGATGCTACTGTTTAACCCGCTGCTGTGACCTCATAAGGTAATCGCATTTCTCAGCTGTGATTCTCACACAGCATGTTTGAAGCTGCAGTGGCTTCTGTTCCAGCCAATGGGGAACATTCTGTGCTTAATAGGCTGAAACAATGAGTCTGCAACTTTCTTAATGGATTACGGCAGACCTGGATTAAGGTTTTGAAAGGTAATAAATTGGTGAATGAGGGTGTATCTTGTCTTTTTCTTTAATATTGCTCTCTTTTATGTCTTTCAGGTTTGCTTTGGAGGAATGTCGTGGGATCTCCTTGTGGATTACGGTGGATCTGAAAGAATTTTTTTTTAAGAAATTGGTGAATGAGGGCTGGTGTTGGAGGTTTTATTATAAATAAAAAAATGTTGTTGTATATTTTCCATTTGCAAATACTGGATTATTAAATTAGTAATGCGGGTGTCTGCTAGATTCCTACCCATTACTAATACCAGGGCTTGTTGCCAGCAGGCAATTTACAGCTGGCATCAATCCCACTTATTATCCTGTTTGCCACAGCACCAGGGCAACAGGATGAACAGAGGTGAAGTACCAGTATTTACGCATCTAATGGATGCACCCCTTTTGGAGCAGCTGCAGCTTGCTTTTTTTAAGCTGGGGAGGGCCCAATAATCAGGGGCCTCCCAAGCCTGAGAATACCAGACCCCAGCTGTCAGCTTCACCTTGGCTGGTGATCCAATTTGGGGGGACCCCATAGTTATTTTTTTAAAAAATTATGTATTTCATTTTAAATAAATAATTTAAAACAACAGCATGGGAGGATCTCTGTTTTGGATTACCAGCCAAGGTAAAGCTGCCAACTGCAGCGAGTAGCTACCAACTATTGTGAGAAGCTTGTGGAAGGATATCCAAAATGTTTGATCCAAGTCATACAGTTTAAGGGCAATGGTACCAAGTACTAATAAAATGTATGTAAACTTTTGTCTTTGCAAAAAGTAATAAAAATACCTTAAAACATTCACTCTGACTATTGTGGCATTTGACAAATATAAATAATTTTGGTTCCTAATTGACCTAAAATGGGAAAGGTTTATTCTGATTTGATGTAAGATAGTGAGAAAAACCTGCAGATGTGTCTTTATAGATAGTGTATGTAAACGTCTGGTTTAAACTATACATGCCACATATAAACACCCCACATTTAGCATTTTGTAGGACAGCACCATTATAACATCTGTGCCAATATATATTTCTGCCACAAGCTGGCGTTGCACCTTTGTTGAGGGTGATGCTTGACAGCATCAAACTTATTTTATTCCTGGGACTTGTAGCTATGGCCAGTCCACAAATTACAGGGTCAATCCTTTCATTTTGGTTTCTAGCAGCTGTCAGCACTGGATGGAGCTGATATACTATATAAACCCCTGAGTGTCTATTGCCACTGTCAGTCCTTGTTTATGCTACCTGACTTTACTAGTGTGCTGTGAATCTGGTGGTTATTCCTGATTTATCCTGTTTTGTGACCTCAGTTTGACTTTTGACTACCCACTATCTTCAATATTTTGTCCCTTACGTAACATCCTGGTTTTCACCCTGCTTGGCGACCGTTCCTGCCTTTGCTTCACACCTCTGGATGGCAGTTCTTCTATTGAAGCAATCTATTGGGTCCTGTTGTAAAATCAGATCTCTGTACAGGGGCTAAAGGGTATCAGGGTTTCTCTGGAGTCTGCTAAACAGTGTGGCTTGTGCCAAGTCTGTTTGAGGTAGCCTTTTTCAGCCTGTGTGTCTTCTAGACATGGAATGAACAATTTGTTAATCTATTGCAACATCTGTCTTTTTTCATTCATTAAGAACAACCTCTTTTAGAGCCTGGATGCTAGATGGTGAGTAATATCAAACTTGTGTCTTTAAAATCCCCCATAGGTGTTCGATTGGGTTCAGATCAGGAAACATACTTGACCACTGAATCATTTTCACTTTGATCTTCACAAATGCAACAGTAGCCTTAAATATGTGTGTTGGATCATTGCCATGATAGAAAGTGCAGATCTACCAAGGTCAGAGTGATGATAGCACCTTCTCTTTCAATATAAAGCAGTACATTTGTGAATTCATGATATCATCAATGAAATGTAGCTCCCCAACACCAGCAGCGCTCATGCAGCCCCACATAAGGACACTGCTACCACCATGTTTCATTGTAGACACAATGCATTTTACTTTGCACTCCACACCATACAGCTTTAAAGCCATCAATTATAAAAAACATTTATCTTCGCCTCATCACTCCAGGGTATGGCGTCATAATAGTGTTTATATTTTAAAGCATAGGCCATGGAAAATTGAATGTGGGCTTTTTTGTGCATGGGCTTTAGGAGAGGCTTCCTGCATGGATTACACCCATATATATCATTCCTCTGCAGTGTAGGCTGCATTGTATGATGGGAAAAAACTCACCGCAGTTTGGCTTTCTACTTCTTTAGCTAACAGTAGTGAACTTGCATGTAAATTTTTTTAACCTGTAACTGTGATTTTAATTTTTATTTCATCAATCAATAATGCACATGAAAATAAGCAACTTTCTAATATATCTTATAAGACAAATTGCTTCTGTTTGCTTCAGGACTGATATTTCATTCTGAAGATTCTCAACACAGGTGAACACAGTTTTTTATATTACCAAAATAGGAGATGGCAGTTATTTTTTTATAAAAATCTATGCATAAAGAAGGCAAGAGGGGGACGGAAGAGCTCTGCCTCTAGCTCCTCCCTTTATCCCTGCCCTAAACCTTACTGTCATGTTACTCTTTTCTGTATTGCATAAATATTATTAGCTATATCATGCTTTTACCTATCACCACAACTTTTTTTAAAATATTTTATTTTTTTAAAATATTGTTTATTATGTATTATGATCAAATAAAGTACATTTTATCCCTGTATAGTCATGCATTGTAGGTTTTGTATTTACATGCTGTTTTGTTGGCTGCATTATCAGCTCTTTATTCTTAAGGCCACGTCTCACTAAGCAACATTGCTAGCAACATCGCTGCTGAGACATGACTTTTGTGACGTAACAGCGATGTTGCTAGCGATGTTGTTGTGTGTGACATCCAGCAACAACCTGGCCCTTGCTGTGAGGTCGCTGGTTGTTGCTGAATGTCCTGGACCATTTTTTAGTTGTTGATCTCCCGCTGTGAAGCGCACATCGCTGTGTGTGACAGCGAGAGAGCAACAACTGAATGTGCAGGGAGCAGGGAGCCGGCTTCTGCGGACGCTGGTAACCAATGTAAATATCGGGTAACCAAGAAGCCCTTTCCTTGGTTACCTGATATTTACCTTCGTTTCCAGCGTCCGCCGCTCTCACGCTGCCAGTGCCGGCTCCCTGCTCCCTGCACACATAGCCAGACTACACATCGGGTAATTAACCCGATGTGTACTCTGCCTAGGAGTGCAGGGAGCCAGCGCTAAGCGGTGTGCGCTGGTAACCAAGGTAAATATCGGGTTGGTTACCTGATATTTTTTTTACTGTCTTCTCTTTATTTTGTTTACACTGGCCCTTTAGCTACCTGCCAATTTTGTCACATTGCTGCTGTGTGAGTCTATATGGTCTATGTGCAGTCACACTCACCAGCTGAAGTCATTCACTTGGTAGCTAAGCAATGAGCTATTTGTGAATCAATGCAATGCTGATTCATTGTGAATGTGGAAAATAGCAAAACTACATTGATTCTTCCAGTCTAGTTACATACAAGTTCATGGAATACTCATCATTTCTAATAGAGACACTGATCATTCTGCAATAATTTCAATAAAACACTTTATAAAAACAATCAGGATAGCATTTATTTTATTCTGGTGTTCAGGGTGTAGTTAATTTCTCAGCATCATATTGATGTGAGGTTAAATTTACAGACCAGGGAAGCAGCTGAAAGCCCGTATCCGGTCTCCACAGCTCTAAGCTTTATGGTTGTTCTCATATTTTTCACATCTATTTTTCTGAAACAAAGCTATATTTTAGTTTTGTGGCAAGAAGATAGCAGACTCAGCCCGCAATGTTCTTGTGATTTAAAGATGCTGCTGTGTTACTCACTTGTAGACAATAAATTATGGTGAAATATTTTCAATCAATCCCAAACTCTTTTTCTCTCTCCTTTCACGGTGGTAAGTGTTTTTATAACAAGCAAGTAGGGACTGCGACAGAAATGTATTAATAATGAAAACAGCAGCCAATATGTAAGCGCTTCCCTGAACGTGTCTGTGCAAACCATCATGTAACACAACGTGCCAAGCTCATCTGAAATGAAGTCAATAGTTATAACCTTATATTACTCATCTAATTTGCCACTAAGGATCATGCTGTTGCAAATCCCTGGAGAACTATATGTATTTTTGCTCTCAGTTTGAATTTGTCTCTTACGAAGGAAGTCCAAAATGAGAGCCATAGTAATCTCCTTCCAAATGACGTACCAATTGCTTTATAAAACAATGCTTTCAGTCTCCTGTCAGACGTGCAATGTGTAGATTAAGGAGGACCCTTGTATTTTCCAGTCGAAAAGTCTATGTGATGGGACTATTTAAAGCTCTATCTTCCTCCTCCTTAATGACTGCTCACATAAACATTGCACAGTTGGGGAGATCTGAAACACATTACATCAAAAAGTTCCCTTGTTAGAGAGACATGAAAAAATAACAAGGCTTTCTAACGCTTTCAAAATGTGTCCTGCTAATTGAAAAGGAGAAAACACCATACCAAATAGTGACAGCTGAAATAGGCATCCAAAGGCTGTAACATTTAAAAAGCACATCTCAGCCTTATAGTAACCAGTAACAATGCAAATTGCTATATGTCAGGTCAACAACGTGATGAAAACTTAGCACAACAAACAAACTGATCATCTAGGATGGAATTTTCCTTACTTCTTCCAAATATTTTTATGAAAATTCATACTTTAAATACATGTACAATAATCCAGTTAGTATGAGTTTTATAAGGCTTTTATCACTAAGAGAATGCATTCCATATATTCCATTAGGTGTCAGTTAAATCTCTCTTCTGCTCACGACTCATCTATACTGAGCCAGAGTGTAGAGAGCTCCAACAATTAACAGAATTCCAGGCATTGCTGCTCATAACAATTCCCAGTTACAGCTGATGGAAAGCCATCCAGCGTGAGAATTTCCACTTGATGCACAGCAGCATCTTGTCCACTCTGTGGAATTTAAAACCATTTGCGAGTACTCTTTAATGAGCAAAAAGAACAAGGTCGGAATGGAATTATTTAATGTGTCCTGTGGCTGATAGGGATAGATGGGGTCATGTCTGTTGAGTAGGAAAAACTGGAGGTGTAGGAGAAGATAGATAACCACCACTTGGAGATTAATAGACATACCTCCCAGTCGCAAAGACATAGCATCTGTCCCAGTTGCAAAGGTGCATCGTTACTTAAAACATTCACCTGGTGGGTCATTAAATTCATGTATTGTCAATGCCCCTAGTTTCTACACATGGACAACCAATAATGGACAATCTTTCCTGCAAGAAATAATGGCTGTTGAGTATTTTTCATCCATGCTCAGTGCACGCCATCATTTCTAATATTTCAGCCAAGTCCACTAAATGGTGCATCAGCAAATCAACTACTAGCAATTTAAATAGATAAGAGATGGTACACAAGCGGATTACTGGGAGATAAAACTCAGCACACATTGAGGGAGGGATATCTGCCTGTTCAGAGGAGACTGAGTCATACTGAGAGTACAAACAAGCAATAGTGGTAGATGACGGTAAGGCTACTTTCACACATCCGGATTTTTGCTCTGCGGCACAATACGGCGTTCTGCAGAAAAACCGCAACCGGCTTTTGTAACGCCGGTTGCGTTTTTTTTGCATAGACTTACATTAGTGCCGTATTGTGCCGCAGTGGATTGCGTTCGGTCCGGTTTTTGCCGCATGCGGCAGATTTAGCCGATGCCGCGGCCGGATCGAACGTTCCCTGCAACGTTTTTTGCTCCGGCAAAAAACACCGCATCGCGCCGCATCCGGCCGCTGCGGCGCATTCTTCAATGCATACCTATGGAGGCTGGATGCGGCGCGATGCGGAAAAAAACGCATCCGCTCGCCGCATGCGGTTTTTTCCACTGCGCATGCTCAGTAGCATGCCGCAACCGGAAAAAACCGGACGGGCCGCATGTAAAAACTTATGCAAAGGATGCGGTGTTTTCGCCGCATCCGTTGCATAGTTTTCACAGCCGGATTGAGCCACAGTGCTCAAACCGGATGTGTGAAAGTAGCCTAATGGTCACACTGACCAATCTTATGCTAATGGGAGGACAACCTTAAGGTACCATCACACATAACGAGATCGCTAGCGAGATCACAGCTGAGTCACGGTTTCCGTGATGCAGTAGCGATCCCGTTAGCGATTTTGTTATGTGTGACACCTACCAGCGATCAGGCCCCTGCTGTGAGATCGCTAGTCGTTGCAGAATGGTCCAGGCCATTTTCTTCAAAGGCGATGTCCTGCTGGGCAGGACACATCGCTGTGTTTGACACTGTGTGACAGTGTCACAGTGACTGCTGAGATCGTTATACAGGTTGCTACTGCGACCTGTATTGTTCCTGCATCGCTGGTAAGATCTGACTGTGTGACATCTCACAAGCGACCTCCCAGCGACTTACCAGCGATCCTTATCAGGTCGCATCGTTTTTGGGATCGCTGGTAAGTCGTTGTGTGTGACTGGGCCTTTAGACTGGCTCTATTTTCTGCTTGGCTTACTTTTCCATAATGAGCAGGTGATATCACTTCATATGCTGATTAGAGATAAGCAAACCTTTTCAGTTTGTGTTTGCAGATTTCAGATACGGTACAAGCCGTGGCCAGTTTGCTCGGGCTCGACTTGAGCAGGGGGTTGGACTAGATGACCCAGGAGGTCCATTCCAACTCTAATATTCTATGATTCTATGACTTACCGAACACTTTGATCAAAAGTCAGCAATGTTCAGTAAGTATTTATTTGCAGAAAACCCACTCCCAGCCCCATCACAGCCATGTCAAGTATTGGCATGGCTGTGATTGGCCAGATAAATCACTGTAAAAAAAAAGGAATCAAAAGGGTTAAAGCATGACGTACTCCCGTGGCTGTACATTTCAACATGAAATTTGCAGTTCCTGGAAAAAAACTGCACTGAATTGGCGACAAAACCGTTTTTGTGCATTTTTTTGTCAAGAGATGCAGATTTGGTGCTGAAATTTTTACCCCAACTTCCTGCACCCAATTTATACCTCCTGGCAAAAATATGCATCACTACTGCATCATACCGCATGTGGTAGTGATGCATTAATTTTGCCAGGAGGTGTAGATTGGGTGCAAGAATATGGTGTCAAAATTTCAGCACCAAATCTGCATCCCTTGACAAAAACCCCTAGTTTTCTGCCAGGAGATACAAGTCTGTGAACTGTGAGAGTTCACTGCAGTCACAGGTGGAGGGCCGTGGGAACCTAAACTTGTGGCCGCAACAAACCTGAGTGATATCATTGCTGATTGCAGTAGCTTAGTCTCTGCCTGAAGTTACAGCATGTGGTCATGTTCTATGGCCGCTTCCTGTCAGTTCAGATGTAGCAGAGCTGGAAATATGACCTGTGTGGATTACGTTGGACCTGGGTCTTTTGGGGGTTAATAAAGTGGTGAAAGAGAGTGGTTTTTTTGTATTTTATTTAAAATAAAGGATTTTTGGGTGTTTGTGTTTATTTACTTTCACTTACAGATTAGTAATGAGGGGGTCTCATAGACACCTCCTGTTACTAATTTAGGGCTGTGTGGCAGCTGTGATTAACCCCTTAGTACCCTGATTGCCACCATACCAGGGCAATCAGGAAGAGTCGGGTAAAGTATCAGGACTGTCATATCTAATGAATGTGCCAATCCTGGGCGACTGCAGGCTGCTATTTTTAGGCTGGAGGGCCAATAACCCTGGGTCTCCTCAGCCTGAAAATACCAAGCCCCAGCTGTTGGGCTTTATCTTGGTTGGGTATCAAAATTGGGGGGATGCTGTTTTTTTAATGATTCCCATGCGGTTCCTCTTATTTTGATACACACCCAAGATAAGTGCAGCTGGGGGCTGCAACCTGTAGCTGTTGGCTTTATCTGTGCTGGTATCCATAGATGGGGGACCCTTTGCCAATTTTATTTAGGTTATGCCACGATAGACTTGCAGACAGGGTCTGTGATTCCAACCAATCACAGGTGCTGTCTGGCAACGAGGTCTGACTGCAGCCTATCAGAGACGCCGGTGAGCGGGGAAAGCAATGAATATGAATGAGGGATAATCAGAGGCTCCAGAAGTACAGCTGCGTGAGCAATTACAACCGTTGGAGCAGTTACAGCCACACTGGAGACTCAATAAGTAAGTCCTGCTTTATTTTCTTTCTTTTACAGCCCCCTACACCATTTTCCAACACATTAGTTTGGCCTCTCGTTGAATTCAATGGACTTGATATGTTCACCGAACTGTTCAGCGAACATCAGGAAGCTCTGTAACGATCGGCCAACTGAACTTTGAAAGGTTCTCTCATCTCTAGTGTTGATGCAAAGCCGTAGCTCCTACTCTACATGAGCCAGGGCATTTATGGTTAAATTCCTCTTGCAGAGCCTGCACACTGCCACTGAGTCATCTAGAGTCAACGTTCAAGAGAACTCCTACATATGAGATGGCATACGTACGACTCACAACCACAGCAGTCAGTTATGTCAGGCACACTTTTGTCTGCTCCACCAATAGCACATGTGGCATCACAAGCTAAAACAAGCAAAGTTTGCTACTGAGGATCATTTAGATGCATGTTGCCTGTGATCTGTATTGTCAAGACCAACAACCTCCTCCTTTTATGACATATTCTCAGCATGCATCTGGTTTCCAAGTCTTGTCCACCACGGAATCATTATTGTCATCGTCATACTTGAGTTGGCTGACAATTGCCTCTGTGTGAGAAATAGTCTGAGCTCCTTGCCTCTACCTCCTCACCCTACCTTATTCCAACCTGAAGATTTGACAATGCTCAGAGGGTAACAACCACTCACTGCGCCCCTAACATCAAGGCTTGAAAAGTCAGCAACACATCTTAGTAGAGAGAGGAGAGCAAGCACGATCTGAAAGGGCATGCATCATATAAAAAGTGCAAATTCACAGATTTATTCCAACTTTACTATAATACAAAATTAGATTTTTAGCAAATAATTGATCAATTTTTCTAGCCACCCCTGCCACATCACGGCAAGTCTCAATAGGGGGTCCTACTGTATATTATGTATTTCATGTGCCAAGCGGCTCCTAGATAAATTAAAAGCAGAACTATATTGGAGCACACATACCTGTAACCTATATATAACCGCTTCCATGTCGCAAAAAGAGGCAACTGCGGATAAAAGGCAGCCCAGGTCCCAGCATGTGGAGCAGACGCCACACACACCAGGACAATGTCAGAACTGACCTTCACAGTGCCAGACCAGCAACCATAAATAAAGGTGGACCAGATCCAAGTATGGTGCTTAATTAGCAATGCCTGTGGAAAAGGGTGAGGTGGCTGAATGTGAACAGCCAACAACAGGAGGACTGTATTGCAAACCAAGGTCAGGCGTGCATGGCATGGTGGTTGTCATGGTGGCAATTCCTCTTGCAGAAACTGCACACTACCAATGAGTCATCTAGAGTCAACGTTCAAGAGAACTCCTACATACGAGATGGCATAAGTACGACTGACAACCACAGCAGCCAGATATTTCAGGCACACTTTTGTCTGCTCCACCAATAGCACATGTGGCATCACCAGCTCAAACAAGCAAAGTTTGCTACTGAGGATCATTTAGATGCATGTTGCCTGTGATCTGTATTGTCAAGACCAACAACCTCCTCCTTGTATGACATCTTCTCAGCATGTGTCTGGTTTCCAAGTCTTGTTCACCATGGAATTATTATTGTTATCGTCATACTTGAGTTTTCTGACAACTGCCTCTGTGTGAAAAATAGTCTGAGCCCTTAGCCCCTACCTCCTCACCCTACCTTATTCTAACCTGAAGATTTGACAATGCTCAGAGTGTAACAACCACTCACTGCGCCCCTAACATGAAGGCTTGAAGAGTCAGCAACACATCTTAGCATTCAAATGGGGTCCTCCTTCTCCTTTGACCCCATGTCATCTGAGTAAAAAAGGCTGACTGTTCATCTCTTCCAATAAATCAATTTAAAAATGTTGTTCTGGTGTAGTATCATCCTTGGGCCCTAAGGTTCTGTGGGTTAGGGGACTAAGGCACAGAACAAAAACAAGTGTCAGTGTTGCAATACAAATTTTAATATATGCAGCATTAAGTATTATGATGGTGGAGAAAGTGGACTGAGCAGAACACTAAAGGGTGCTTTACACGTTGCGACATCGCTAGCGATAGCTAGCGATGTCATGTGCGATAGCACCCGCCCCCGTCGTTCGTGCGACATATGGTGATTGCTGCCGTAGCGAACATTATCGCTACGGCAGCGTCAAACGCACATACCTTTTTAGCAATGTCGCTGTGACCGCCGAACAATCCCTCCTTCAAGGGGGCGGTGCATTCGGCGTCATAGCGACGTCACTGCGGCATCACTAAGCGGCCGCCCAATAGCAGAGGAGGGGCGGAGATGAGCGGCCGGAACATGCCGCCCACCTCCTTCCTTCCTCATTGCCGGTGGACGCAGGTAAGGAGATGTTCGTCATTCCTGCGGCGTCACACATAGCGATGTGTGACGTCGCAGGAACGACGAACAACCAGCAGCATGCACCACCTACGATATTATGAAAAGGAGCGACGTGTTAACGATCAACGATTTTTGCCGTTTTTGCAATTGTTGATCGTCGCTCCTTGTTGTCACACGCTGCGATGTCGCTAATGGCGCCGGATGTGCGTCACTAAAAACGTGACCCCGACGATATATCGTTAGCGATGTCGCAGCGTGTAAAGCACCCTTAACTCTAGCTGATATTTCCACTGTCAGAGATAACATTCTGTTATGACTGAGACAAGTGCTGTGACATATATTCCATTATGCTCGCTGCTTCCTTCCTAATGATGTTTACCAAAGGATGAAAAGGCGAAGTGTAACATCCATTTGGTACTACCTCATGTTTCTCCAGAAATAAATAGTACATAAGGATAAGGCTGCACATCAAAGTTAGATAATAGTATAATGCTATAAGCATACCGAAAAACATTGAAGCATACAATGAAAAATGCCACTTGCTAACTTGAAAGTGTGAATAATGAAATGCATACCTGCCATGAATATTAGGAAAAAGGAGATATTTAGCAATCGCATTGATCAATATAGGGACCCCAATATAGAGATATACCTTGACGAGGCTTTGTGGCTCAGTTACATTGATCAATGCGATTGCTAAATATCTCCTTTTTCCTAATATTCATGGCAAATATGCATTTCATTATTCACTCTTTCAAGTTAGCAAGTAGCATTTTTCATTGTATGCTTCAATGTTTTTCGGTATGCTTATAGCATTATACCATTATCTAACTTTGATGTGCAGCCTAATCCTTATGTACTATGTATTTTTTTGGCTTGCACTCATAATATATATTAGTGCTCACTTCAGTTATCCTTAGTATTATGAAGTTTTTTTTCCTGAATGTGAACACAGCTCCGCCCCTTTCGGCCATGTTTTTTCCATCTCCTATATAAGAAAGTCCTTGGTTACCCCTCTCCACACATAGGAGTTTTTAATTGCAATGAGATGACACACAGTTAGGGTCATAGAGCTAGGGACCCCAATATAGAGATATACCTTGACGAGGTTTTGGGGCTCAGTTACATTGATCAATGCGATTGCTAAATATCTCCTTTTTCCTAATATTCATGGCAGGTATGCATTTCATTATTCACACTTTCAAGTTAGCAAGCGGCATTTTTCATTGTATGTTTCAATGTTTTTCAGTATGCTTGTCGCGGGCGGAGGAGGGGACGCTGCGCTCTCCCACTGCTCGGGTACGGCTGCTGCTGCTTGGTGGTGGCTCGAGCGGTGGGCCGGATCCCGGGGACTCGAGCGGCGTTCCTCACCCGTGAGTGAAAAGGGGAATTGATGGTGGGGATTTGGTTATTGTCCGTGACGCCACCCACGGTTGTGGTGAAGTTGGTGACACCACCGCTGCTCTGGACAGAGATCCCGGGAGCGGTGACAGGGAGCAGCTTTGATGTTAGTTCTCCCCTCCGTGGGTAGGGGGTTTGTTGTCCCGAGCCCGCTGATGGGGTAGGGATGGATGGCAGGCGGGTTACGGGGCCTGGTGAAGTGCAGGTTTGCGGGGGCAGCGCTGTGCCGCACGGCACGGTGGTACTCACTCAGCCAATGATGAGGACACAGTTCTCGGTAAAACACACGGCTGGATGGACGGGTCCCACAGACGGCTGCGGTGTTGTTTCTCCCGGCAGGTTGATGGTGACTGCCTTTCCCTGCACCTATGTAGTGTAACGGTTCCAATGGGTTCCCACCGGTAACCCGCTCCCCAGCTTGGATGGTTGCTGGAGGAGCCCCTTTTGCCCACAGGCTCTGGCCCTGGGAACTTTAGCCTTGGCGGTGACTGTGTTTCCCTCTCTCGGTTGGACGGTTGCCTTCTGTTGGGACTTGGCTGCTGGGAAACCCAGGAGGTTCCCTTTGCTAACGGATTTGGCAAATTCACGGCGACTCCTAGCCTTGCCGGGGTCCGTAAGCCCCTGCCGGATGGTGCTGGCTTCTCTTTGCGTACTGGTCCGGTACCGCCGGGCCACCGCCCGTCCACGGTCCTTACGGTAAGCTCCAATAGGTCACTCCTGCAGACGGTCACCACCGTCTGCCAACCTTGCTGATCCGTCCGGGCCACACACCCGGACCAACTTCAGTCTGCTTAACTGCCACGTCACTCCTCTCTCACCTCTACTCAAAACTAATCTGCCTGCTTTTCCCGCCTCCAGGACTGTGAAGTCCTCGGTGGGCGAGACCAACCGCCTGGCCCACCCCCTGGTGTGGACATCAGCCCCTGGAGGAAAGCAACAAGGGTTTTTGTCTGACTTTGGTGTGCCTGACCGGGAGTGGGGGTTGTGTAGGTGTTGTTCTCTGTGGCCCCTGGCTTGTCCAGGGTGCCACATGCTTATAGCATTATACTATTATCGAACTTTGATGTGCAGCCTTATCCTTATGTACTATGTATTTTTTTGGCTTGCACTCATAACATATATTAGTGCTCACTTCAGTTATCCTTAGTATTATCTCCAGAAATAAAGACAGGGTCTTATATATTTTTTCTCTGAAAGATGTGCTAGAGCTTATTTTCAGGGGATGTCTATTTTTTTTTTCCATGGACAACAATCCACATTTAACATTGAACAAAAAAAAACAAACAAACAACGTTTATTCAAATATAGTCATATCGCATTTTTTAAACCTATACAAAAGATGGAGCCATATATCCACATTTATAAAATTATCAAAATTCTTTATTAAACATATATGCAAGACAAGAAACAATTAAAAACAGTCAGAGGTGCAGAGTGCAGAGAATCGAACAATTGTGGAAATCATACACTCAGGTAATACAATGGATGGAGATGATAACTCCTCTGGGCTACGTGTAAATAGTAAGGTGTGATTCTATATAGGTCACTGAAGCGGGCAACACATGGATCACAACAAAGAGCAGGACCTCTATATAATGTAACTGAACATCCATATATGGGCATAAAGAATATACAATATGTTGAAGTAAAGGACACAGTAAATAAATAAGGCCATGTCCACCCAGTGGATATATTATATATCAAAATGCAGGTTCAAGTACTCATGTATGTAACGCATGTGTATCCGCAGAGTGAACCCTACAGTCACACAACAATGATTCTAAACCAGCATAAGTGAATATAATAGCATATAAATATCACCACAATGACATGTCAGTGTGTTAAAAAATATATGCAGACTCACTACAGCCGTTTTGAGCCGGCATATATATTTGTAACAACAGAGTTAGTATTTTTGCAGTGGCATGTCAGTGCGGCAAAAAGTCATAATGCTGGTTGATCAAAAGCCGCACTCACCCATGTTAAATTCAGTCTGAGAATGTGAGAGGGGCATTGGAAGTCATACTCTCACACTGGATTTAACATGGGTGAGTGCTGCTTTTGATCACTTATAGTGAGTGGTGGTTTTGATCTATTATATTCACTTATGCTGGTTAAGAATCATTGTTGTGTGACAACCCTGTCCCAGTCCACCTTGGTTCCACCGAGCCGTCTTCCCGCCTCCTGCTGACGCAGACCACCGTCTGCCTTCTAGCCAAGGCACCAGGGCTCCTACCCTGGTACCGTTTAACTTGGACTTGACTGCTGGAGCTACCCCTAGCTCCAGCCCACACTCCTCTCCCAACTGAACTCTAACACGTTCTGACTCCTTTTCCCGCCCCCCCAGGCTGTCTGGACCCCTGGGTGGGTGTGTTCCAACCGCCTGGTCACGCCCACTGGTGTGTCTATCTGTCCCTAAGGGGAGTGACTATGGTTTAATGGTTGGCTGTGTGTTTCCTAGTGAGGGAAGGTGTTTTTGAAGGGGCCTATTTGTGACTACATGATTTTGCCAGGGCGCCACAGAATCACACCTTACTATTTACACGTAGCCCAGCGAAGTTATCATCTCCATCCATTGTATTAACTGAGTGTATGAATTCCACAATTGTTTGATTCTCTGCACTCTGCACCCCTGACTGTTGTTAATTGTTTCTTGTCTTGCATATATGTTTAATAAAGAATTTTGATAATTTTACAAATGTGGATATATGGCTCCATCTTTTGTATAGGTTTAAAAAATGTATGGGGGAAGCTTTCCCAGAAAACTTTATGGTTTAATGAGGCCTAGTCCCTGGTTTATACTTCCGAAACCAGGAATTGACTATAGTCACTGTCGGACATGTGTTTTATAGTCATATCGCATTCTGGAACATTAACAGAACTCGCAAAACCCTGTGTGCAACACTTGCGTCTATCTAACGATATATCTATATCTCTCCTATCTATCTATCTATCTATCTATCTATCTATCTATCTATCTATCTATCTATCTATCTATCCTTATATATCCATCTATCCTACTATCTATCCATCGATCTATTAGGGGACAGATAGATAATAGATATCAATCTATTTTCTGTCTCCTTATATATTATCTCTTCTTTATCTATCCTCTATCTATATAATCTATCTATCCACAGATACACACATGCACACACATGCATGCAAGCGCACACACGTAAACTCCAGCCTGACTCCTCTTCAGCACTAGACTCCGGTAATTACGAAACATTTGATCAAATGATGTGATGTCACAAAGGTCTTTAAGCAGTTTTATCATCAGGATATAAACACTGGGGTCTTTAGGAGAGTGGCGACCCTGTGAAATTGCTGAGTTAGCTCTACCTTCTCCCTATTGCCAGTCTGTCTCATTTTCAGTTCCTTTAGACTCCTGCAATTGATAGACCATTGGTCTCATGACCGTAAAGTAATCAAAGGTCCTTAAACAATCTCAACCTCAGAATACAAATTTTGGGGCCCCTATGAGAGTGGGGGCCTTGAGAAATTGTGCAGTTTAACTCTCCCTAACACCACCCCTGACTGTAACTAGGGCTAATTTTTGGAGAAGGGCTTATATTGCAAGCATACTACAAAATCCTGTAAAATCAATATCATAGATACATAAAAAAAACACATATAGTGCAGGTATCAGTGAGTGCTATACCTGTACCAGATGGTAACACGGGAAAGAGGGAGAGTTCAGAAAAAAAAGTTTTTTCCAATAAACAGGATGGGACCTGTCTACATATATTCTAGGTTCCCCTTTCTAACAGTGGAGGGTGCCTTAATTTTTTGGACACCCCTGCTCCAGATGACTGGCCCTCTCTGCCCCTATTCCTCTCTAGTAGGGGTAGCCACCACCAAAACAAGGTGTACAGACTGTGATACAGACATAAAACCACAAACATACAAATCAATAATTTTTGCGGTAAATATTCAATATAGTTCCCTAGTCATATGAATTCTCTGGTTGAGGGATAGAATATGTATTAATTGTTAGGTACGAGTTGAGAGGTCTACTTATCTTATAGACACCCTCAACTCTTCCAGAAATCTATATTTTTCCATTTGTCAATAAAGAATTTATGCTGAATGGAGAGGAATACTCAACTTGTCTCTTCAGAATTCCCCCTTGGTTTTTCAGTGGGCTCAGATCAGGAGACGTAATTGGCCATTGAATCACTTTCACCCTGTTTTTCTTCATAAATGCTACAGTGGCCGCAGATGTGTGGAAAACTGCTCATCTACCAAGGGCACAACAGGATGGTAGCACATTTCTGTATTCATGATAACATCAATGAAGTGTAGCTCCATGACACCAGCAGCACTTATGCAGCCCGAAACATTGCAACCGCTATGCTTCACTGTAAGCATCATGTTTTCTTTTACTCCTCACCTGTGTGACAGTTTTGGAGCCGTAAGTTCCAAAACCATTTTTCTTGCTCTCATCACTCCTGAGTATAGTCACAGTAGTCTTCATATTTTTCAGCATGGGCCCTTGCAAATCATAGCGGCTTTTTGGTACATGGGCTTTAGGAGAGTATCGTGGATAACACCTATGCAGGCCACGCATTTATAAGATTGTTTTCTCATAATACAACATATTTTTGCTAGTACGTTCCCTATTTACATGGGTTAATGTGTGGCTGATAACAATGATTTTTGTACCAGCATACAAGATCTCGTCAACTGACAAATGGGGGTTTTACTCTTTTTTTTACCAGGTGATTGCTGACACATTTACACAGGCCATACTGGCACTAGGATGCTGAATCCATGCATAATTTTAGTTGAAAGATCGGATGTGTGGTTGCTGAAATATTTGTAATCAAATTTAAAGAACTGCACTGCACCTTTGATTGGCGTGTTCAGCAAAGACGGGCTTTCGTGGGTCGGTTCCTCAATGTCAAGTCCTCCTCCTGCGTTATCTATGACGTGGCCACTTTTCTTTTTTTAAATATCCACCACGATTGCTGCTGTTGGTGATGCATGTGCATTGCACCACAATGTGTGCATTGTTCCACAGTGTCTGCAATAAAATGGCTCTGGAGATTACAGTATGCGCATGCGCAGACTCTGGCTCCATTTTAATGAAGGGATCATTAATGTGGCAATGCGCATGTGCCATCAACAGCAGCAATGGTGGCATGGCACGATATTTAAATAAAGGGGGCATGCCACAGAGAATGTGGACTTTACAGTGAGGACCTTACCCACAAAGGTCTGTACCGCTGCACACATCTATCAAAGGTGCAATGCATTTCTGTAACTTTGATTACAGATATTTCAGCAACCAAGCATCCGATCTTTCAACAAAAGGTATGCTTGGATTTATTTTATATAGCAAAATCCTGTTGGTTGGTTCCCTTTAAGTATTTTTGGATTTCTTTCAGTTTCTTCCGTCTTCTCTTTTTTTAGATGTTCGTTTTTGCAAAGTCTAACCTGGCCTTTCTATTCTAATGGCTGATTAATGGTTTGTACCTTGTGGTGAACCCTTTGTATTTTCTGACATGAAGAGATAGTGTTCTTCCATTGAGCGGATGTTGTAGATAGATTTTTTTTCCAACATGAATAAACTAAACCTAGTGAACCTCATTATTGTCTGTTTATCTTCCATTGAGTGTTAGTTTGACTGCATGTTGTGAATTCACAGCAACAACTTCCAAATACAAATGCCACACCTGGAACCAGCTCCAGAACTTTTAACTGCTTAATTGATTATGATACAATTAGGGAATAGCCCATGCAGCCCATTAATAATTTTTTGAGATAATTGTCCAGATACTTTTGGTCCCTTGAAAAAGAGGCAACTTCAAATTGAAGAGCTGTTATTCCTAAGCACTTTCTCCAATTAGGATGTGAATACAGTCAAATTAATGTTGAGAGCCTACACTTTAAGCCCATATTGATTATACAGGGTTTGCCATTTACCTTAATAAAATGGGAATGGTTGGTGATATCAACTTCCTGTTTGTGGCTCATTAGTATATGGGAGGAGGGAAACTTTTCAAGATGGGTGGTGACCATGGTGGCCATTTTGAAGTTGGCCAATTTGGATTCAACTTTATTTGTTCCAATAGGAAGAGGGTCATGAAACACAACAAACGTATTGAGAATTCACAAGAAAAACAATGATGTGCTTAGTTTTAATGTAACTTTATTCATTCATTAGTTATTTAAAGTTTTATGATAATTTATAAAATGTGTTCAAAGTGAGGCTCATTTTATTGGATTGCCAATGCAACCCTCTTCTCCCACTCTTGACACACTGAAAGCAACACTGCAGAAGAAATGCTAGCACAGGCTTCCAGTATCCGTTGTTTCAGAAGCTGCACATCTTGTATCTTCACAGCATAGACAATTGCCTTTTTTTTAAATTGTCATTTATTTGTAAACCTGCTTGATGAAGGAGCTTCTGTGCTCTGGAAGCTTGCTATTTTTTTGGGTGCGTTAACCAATATAGGTATCACTCCTAGAATACTTTTATATTTCATTTAGCATAAAAGTATTTACAAGGAACTTCAAGCAGCCAGGTATGTTTTTTGTCTCTGAAATGCTTGGGCACTTCAAAGAAAACATAGCTGAAAGGGACAGATTTTTTAATCACCTGAAGTGGTGCGTGGTGAAGTCATTCAGATCGCTGCATGACTAGCCTCACCTCGCCCTATGGTCCCCAAACGGATCGCTAAACAATGTTTTAATTGAAACTAGAGTGTTTTAGAGAAAGCCATACCTGGCTGTAATCATACAACTCTGGTAATCGTTTTCATCGTTTTTTTTGTCACACGCGCTATCACTACTTACACGGCATTTCCAGAGGAGATTTGTTTGCTTTTGTTTCCTTATTTCTATTGCTAAGCTGTGAGCTCTGACATCCTCTCACTAAACAGATTAAACCCAAATTGGTTACTGCACCGCATTGCCTGCCTCATCTTTTATGCAAATTATGATGAAATAGTTACAATGCATTTCTGGTAAGCCCACTCGATTGAGTCATTTAAGCCTTCTCTGGCAGAAGCAGTCTTCTGTGTAAAATAGTACCATGCATTTTTTCCCCAGCTTTCAAATGGTTCGAATTCATCTGGTCCATCAAATATACTAATATTGAAAACAAATTTGATTTGAATCAAATCCATTTACTCGGTTCTAATTGTTATATTATGTTATGTTGCAGTGTCTAAATTGTTCCTGCAATTTGTATATTGCAAGCGGCAGAAAGTTTGTAAATTTTGCTAGTAAACATCATTTTCAATGGCAGTTGAATAATTTTTATTGAAACTGTATGCTGCTTTAAACCAATTCCCAAAGACAACTTCACTTTCCTTAAAGTTAATCTATCAACAGGTTTTTCCTATGTAACTTGAAACATGATACTGTATTGTGAGAGAACAATCATATAAATAATCATTCTGTTTATCCCATTAGTATTCTCTAGCTTGTAAAGCCAGCAGAGTAAAGCTGGGTTCACACATAGTGACAGCGACAACGACGTCGCTGTTACATCACCATTTTCTGTGACGCAACAGCGACCTTGTAAGTCGCTGTTATGATCGCTGCTTAGCTGTCAAACACAGCAGACGCAGCAGCGATCATAACGACAAGCGTCGCTGTGCTACAAGTGCAGAGAGCAGGGAGCCGCGCACACTGCTTAGCGCTGGCTCCCTGCACTCCTAGCTACAGTACACATGGGGTTAATTACCCGATGTGTACTGCAGCTACATGTGCAGAGAGCAGGGAGCTGGCACTGGCAGCAAGAGCGGCGGATGCTGGTAACGAAGGTAAATATCGGGTAACCAGGAAAAGGTCTTCCCTTGGTTACCCGATGTTTACCCTGGTTACAGCTTACCGCAGGCTGCCGGATGCCGGCTACTGCTCCCTGCTCGCTTCATTTCTTCGCTCTCTTGCTGTCACACACAGCGATGTGTGCGTCACAGCGGGAGAGCGATGACCAAAAAATGAAGCTGGACATTCAGCAACGACCGGCGACCTCACAGCAGGGGCCAGCTCGTTGCTGGATGTCACATACAGCGACAGCAACGGGACGTCGCTGCTACGTCACAGGAAATGGTGACGTAGCAGCGATGTCGTTGTCGTCGTCGCTGTGTGTGACACCACCTTAAAAGAGTGCCAATCAACTGGTGTGTATAGTTGATCAGTAGTGATGGGCAATCCCGAACTGTAAAGATCGGGGATTGTACTGATTACATAGTGATCATGTACACGATCCCAATCATGAGTGATATAGAAGGGTTAATAGTTTCTCTATTTCTTCATTAAAGATATTTTATTGTTATTAGTAAGTATATCTGATGGTAGTTCATAGTCATTATTGAGCCTACGGAATAAGAGACAGGCTCAAGGATTATTATTGTCTCTAAATGTTCTTCTTATCTTCTTCTTATCTCATATGCATGACTACATTTTTGTTTTGCTAAAACTTAAAGGTCATATGAGCAACTTGTAAAGTCCAGCTAGAAGCTTTTTTTTGCAATATCACATTGATATGTAAATGGTATAAATAAACTGTACTTTGGTTGAATAAACAGAAAATTGATCATGTCCACATGAATGCATGTCTTTTTCTCCGAGCGCTCGATCTTGATTAGGTCTGAAGAGGCCTAATTCAGAGGACCTCACTGGTGATCCCATAAGCTGACTTGTGACAAAACAGAACAGCTACCACATGAGCGTTCCTGGTAAAAGGTAGGAGACCACTGCAAAATTTTCAGTTTTTCAAATTTTTCTCATTATAGGTATATTTTTGAGTAAAATATAAATTGCTGTTTTATTCTATAAAATGAATCCAAAGAAGGAAGGAAGGCGGCACTTCACAGTCGGGTTCTGCAGTTTTTAATGTACAATCATATGAAAGTTACATAGGTGGGGAGGGAGGAGTGCATATACGCCGGACGGGGGCTGGGATTCTCCGCAGCCCGCAGCCGCCCCTGGAAATGGCGCATTGATTCTTAGCGCCATTTCCAGGCACTTTACCCAGCTCGATCAGTGGCCCTGGTAGCAGTGGCACGCTGGGTAATAAAGGGGTTAATACCAGCTTTGTATTCTCAGATGGTACTAAGCCCAAAATTCATGGTATCACGCCAAATTAGACATGGCCACCATGAATTTCTAGTAAGCAATGAAAAAACACAACACAGAGAAAAAATAAATAAATATAACAAAACAACATTTAGAGACTCCATCTTTATTATAAAAAAAATCCTTCGTCCGACATAATCCACAGGGACAGCAATGTCACCTCTTCTTCATCACTCTGTACAGACAGCGTCTATACAAAGTGAGAATCAGAGAGAGCATTGTCAATTCTGCTTCATCACTCTGTACAGACACAGTCTATATAAAGTGAGAAGCAGAGAAAGTCATGTTAGCTCTGCTACATCACTCTGTACAGAGAGAGAAGCAGGATGACAGTGAGGGTATGATTGTACTTGCGTCTCGCATTGCATCACCCAGCAAAGTCTGACACTCTCCGGACAGGAGTGCCTTAGCTGCATGGAAATACATGCAGCTGACTGCTCCTGTCAGGACAGTGTGTGGCCGTACCGGGTGATGCCGATGTGACACTCACACAGTGACAATAATAGTTCAGTTAACATCATAGTCATGGGACCAGTCTGTAACCAACGAGGTAATAGAACAATCACACCTGACTGGTAACATGGCCATGACATCACGGAAGGTCGTTTAAGCAGTGTTGGTTACTGGGAGGGCACAACAGTGATCGGATTTGGAAGCAGAAGTGGATGGGAGAGAGCGTTTGCAGGATGAATCACGGGACTTGTAAGTATAATGACAATGTTTATTAATAATTATATTCTTTGTTTCACAGTCCCACCGCCCCATCCCATACCTGTAAAGCCCGAGATCGGTGATTAGACACAAGTTCACGTTATATTGATCTGGATCTCAATCTTTACAAAACGATCGGGTGATCGTCCATCACTATTGATCAGTGCTCTTTATTTTCTCTTTAACCCCTTTACGACCTATGATGTATATTTACGTCATGGGTCATGTCCCTTGCTTTGATGCGGGCTCGCATGCTGAGCTTGCATTTTTCCCTGCACACGTTGGCTAATCTGATAGCCAACATGTGCCTCTAATAGCCGCGGGTGTATCAGAGATCTGCCCGCAGCTGTTAACCAGTGAAATCCCGCTGTCAATCTCTGACAGTGGCATTAAACATGCATTGGGACGCGCCATTCTCTGCTGCATTGTGGAGTTGCACTTTTTTTTGCAATTTCACCTTTTTCCATTACACTATAGGGTAAAATATTGTTTTGGTTTCACTATAAGGTAAAATATGGTGGTTGGTTTCATTCAAAAGTACAACTCGTACTGCAAAAAAAAGCCTTAATGTGGCTATATTGATGGGAAAATAAAAATATTTTAGCTCTTGGAAGAAGGGGAGGAAAAAACAAAAGCCTCAAAACAGAAAATCACCAAGTGGTGAAGGGGTAAAGGTTTATAAAAAAGAGAGAGATGTCCAGCTCTTCAGGCAGAGAAACCAAGGTCTTTAATTCATCATGCAGATACAACGAATAACATGACCAGCACTATGCGTTTCAGGTGAAACACTCACCCTTAATCATGATTAAAGACCTTGGTTTCTCTGCCTGAAGAGCTGGACATCTCTCTCTTTTTTATCTGCAATACTAGGCTGTGGCAGTGCCTGTCCGTGCTCCAGGGGACAACCAGGAGTGAGCCTACACACGGTGAGCTGATATATATTACTGGTAAAGGTTTATATTTAACATGACCAAAATGATGCAGTTTTGAGAAGGTGTAAAGGGAAAACGTTTGTTTTTTTTCACACTGACATCATGACTTCTTTGCTTGATGAATCAAAATAGGGACCAACTCATTGACTAATATTATGGTCAATTGTTATTACAATAAAAATGAGTCCCTCTGGTGTGCAATTTTGCCATTCAAGTGACAAAACAATTAATGGATGTTCACAACACTTATATGAATGATGCCTACACATCTCTTTTTTCAAACTACTTGTTTATTATAAAATGTTTAAAAATCTTCAGAATGAACGTTATTATTATAAAAAGATTTTTTCCAATTGAAAACAACAAGGAGCAATGTCATCAGACATATCAGTGTTATACACAGCAATGGGAACAAAAAAAAAATAAAATTAAAATAAAACAGAACAAACAGAAACACCATGTGAACCGAACCTAACTCCTTTCCCTGCAGCAAAGGTTGTTCCCTAATGTGAATAATAAATCAAAGCTCCTGTGTGTCTTAGTTTTCCAAAGGCTTTCTTCGGAGTCCTACTGATGCACTCCCAAACATTCTGATTTTCATTTAATTTCTTTTTGCCACCCCAAAAATAATATTTAATTTCTAGTCACATCTATAGTTCTTCATTGGCACAACTTTTCATAAATAGATTGTTTTGCTCTGTCTGTACATGCAGCATATAAGATATTTGTAGAAGCAAAATTCAAGAAAATCAATATGAAGTGCTGTCCATGGAGACTAGGCTAGAAAGTGATTTTACTTTTCCACTGGAGCTATTACAGGAACAATAAAGTTGACAATGGGAGGTTTTATATATTTATTTGAAGAACATGAAACTAAAATTGACTATTTTTTTTCCAATATGAAATAATAATGTTTTTGTCCTTCAAACTTTGCAATTGCCTGATATTTTCATTTACTGAAATTATATATCGGGTTTTCCTACACATTTTATTATTATTATTTTTTATTATTTGATTACATTCAAATAATTAACCATTGTAATAAAGTTGTAATTGTAAACAATGATATAGAATGATTTTGGTATATATTTGATTATAAAGTATTCTATATTCCAAGCAAAAAGGAAAAAATAATCCATGTGGAAATCCATGGGATATATAAAATATAACTTTTATTCCTGAATTAAAAAAAAAACAAAACAGGCTAATACACAGGCACTTCCGTACTGACAACTAGAATGACTGAGTGTAAAGATTATGCGATTCAGCAAACCATCACCTTCCTCAGGTCCAGTTAGCCATTGTTGCAAAGGAGAGTTGCAACATTGGTTAACTAGACTTGAGGAAGGCGATAGTTCGCCGAAACGCATAGTCTTTACACTCAGTCACTATAGTTGTCAGTATGGAAGTGCCTGTGAATTAGCCTTTTTTTTTAATTCAGCAAATAAAAGTTATTTTTTATATATCCCATGAATTCCCAGCTTGATTATTTCTCCTTTTTGCTTGGTCTATGCTGTGCAGCTTGCTTCCGTGACTCCTTGCTTGGATCCCGGACGCCTATTTGAAAGGTATGTCCCAGCAACCTTCAAAATGAGGAGTGTTCTCAAACTTTGTTTTGTATAATATTGTATATATATATATATATATATATATATATATATATATATATATATATATGTATATATATATATATATATATATATTTTTTTTTACTTTAAAGTTATTATTATTATTTATTTCTAGAGAGAACTCTATATATTTATAAAGTTAGTTGTCGATTTAATCTTTCATCTTAAGCCCTAAACATTACATTACTGTAACATTATTTTTAGAATGTACTTTACTTTGACAATTTCTCTGTTAATATGATGTGATTGAGCTGTAAAACTTAGGTGTTTAAGCAAAGCTCCACTTGGATTCAAAGCCTTTAATGAAGGCTAATTATAGTTAGGATTTATGGGATGATGCAAAGTCCACAATTATATTGTTCAGTGCTGGAACGCAGTTTGAAAGAAGATTGTATCCAATGAAATTTAAAATTGCATTCCAAGTTCTAAAGACTTTTTTTTTTTAAATTAGCCAGTATACCTTTGTGCCGAACATTTCAAGTTTGTAGTTCACAGTATGATACATCTTGTTCTGGGCTTGCCAAATAATACTGTCTAATACAGCTTATTTTTAGTGCCTACTTTCGGCTTGATCACAATAGTGCCTTTTACTGTGTATGTATAAGTGTCAACTACTAAGGACAACATTTGCAAGGAGTCTGTATGTTCTCCCCATGTTTACGTAGGTTTCCTCCGGGTTCTCCGGTTTCCCCACACTCCAAAAACATACTGCTAGGGAATGTAGATTGGGGACAGTGATGATAATATCTCTAAAGCACTGTTGGATTAATGGTGCTATATAAGCAAGTACAATTAATAAACTGTTATACAAGGCTCCAATAAGGTAACTTGCCCCTGTCCACACTGCTACATGCAGCAGTGCCCAGAAAAGTACCTAATTACACAATTAACAGTGTTTGATGGGCTAAGTGAATGAACAGAGCATCAAAATACCAAAAAAAAAATATTTTGCAGTGCTACCATCTCTTGAAATGTAAACAAAATCTTGGAATGAGATGTATACGAGCCACTGAAATTACACTTTTTTAGGTCAAATCAGAGTTTTTTCTTTTTATTTCCATAAAGTGAATGGCTACAATGAAAATGTATTATACAATTTTTTGTCCTCTAATTCTTAGGAAGGGAAAAAGCAAATATAAGTAATAGAATATTTATTTGATACAAAAGTGTAGGAAAAACAGATAGAACAATAATTCTCTTTAGTAGAGTATAAGAAGTAATGTGAAATACTATATAGAACATACCACCCCTTAGTGATCAAGACAATTTTTTAAAATTTGACATGTGTATCTTTATGTGACACTAAAGGCTGCTTTACACACAATGATATCACTAGCGATCTCGTTAGCGATGTGACACGCCCAGATCATTGTTACGATTTGCCAAGATCGCTCATAGGTCGGTTTGTAGCAGTCAGACATACACATCCCACAAACGACGCTACATCGTTCAGCGATATATTGTTTGACCAAGGCGGTCGTGTGGATGTTGTTCGTCGTTGGCAGGGAGTCAAACGTAGCAATATGTCTGCTGCGTTCCAGACGACGAACAATATTTTGAAACTGAACGACATGTCAACGATCAACGATTTTCACCCTACTTGCGATCGTTCGGATTCGCACGTAGGTGTCACCTGCAATGACGTGTCTAACGATGACGGAAGTGCGTCACGAAAACCGTGACCCCGACGACATATCGTCAGATAAATCGTAGCATGTAAAGTGGCCTTTAGTCTGAAATTTTTCAACATATCTAATTGATATTGAGATTGTTTTTTTTCATGATACATTATGTTTTATGATAATGGCAAATTTAGGTCAATATGTTTTGCGTTTATTTATAGACTTATCAGAAGTTTGACAAATTCAAAAAATGTGTAAATTTGAAACTTTGAATGGATATCCCTTTAGTTTAGATAGTCACACTTCACAAAATAATTAATAAATAACATTTATCTCATGTCTGCTTTACATCAACACTGTCTCTAAAATGTTCTTTTGTTTTGTTTGGACGTTAGGAGTTTTTATTTTTGTAATGAAAATGGCAAACCTTATTTTTTTTGAAGGAAAAAATATTTTTACCAGCTCACCTGAGGTTGCTTCAATGAGGCTTAATAGCATTGCTGAGAGCACAGAAACAATCATGTGGTCCCATGTTCAGATACTAGTTAAGAAAGAGCTAATCCAGCTCTTCAAGTTGAGGTAGTTTTATTCATAGAAAAATAACAATTTTCATGGTAGAAAAGTTTAAAAAAACGCGTTTTGGCTGAAGCCACATATCAGCCTTTGTCCATGCAACTGACAAAGGCTGACATGTAGCTTCAGCCGAAACGCGTTTGAGTAGACTCTTATGGGGTCCCCACAAAGAATAAACCAATATTTTTTTTAACATTTCTTTCACTTTTGTATAGAATTTAATAAAAGTGGGTACAAAACTACATTTAAATTTATTATTCCTCGGATGAATTGTTGTATCAGACCTCAATTTTGGTTAAGCAATGTTATTGTGTTAACCCCCTAGTTTTCTTGAAAGCATCTAAACTTAATTGTTTGGATAATCTTTTGCACCAAATCTCTTCTGTTGTGAATACATTTTCCAGTTTGGAGCTTCCTCTTGTGGTCAGTGTTGGCGGTGCAGTTGACTTGTTGAATGGGAGCCAGACACCTGTGGAGGACTGGCAATCAGGTCATTCAGATTGGGCCTATATAACTGAGTAGTTTTTTCCTTTTCCTTGCCGGTGCTCATTGTATTTCCTGTGTGCTAAGGACATTCTGAAACCAGCCCTTCTCTCTACCAGAACTCCTCTCAGATAAGTTGGTCTTTCTACCTCTGCTTATTGTTTCCACTTTCTTGTAGGTTTTTTTTTGTTTTGATACTAATGCTTGATTCCTGATTTTGCCTGTGTGGAGTTCTTCGTGGAGTTGGATCATTCCCTGCTGGGAGTGTCTGTATACCTAACTCCATGTTCTGCTATGTATTGTGTTTTGTCATGCTTGGTATTAAATTCAGTCCCTCATCTATATTAGTGTTTTTTGGATCCGAGTAACACCAGAGTACTGATTTAGTGGGGGAGAGCCTGTGTGGGCTCAGGGCTTTTCCATTGCAGGCGTGCTGAGATTTATTAGGGTTTTTACGGCTGCAGACAGTGCTCTTTCCTATCCTTTCCTATACAGATAGTTTGGGCCTCATCTTTGCTGAATCTGTTTTCTAGCTATGTATTGTGTTTTCCTATATCACCGTAGTCTTTACATGTAAGGGGCTATCTATATCTTTGGGGACTATGAGGCAGATTAGCTTTTCTAATATTTCTCTCTGTAAGAAAATTTAGTTCTCCGGCTTTGACGTGGCGACCAGGTCATCATAGGCACGGCTCACGGCTACTTCTCATTGTGTGTCAGTATTAGGTCTGCAGTCCGTTAAGGTTCCAGCCACTCTGCTTACTTTTTGGGTTTCCGCAGTTTTGTCCTTTTTCTGATCCTCCTCGGTCACTAAATCATAACACTCTTCCTAAGGATCTTGGCATCTTTTAGAAAATTGGTATCTGAAGGACAATTTTTACTAATTCGCTAGAATTGACCATAAGGTATATTTTTGACCCAGTGTGGTAAATGTCCACTGGAAAAAGATTGGGATTCCCCCTGGAAAGAGTTAATGATTGCAGTAATTAATTTAATTATTAACATCTGTTGCACCAACTAGAAGACTGAAGCCCATGTTTTTTTTCTATAACTGATGAAGAGAGTAGTTCACACTAGAAACGAGTTGAATATTTTGTTATTTTTAATCAATTTTTTTTACTACTTTTATCTTAGCTGGACAGCACCTACATATGGTGATTTTATTTTCCGTAACAAGCATTATTATGCTCTGTGGAGTAACCAAACCCCAGAATATGATAACCATAATGTGTAAAAAGTAAGAAAAATACTTAGTCACCTCACCTCTCACCGCTCAGCCCCCTCTGCTCCTCATGCCACCCATCTAGTTTTTGCAACATATTCAGAATGGTGTTGGCAATGCTAAAATCCCCTCAACTCAGGATTCTGTGCATGCACATGCAAAGGTCGCAGTGCATGCCGTAACGTCTTGGGCAGCTACCTTTGAATGCATATGAACTAGCCAATCCTAGGCCTGGCAAACCAGGAAAGTAGGCCAAGCGAATGGAGCCTCAAGGATTTCAATGCTGTGATGAGGACTGAATGGGTAACTGTGTGTTAGTGAGGGGCTACAGAGGTAAGTATAAGTTTTTGATAACTTATTATGGGTCAGACAAATGTTGTCCAGCCGCTACTACTTTTCTGAATCTTCATGAAAGAGAAATCCAAAAATCTGCATTTTTTTTCAAAATTGTATTTTTCAAAAATGTATTTAGAAGTTAAGTCCTCTCTAAGTTATGTGCTTATCTCTATTAATAAGACTTGTTCAAAAATGGCTAAAGGATAGAGCTGTACTGATTGCTATATGAGAGTTGTATCACTTATGCTATGGATAGAAACCTACTTCTGTCAAACATGCTAACTGCTAAATATTTCTGTGAATCCTGAGATCTTTTCATCTTTTTGTCAATATACAGTATGTGTTCCTACATGTACTATTGAAATCTACAGTGTGTTTATGACTCGCCCACCCCAGGGCCTTAGGTGACTCAGTATCGGGCCTGACTAGTCCGGGGTAGTCAGAGGTGGCGGGGCCCGATTCCGTGACCCTGGTGGAGTCAATTAATATGGCGAAATTGGGGGTGATGGTGATAATGTTTATATATGATTCGTGACACCACCTGTGGTAAATTGCAGCTCTTTAGGGCCATAGCTGCTGGAAGGGACCTCCGGGGCTGATGTTATAGCAGCTGAGATGTTGCTTGCTCTCCACAGGTAGAGCGGGTACCCCGGGGCAACCTTTGGTACTTTGTAGGTTCTATGGTGTTGTAGATGCAGTGCAGGATAAAGCAGACGACACAGGACTTGCAGTTAAGATCTTTACTCACTCTTTTGGTCTTGGTGCTGCAGCGAACCGGTTGCCCACAGTATTCTGGGATCCACTGTCCAGTGCCTCTGCCGATCCTGGGTAGTTCAGAGGTCAATACCGGTGCACCCTTCCTGTGTCTCTCTCCTGACTGTCTTCTTAGCCTTGACTCTATCAGTTGAACTGGTCTCGGCCTCCACCACAGGGCCTGTACTAAGGGGGCTAACCATAGTTGTATCTTGCTCCCTTCACCGGGGATCTGTGATGGGTTGTGGCCCTGGGCCCTTGCAACCACCCCAGGCCTTCGGTGTTACTTTTGAGGAATTGTCTTTCTTCCCTCTGTCTGGGGACCGTCCCCGAATGCAGCCAGATCCCTCCACCCGATCTTCCTGTGGAACAGGCCACGAGCCAATATGCCCTTCTGTGGCCCTGGAATCCTTTCTTTCTTTATTTAGGTGTCACCTGGGCCTAACTAGACCCCAGGATCTCCACCAGGAACTTCTTTCTGTCACTTTCTCCTGAGGTAACTACCTCCCTCTCACACTCTAGACTTCACTCCTCTGCTCCTACTGACAGACTGACTGAACTTGAACTTCCTGGTTCCCTTGTCTACTCACACTTTCTGACTCCTCCCACACACCCACTTACTAGGCCCCACCCACACTATTGGGAACCAGAAATGGGACTTATGGCCCCATGAATACATCTATGGGGGTTGCTGCCACTATCCCTGACCCAGTGTATGCCTACCAATTGGTGTGTGCAAGTTTAGTCTGTGGACCGACATATAACCTCATTCTTACCCAGGATGGGACATCACACCTCTGGCTGAGGTGCAATATCCCTGTGGCGACGGAAGCCTCAGGGGCGCCACACTTACATTTACAGATTGACAGACAACAAGAAAAAACAGAAGTAAACAAGTGATTTCATGAACTGAATAATAAAAACATTTAACTTTATAGCCTTCATTCATGGTCATATATTAATGTTAGTCAAAGTGATTATCAGTACCTTGAAAAGTATTTATACCCAGCGAACTTTTCCACATTTTTCCACTGTGTACCCACAAACCGAAATGCATTTTAATGGAATTTTATATGATATATCAACACTAAGTAGCAAGTGTTTGGGAAGAGTAAAGTAAATGCTAAATGTTTTTTTACATTTTAAAAATACATATCTAATTATGATGGGCATTTGTATTAAGATGTGCTGAGTCAATACTTTGTAGGACCATCATTTTCCAGAAATTACTGCTGCAGATCTTTTGGGGTATGACTCCACCAGCTTTGCACATCAAAAGGCATTTTTGTGCATTCTTCTTTGCAAAATAGCTGTAGCTCACGGTGATTAGATGGAGATCCTCTGTGGATAGCAATTTTCAGATCTTACCACAGATTCAAACACATGAATCTTCTTTGATCTAAGCCATTCCATTGTAGTTTTGGCAGTATGTTTTGGGTCATTGTCCAGCTGGAATCTGAACCAAAACCCCAGTCTCAAGTCTTTTGCAACCTCAAACAGGTTTGCCCCCTGTATTGCTCCATCGATCTATCTATCTATCAACTCTGATCAGCTTCCCTGTTTGCAGAATCAAAGCCTACCCACAGCATTATACTGCCATCACCATGTTTGACAGTGGGGATGGTATTTTCAGGGTGATGGGCAGTGTTAGTTTTCCTCCATGCATTGCGTTTTGCATTTAGCCTGAAAAGTTCGACTTTGGTTCCATCTGACCAGAGTATCTTCTTCCACATACTAGCTGTTACCCCTATATGGCTTTTTGCAAACTGCAAATAGAACGTCTAATGACTTCCTTTTATATATGGCTTTCTTTTTGCCACACTTCCATAAAAGTCAGATTTGTGGAATATATGACTATATGGAATATATATGTCTTGTGGGCAGATTCTCCCACCTGAGTTGTGGATCTCTGCAGCTCCTGCAGAGTGACCATAGGTGTCTTGGCTGTTTCTATAATTACTGCTCTCCTTGCTTAGGATATCAGTTTAGGTGGATCACCATTTCTTGGCAGCTTTGCAGTTGTGCCCATACTCCTTAAATGTCTGTTTGATTGAACAGTGCTCTGTAAGATGTTCACAGCTTACTTTATTTTTTAATAATCTAATCCTGTTTAACCCTGACCTCTCTGCTGTGTTCCTCAGGTTTTCATAATGCTGTTTGATTCCTAATGTTTGCAAACAAACCTCTGAAGCCTTCACAGAACAGCTGTAGTTATACTGAGAATAAATTACACACAGGTGGACTCAATTTACTAATAAGGTTGACTTCTGGAGGCAATTGTTCACTCAAGATTTAATTTAGGGGACTCAGACAAAATTTTCAGATTTATGTTTTTCATCTCTATAGAAAACCATGTATAGTTTCCTTTACAATTCACAAATACTTGCTACTTATTGTTGGTATATCACATAAAATCCCCCAAAAATACATTTCAGTTTGAAGGTGTAAAGTTAAAAAAATGGGGAAAATGTGACATTGTATGAATACTTTTTCAAGGCATTATACATGTATGATAATAGTTTATTTAAAATCGCTAAGTAGTGTAGCTTTGCAATTTTGAGGGGTCCTTTGCTCAAATCTGAAGAAAGGCACATCTGCATACAATTTGTTTGTTCTCCCTGAATTTACGTGGGTCTCTTATGAGTATTTTATTTTTTTCCCACTGTGATGGGGTCCTTGTCCGATATCACACAATCAACAGAGCGAGAGATGGGTGAACAATCCAAAAAAAATTTATTCCAAGCAAAACAGAATGTCCATCAAATAATCCACCACATGGAGGGTAAAAGTAGTCCAGAAATGGCATAAATTTCCTGGAGTTCAGTCACAATCCTCCTGCAGTCCTTCTCCAGAGAAATCGGGGTTTCTCGACGTTTCTTTGTGGTGCTGACCGTAGCCTCAGCGTCTCCATCAGAGGTTCAATTTTACTCCTTCTCTCTCCTCCTGCTCAACCAGACTGAATCACTAATCCCTCAGGTAAGCAGAGAGTTTAGGTAGATTCCAGGCCCCCTCCCCCACTCCCAGGGATAGAAGCACTTCAAGGAGTTATAACCCTGCAGACAGGATAAACAATACTTCAAATAGACAGACCACCACACCCAAAACATGAACTCACACAAAATTGTACATGACCTACAATATCCCACCATCACACCCACATTTCAACATACATACATGGATGCTATAAAGAGCTGAAAAATATGCTGGCAGCGGCACTAATATTGTTTTACATAGTTTTGACCATTTTTATGATGAAATAGATTGATTCCACCTGGACATCAGATATGTTCTGGTCTGCCTTCAGTGTATAAGGATCTAGGTGTCAAATGCAATGTTAAAGAAGGTTAATATGTTTTTGTACTCCACTTTTTGTGCAAATATTTGTAACAGTGGAGTTTTATTTTAAATGTAAGCTCCATTTAAATTTCAGCTTATAAGAAGGTGTTATGCGACCCGACTGTGGTCCTTCCCTGTCTCGTCATTATCTGTATTCTATTACATTCATTTTTCATTTTCCTATCTTGATAACGTCAGTTTTACATTTCATCCAGTTTTATCTGTACCTTAGTTCAAAACAGTGTAGATGAGCATTTTAAAAAAAAAAAAAAAAAAGTAATTTCACTATTGCTTCAAAGAGAAGAATCGTTATCACATTTTCAGAACATACCATTATCCAAATCAAAATTGAAATCTGCTTCATCACTTTAATTCCAATGCGGCAGTCTTACGCAGATAGAGTCAACATACAGTTTAGGTCGCACAGAGGTGTCGATTAATTTCATGCTTTTGAAGGGTACTCAACGTGAAAATGAAATGTTTCTTTCAATTTCAAATGATATTTCTCTTAAAAAAGTTTCTAAAAAATGAAAATGCAAAAAGGTGTTATCTTTTTACCTTCCAGAGTGCAACCCCCTCCTTTTCCCTGCCTGTTTTGAACAGCTGCTCATCAGTTTACTTGAGTAGAATGAGCATGGACTGATAGCCTTAGGAATTATGGATCAAGAGCAATACCGAACAAGGGAAGAATAACTAAATGCTTGTTAACAAGTGGTGAAAAGCTTCAGAAAAGACACTAAAAAATGCTGCTTATTTTTCTCCTGCATCAACAATCTTTTGACGCTTAGTTTCAGAAGTTTCAAAAGAAAACAGATGCTTAGAAAAAGAGATGCTTGCAACTGGGACAAATGTATGTCTTACATACTTTGTACTTTTAACAAACCACAGACTGAAATTTTCTTTGTCACTTTAATTCAAAGTTATAATTAATGCATAGCTAAAATACAAAACAAACATAATACAACCATAGACATATAAGTATATGGGGACTAGAATCGGGCTCTTAAAAGTAGTGGTAGAAGGGATAAAGGGATTGACCGGTGAGTATATAGCACTTGCTTTATTCTTATTTTCTTTTATTGTTTTTTTCATCATTCTCGTAGCTGGACCCGAATAGTTACCTGGAGTTTCCTAAGAACTTTGGTCCTGGGGTCAGTGCTCGGATTTTTTTGAACTCGTGCAGATCTGGACTATTACAATCCAGATCCACCCATCACTATGAATTATATTAGCAGCTACTAATATATCCTGGAGAGTAGTTTCAGTTCTTTAGGACAGGCAAATTTGTTGTCTACCTTTTAGGAGATTTTGTCAAGTTCTTTGCTTATATAGCCCCATGAATTTCTACAGCACTTTACAAACATACTCATCACTGTCCCCATTGGGGCTCACAACATGTACTCAATATCAGAATGTCTTTGTAGTGTGCGAGGAAATCTGAGTACGTGGAGGAACCTCAGACAAACACAAAAGAAACATACAAACTCTTTGCAGATGTCCTCCTTGGTGAGTTTTGAACACAGGACCCCAGTACTGCAAAACAACAGTACTATCCACATGGCCACTGTGCTGCCTAGTTGGGGTTTGACCTTGGGAATGAAGAATGAACTAACTCTAAAGCCTGCTTTACACGTTGCAATTTCGCATACAATATCGTATGCGATTTGCAACTCCCCCATCGTATGTGTGGCACGTTCAATTTGTTGAACGTGCCGCACAAACGATTAACCCCCGTCACACGTACTTACCCGTTCATACAACCTCGATGTGGGCGGCGAACGTCTACTTCCTGGAGTGGGAGGGACGTTCGGCGTCACATCGACGTCACGCGGCAGCCGGCCAATAGAAGCGGAGGGGCGGAGCTGAGTGGGACGTAAACATCCCACCCACCTCTTTCCTTCCACATTGTGGGCCGGGAGCCGCAGGACGTAGGTAAGATCTGTTCATCGTTCCCGGGGAGTCACACACTGCGATGTGTGCTACCCCGGGTACGATGAACAATCTGATGTTCAATTCTAGAGAAAGGTACGATGTGTATGCGATGAACGTTTTAACATTCAATCGCAATTGCACGTACCTGTCACACACTGCAATGTACCTTACAATGCCGGATGTGCGTGACTTACGACGTGATCCCGCCGACACATTGTAAGATACATTGCAGCGTGTAAAGCGGGCTTAAGAATGAGCTATGTGTATCTGAAAACAGTCAAGAGTAAACACTAAAGTCTTTATCCTCTTCTTGCCTTCTCTTTATACTGTATATTGCTCTGGCACAGAGCTCAGACATGCAGATGGGAATAAGCCCCAAGTATCTGTGAAAGAATTGGAAAAAAATGGGCTATTTACATAATAAAAGGATGATCACTGACTTATTTAATATATTAAGCTTTAAAATACATTAAATCATGTTCTTGGTTTTAAAAAGGGTAGCTCATACATTATATTCATATTTAACTAACTATGTAATCTTCCCATTTCTGTCTGACATTGTTCATTCTAGTTTTACAAAAACACAGAAGCAATGATAAATTACCAAATACATCTCAAAATATGAACTTTTATTATCCTACCAGGAATATACACCCTTTTTATCTCAATGGATCCAACATTTATTGCTGATTTTTCTTTAAATATACCATTTCAGCAATTGCAGCTCCATTTTTTTCTGACACAGAACTTAAACCTTATTGATTTCAATGCCCCCTGTCTTAGTGCAGGAATAAAGAGAACTAATTTTAAAACTTATCCCATGCTCTCCTATGGAGGTAGTTTTCACATTTGTTTTAATAGTTGTGATGCTTGATACTCTCACTGCACCACAAAAATAAACTCATAAAACAAGAGCAAGGGCAGAAAAGAGGACCATGTTAGTAACAACTAGATAACCCAAGCTACTTCCACAGAATCATGAAACACCACACACAAAGAGAAAGGGAGTATAATGAGGGCCATATAAGTAAAATAAATAGAAATAATCCACAACAAATCCTCTTTACAAAAGTAAAAACACCTTTATTAATTACACAGTATATTTCTTCTCTTTGCAGATGTTCATCTCTTGTTCCCAATTATGCCCTTAATAAAAATGTCCACCACTCAGGGGCGCATTCGTGGCAGCACCTCCATGTATGTCTGTGACTGACGGCTTCCACACAGGAAGATATGGGCTCTGTGTGATGATACAGGAAATGCACACATCAAATCCAGGAATGCCCGATGATGCAGACCGCTGGTGGAGTCCCACCCCACATGCGGCCATTGAGATGACGGTGGCCATTTGCTACAAGTGCATACCAAAACTCACCCTCACACATGTTTTATCATGGCCCACCGAGGAAGACTGCGAAACGCGCGTTGGGGCGCATTTTCACCACTCAGTGCACCCATCATTGGTAAGTTTAATCAGGCCTATGGATATTTTTAGCTAATTTAGTGTGATCTCTGTAATAACTGCTCTATTATTACTTACCCTTTGTTCTTTGGATTATCACTTGATCTATGGAGCATTTTTTTCCAGGAACCTTTGATGCCATCTAGTGACTCTGGATGGTAATGGAAGCCCTAATCATATGTGCTTGCTGAAAATGCATATACATACAAAATAATTATATTGCATGACTTCTGTTTTACCTAGGCTGAACTTTGGGTTCACTGACTGGTGATATCTCTATGACTCCTTGTTCCCCTGTGTCTTGTTTCATTGCATGTTTATCTTATATTGAATTTTACTCCTCTTGTTAAATATACTCTGTAATTAATAAAGGTGTTTCTACTTTTGTAAAGATGATTTTTTTTGTGGATTACTCCTATTTATTATTACTTGTATGGCCCTAAAAATACACTCATGCAGCATGTCCGTCCATGTAAAATATACCAGTGTAAGTAGTACACTAACATACAATCTACTGTGCCTGTCTCAGGGGTTAAACATCTAGCTGGATACAACTGAGATATATATATATATATATATATATATATATATATATATATACACACACACACACACTACGTGCCTTATTTTTGAAATAATAGCACATTTTTTTCAATGATGCAATTATTTCTAACCTAGTCAATGTCTGGACTATATTTTCTATTCATTATGCAAAACTCATTTAATACATAAAAGTATGATTTTCATGGCAAAGACAAAATTGTCTGGGTGACCCCACGCTTTTGAACTGTAATGTCTATATATATAGCTACTCAGCCTTCTTCCTCCAAATCCAGCTTCTCCACCATGACAGAAAACAATCTTTCCACTCTACTCTCAAGATCACATCTAACAACCTGTGCACTGGACCCGCTCCCATCACACCTCATCCCCAACATCACCTCAGTCCTCATCCCAGCCCTAACCCATCTCTTCAACCTATCGCTAACAACTGGTGTATTCCCTTCATGCTTTAAACATGCCTCTATTACACCCATCCTCAAAAAGCCCTCCCTTGACCCATCCTCTGTGTCAAACTATCGCCCCATATCCCTTCTCCCCTATGCCTCAAAACTACTAGAATAGCATGTCTATCTTGAACTGTCCTCATACCTCTCCTCCTGCTCTCTCTTTGACCAGCTACAATCTGGCTTCCGACCGCATCATTCCACTGAAACTGCCCTAACTAAAGTCACTAACGACCTACTAACCGCCAAAGCCAAGCGACACTACTCTATCCTCCTCCTCCTGGACCTGTCCTCTGCCTTCGACACAGTAGACCATTCCCTCCTACTACAGATTCTCTCATCTCTGGGCATCACAGACTTGGCCCTATCTTGGATATCCTCATACCTAACCGACCGAACTTTCAGCGTCTCCCATTCTCACACCACTTCCTCATCTCGCCCCCTATCTGTCGGTGTCCCCCAAGGCTCAGTTCTTGGACCCCTGCTGTTCTCCATCTACACCTTCGGCCTGGGACAGCTCATTGAGTCCTACGGCTTCCAGTATCATCTCTATGCCGATGACACACAGATCTACCTCTCTGGACCTGACATTACCTCTCTACTAACCAGAATCCCACAATGTCTGTCTGCTATTTCATCCTTCTTCTCTGCGCGATTCCTAAAACTTAACATGGACAAAACAGAGTTCATTGTCTTTCCTCCTCCTCAATCATCTCCTCCAACAAGCCTTTCCATCAAACTCGATGGTTGCTTACTCTCCCAGTCTCACAAGCTCGTTGCCTTGGAGTGACCCTCGACTCTGCTCTATCCTTCAAGCCACACATCCAAGCCCTCTTCACCTCATGCCGATTACAACTCAAAAACATCTCCCGCATCCGTGCTTTCCTTAACCAAGAATCAGCAAAAACATTAGTGCATGCCCTCATCATCTCCCACCTTGACTACTGCAACCTCCTGCTCTCTGGCCTCCCTTCCAACACTCTTGCACCCTTCCAATCTATCCTAAACTCTGCGGCCTGCTTAATCCACCTCTCCCCTCGCTACTCCCCAGCCTCGCCACTCTGCCAATTCCTTCACTGGCTTCCCATCACCCAACGACTGCAGTTCAAAACACTAACCATGACATACAAAGCCATGCACAACCTGTCTCCTCCCTACATCTGTGACCTAGTCTCCCGCTACCTACCTGCACGCAACCTCACATCCTCACAAGATCTCCTTCTCTCCTCCTCCCTTATCTCCTCTTCCCACAATCGCGTACAAGATTTCTCCCGTGCATCCCCCATACTCTGGAACGCTCTACCTTAGCACATCAGACTCTCCCCTACCGTGGAAAGCTTCAATAGGAACCTCAAGACCCACCTCTTCCAACAAGCCTACAACCTACAATAGCCCTCAGTCCAGTAGACCACTGCGCAACCAGCTCTGTCCTCACCTATCGTACCATCACCCATTCCCTGTAGACTGTGAGTCCTCGCGGGCAAGGTCCTCTCTCCTCCTGTACCAGTCTGTTATGTACTGTTAATGATTGTTGTACGTATACCCTTTCACTTGTAAAGCGCCATGGAATAAATGGCGCTATAATAATAAATAATAATAATAATAATATACAGTCATATGAAAAAGTTTGGGCACCCCTATTAATGTTAACCTTTTTTCTTTATAACAATTTGGGTTTTTGCAACAGCTATTTCAGTTTCATATATCTAATAACTGATGGACTCAGTAATATTTCTGGATTGAAATGAGGTTTATTGTACTAACAGAAAATGTGCAATCCGCATTTAAACAAAATTTGTCAGGTGCAAAAGTATGGGCACCTCAACGTAAAAGTGACATTAATATTTTGTAGATCCTCCTTTTGCAAAAATCACAGCCTCTAGTCGCTTCCTGTAGCTTTTAATGAGTTCCTGGATCCTGGATGAAGGTATATTTGACCATTCCTGTTTACAAAACAATTCAAGTTCTGTTAAATTTGATGGTCGCCAAGCATAGACAGCACACATCAAATCATCCCACAGATTTTCAATGATATTCAGGTCTGGGGACTGGGATGGCCATTCTAGAACATTGTAATTGTTCCTCTGCATGAATGCCTGAGTAGATTTTGATCGGTGTTTTGGATCATTGTTTGCTGAAATATCCATCCCCTGCGTAACTTCAACTTCGTCACTGATTTTTGCACATTATTGTCAAGAATCTGCTGATACTGAGTTGAATCCATGCAAACCTCAACTTTCACAAGATTCCCGGAGCCGGCATTGGCCACACAGCCCCAAAGCATGATGGAATCTCCACCAAATTTTACTGTTGGTAGCAAGTGCTTTTCTTGGAATGCCGTGTTTTTTTTCCTCCAGGCATAATGCCTTTTTGTATGACCAAACAACTCAATCTTTGTTTCATCAGTCCACAGGACCTTCTTCCAAAATTTAACTGGCTTGTCCAAATGAGCTTTTGCATACCTCAGGCGACTCTGTTTGTGGCGTGCTTGCAGAAACGGCTTCTTTCGCATCGCTCTCCCATACAGCTTCTCCTTGTGCAAAGTGCGCTGTATTGTTGACCGATGCACATTGACGCCATCTGCAGCAAGATGATGCTGCAGGTCTTTGGAGGTGGTCTGTGGATTGTCCTTGACTGTTCTCACCATTCTTCTTCTCTGTCTATCTGATATTTTTCTTGGCCTGCCGCTTCTGGGCTTAACAAGAACTGTACCTGTTTTCTTCCATTTCCTTACTATGTTCCTCACAGTGGAAACTGACAGTTTAAATTTCTGAGACAACTTTTTGTATCCTTCTCCTGAACAACTATGTTGAATAATCTTTGTTTTCAGATCATTTGAGAGTTGTTTTGAGGAGCCCATGATGCCACTCTTCATAGGAGATTCAAATAGGAGAACAACTTGCAAGTGGCTACCTTAAATACCTTTTCTCATGATTGGATACACCTGCCTATGAAGTTCAAAACTCAATGAGGTTACAAAACCAATTTAGTGCTTCAGTAAGTCAGTAAAAAGTAGTTAGGAGTGTTTAAATCAAGAAATTGATAAGGGTGCCCATACTTTTGCACCTGGCAAATTTTGTTTAAATGCAGATTGCACATTTTCTGTTAGTACAATAAACCTCATTTCAATCCAGAAATATTACTGAGTCCATCAGTTATTAGATATATGAAACTGAAATAGCTGTTGCAAAAACCCAAATTGTTATAAAGAAAAAAGGTTAACATTAATAGGGGTGCCCAAACTTTTTCATATGACTGTATATATATATACAGTACAGACCAAAAGTTTTGACACACCTTCTCATTCAAAGAGTTTTCTTTATTTTCATGACTCTGAAAAATTGTAGTTGGACATTGAAGGCATCAAACTATGAATTAACACATGTGGAATGGAGTACTTAACAAAAAAGTGTGAAACAACTGAAAATATGTCTTATATTCTAGGTTCTTCAAAGTAGCCACCCTTTGCTTTGATTACTGCTTTGCACACTCTTGGCATTCTCTTGATGAGCTTCAAGAGGTAGTCATCGGAAATGGTCTTCCAACAGTCTTGAAGGAGTTCCCAGAGATGCTTGGCACTTGTTGGCCCTTTTGCCTTCACTCTGCGGCCCAGCTCACCCCAAACCATCTCGATTGGGTTCAGGTCTGGTGACTGTGGAGGCCAGGTCATCTGGCGTAGCACTCCATCACTCTCCTTCTTAGACAAATAGCCCATACACAGCCTAGAGGTGTGTTTTGGGTCATTGTCCTGTGGAAAAATACATGATGGTCCAACCAAACGCAAACCGGATGGAATAGCATGCCACTGTAAGATGCTGTGGTAGCGATGCTGGTTCAGTATGCCTTCAATTTTGAATAAATCCCCAACAGTGTCACCAGAAAAGCACCCCCACACCATCACACCTCCTCCTCCATGCTTCACGGTGGGAACCAGGCATGTAGAGTCCAACTGTTCACCTTTTCTGCGTCGCACAAAGACACGGTGGTTGGATCCAAAAATCTCAAATTTGGACTCATCAAACCAAAGCACAGATTTCCACTGGTCTAATGTCCATTCCTTGTGTTCTTAAGCCCAAACAAGTCTCTTCTGCTTGTTGCCTGTCCTTAGCAGTGGTTTCCCAGCAGCGATTTTACCATGAAGGTCTGCTGCACAAAGTCTCCTCTTAACAGTTGTTCTAGAGATGTGTCTGCTGCTAGAACTCTGTGTGGCATTGACCTGGTCTCTAATCTGAGCTGCTGTTAACCTGCGATTTCTGAGGCTGGTGACTCAGATAAACTTATCCTCCGCAGCAGAGGTGACTCTTGATCTTCCTTTCCTGGGGTGGTCCTCATGTGAACCAGTTTTTTTGTAGCATTTCATGGTTTTTGCCACTGCACTTTGGGACACTTTCAAAGTTTTCACAAGTTTTCGGACTGACTGACCTTCATTTCTTAAAGTAATGATGGCCATTCCTTGTGTTCTTAAGCCCAAACAAGTCTCTTCTGCTTGTTGCCTGTCCTTAGCAGTGGTTTCCCAGCAGCGATTTTACCATGAAGGTCTGCTGCACAAAGTCTCCTCTTAACAGTTGTTCTAGAGATGTGTCTGCTGCTAGAACTCTGTGTGGCATTTTCCTGGTCTCTAATCTGAGCTGCTGTTAACCTGCGATTTCTGAGGCTGGTGACTCAGATAAACTTATCCTCCACAGCAGAGGTGACTCTTGATCTTCCTTTCCTGGGGTGGTCCTCATGTGAACCAGTTTATTTGTAGCATTTCATGGTTTTTGCCACTGCACTTTGGGACACTTTCAAAGTTTTCACAAGTTTTCGGACTGACTGACCTTCATTTCTTAAAGTAATGATGGCCACTCGTTTTTCTTTACTTAGCTGTGTCTTTTCTTGCCATAATACAAATTCTAACAGTCTATTCAGTAGGACTATCAGCTGTGTATCCACCAGACTTCTGCACAACACAACTGATGGTCCCAACCCCATTTATAAGGCAAGAAATCCCACTTATTAAACCTGACAGGACACACCTGGGAAGAGAAAACCATTTCCGGTGACTACTTCTTGAAGCTTATCAAGAGAATGCCAAGAGTGTGCAAAGCAGTAATTAAAGCAAAAGGAGGCTACTTTGAAGAACCTAGAATATAAGACATATTTTCAGTTATTTCACAATTTTTTGTTAAGTATTTCATTCCACATGTGTTAATTCATAGTTTTGATGCCTTCAATGTGAATCTACAATTTTCAGAGTCATGAAAATAAAGAAAACTCTTTGAATGAGAAGGTATGTCCAAGCTTTTGGTCTGTACTGTGTACGCAGTGTAAATGCATGCGTCCTGTGTCCCCTGCACAATGTATGAAAATTGTGCATAATCCGTGCGCACGATGCTTTTATGAACGCATCGATTTGGGTGCTAAAATTTTGTTCATAAAATGAGCATGTCATTTATTTTGTGCGCTCTGTATGCAGCTCCCACTATGTCTATGGTGGGGGCAGCAGCCATAGCGCATGAAATCGGCTTTTTTTGTACAAATCCATCCATTATGCAGTGTTTCTGCAGCGATTTGACGTGCACATGTAGAATATTCAGCAGGTACGTGTGCTTGAGCCGTAAGGGCTTGTTTTTCTCGGGAAGAGCTGTACTTTTAAATGAATCTATAAGTTTTATCATATCATATCGTGTACTGGAAAACAGCAAAAAATTTCATGTGCGGAAAAACTGCAAAAAAAGTGCGATTGCACAATAGTTTTTGGGATATTTTATTCACCATGTTCACTATATGATAAAACTGATGTGGTGTGATGTCTCAGGTTGGTATGAGTTTTTAAACACCAAACATTTAAATGTTTACTTTTATCTAAGGGGTTAAAAAAATTCACAATTTGTCCAAAAAAGTGGCACCTTTTTCCAAAACTCGTAGCATTCTCATTTTTCTGGAACTATGGCTCAGTGATGGCTTATTTTTTGCGTCTCAAGCTGATGTTTTTAATGTTGCCATTTTTGCGCAGAAGCTACATTTTTATCACCTCTTATAGCATTTTGCGTAAAATTTGCAGCGACCAAAAAACGTAATTTTGGCGTTTGGAATTTTTTTGCCGCTACACCGTTTACCAATTGGATTAATTGATTTTATATTTGATAGAGTGGGCATTTCTGAACATGGTGATACCAAATATGTGTATATATTTTATTTGTTTAATCCTTTCATTTTAAATGGGCTGAATGGGGGGTGATTTGAACTTTTATTTTTTCTTATTTTTTTAAAATTTTTTAAAACTTTTTTCAACATTTTTCTTTTACTAGCCCCCTTAGAGAACTATAACGATCAGCAGTCTGATCGCTGTTCCATTTCTCCAGATCACACCTACACAGCTAAGATCTGGAGAAAACCAGCTGTCATCTCACACACTGCAGTCTGCCGGCAGTGAGAGAAAGTGACTCATGGTAGCTATAGGAGTCATCACATAACCCTGTGCTACCATGGAAACCACTAGAAGTCACGTAATCACTAGAGTTGAGCGCGGTTCGTGGTTCGAGGTTCTCCAGTTCTAGGCTTGAGTGATTTTGGGGCCTGTTCTAGATCGAACTAGAACTCGAGCTTTTTGCAAAAGCTCGATAGTTCTAGAAACGTTCGAGAACGGTTCTAGCAGCAAAAAAACAGCTAAATCCTAGCTTGGTTTCCGCTGTAATAGTGTAAGTCACTCTGTGAATCACACTATTATGACATTTCAGTGTATAGTGTGCGTGAACAGCGCCTTCAGATCACTGCTGTTTCTATAATGGCGATCGCCATTTTTTTTTTCCTTGCCTTCCTTCCCTAAGCGCGCGCGTGTAGTGGGGCGGGCCAGCATGTCAGCCAATCCCAGACACACACACAGCTAAGTGGACTTTTAGCCAGAGAAGCAACGGCATGTGTGATAGGATGTCCATGTCACATGTCCCTGCATTATAAAACCGGACATTTTCCTCCAGGACGCCATTATCTCTTCTGCGTCTTTGGTGTCAGACATCACTGTCGCAGCTCCGTCCTTTGTCCTATCGCTGATACAGCTCTATGCGCTCCATACACAGCGCTGGACAGCTTAGGGAGAGCACTTTCTAGCAGTCCTTTTAAGGGCTCAAACCGGCAGGGTCAGAGTTAAGGTGACAGGTCCTGAAAACAGCGACAGCGTCTGTGTAGCCAAGGTCAGGGATTTCCTCCCTGCATTTCCCTATTAGGAGGGAATAGAAAGGCAGGCTTCCATTCCTCTACCCAGAGCCCCACAATCCTGGCACTGTACCCTCCTATCCTCTGCACACTCCAACTCATTATAACTAAGCCATTATACTAGCAAACACTCAGTGTACCTAGTGGCATCCTAAACGTGGCTATTGGACTTTGCTATAGTCCCACTAGTGCAAAGACATTTGCAGGACACGTCTGCCTGCATTGCACACTCCAACTCATTATAACTAAGCCATTATACTAGCAAACACTCAGTGTACCTAGTGGCATCCTAAACGTGGCTATTGGACTTTTGTCTAGTCACACTAGTGCAAAGACATTTGCAGCACCTCTACCTGCATTGCACACTCCAACTCATTATAACTAAGCCATTATACTAGCAAACACTCAGTGTACCTAGTGGCATCCTAAACGTGGCTATTGGACTTTTGTCTAGTCACACTAGTGCAAAGACATTTGCAGCACCTATGCCTGCATTGCACACTCCAACTCATTATAACTAAGCCATTATACTAGCAAACACTCAGTGTACCTAGTGGCATCCTAAACGTGGCTATTGGACTTTGCTATAGTCCCACTAGTGCAAAGACATTTGCAGAGCACGTCTGCCTGCATTGCACACTCCAACTCATTATAACTAAGCCATTATACTAGCAAACACTCAGTGTACCTAGTGGCATCCTAAACGTGGCTATTGGACTTTGCTATAGTCCCACTAGTGCAAAGACATTTGCAGAGCGCGTCTGCCTGCATTGCACACACCAACTCATTATAACTAAGCCATTATACTAGCAATTTTTGCTGCCAGTTTAAGGGCCGTAGTTGCATTGTCAGGGATATTTATTCTTTATTATTCTGCTGTTAATAAAGCTAGACCACCACTGCAATCTACACCACCTCTCAATTTTTACTACCACATTTTCAGTCCACAATCTTGTCGCAATCAACATGAGTGGCAAAATGACAGATGCTGGTGGAAAGGGGAAGAGGCGTGGTGGAAAAGGCAAAAAAGGTTTTGTCCGTGGGGAAGGTGGCAAAGCTCCATTATCATCTGCTGAAGATAGACCATCTACCAGCAAAAGTAAGATGTCTACTACTTACCGTGGACAATCCGATGTGCTCCCTTTTTTACGGACACGAACAACAGGAACAAAGGTAGATGATGGGCAAAAAAGGAAAATGCTTGAATGGGTCTCAAGTGGTCCAACAAGTGCCCTCTCTGCCACTTCAAGTACCGCATCCAAAAAACACCAGTCCTCTGAGTTGTCATCCCAATCAAACTTGATTTCTCCCAGCTCTGAAGTCTCCATCAGCCCTGCACAGTATGATGGAACTGAGATGGCTGAGTCTGCAGAGCTGTTCAGTCACACTATAGCCTGGGAATCAGAGGTCTGCTCCCAAGCTACAGTGAGTACAGAACAGGAAATGGTCTGCAGTGATGCCCAGAACCTTTGTGACTCTGATTCAGGCCGTGAGGACCAAGTTTCGGAGCATAATGTTGACCCTTTGTCACAAACTGTAACACCTGTGGTTATAGACAATGAGGAACATACTGATGAAGATGAGACTCAGATACCCGATTGGGATGACAACTTAAATATTCGGTCAGGGCAAGAAGAGGCTCGGTCTGAGGGGGAGGGGAGTGCAAACACAATTGATGATGAAGTTCTAGATCCCACCTACTGTCAACCCACAGTCAGGCACTCGAGGAGGTCAACATAGGTGGTGGAGGAGGATGCAACTGATGACGAAGTTACCTTGCGCCTTCCTGGACAGAGTCGGAGTACTGGTAGCACGTCTACAACTGCATCCTCAGCCACCACTCTGCCTCTGAGCATTATTCGGGGTGGATCAACAGGTCGCATGGCCTCTAAGCCTTGCCTAGCCTGGTCCTTTTTTGACATAGAAAAAGATCGCCCAAATTATGTGATCTGTAAAATTTGTCATGGTTCTCTTAGTAGAGGTCAAAACCTCAGCAGTTTGACAACTTCTTCCATGAATCGTCACATGAATAAATATCATATGGCCCGGTGGGAAGCTCACCGTGCTGCAATGCGGCCTAGCGGAGCGAACCATCCACCGCCTGCCCCTTCCAGTGCATCCGCGCGCTCGTCATCTTCTAGGACTGTGGGGACAGCTGTCACACCTGTTTTTCCACCCACAACTTCCACCACTGTAACCGCAACAGGCAGTTTGCTTGGTAGGTCGTCAGTTGTTTTGGAAGGGGAAACAAGTGAGTGTGTACAGCTCTCTCAGACATCGATAGCACCAACTTTGTATGAAGGCAACATCATGTCTCCGCCTGCACTTTCCTCACAAACCTGCATTTTTCCAGGGACACCCTACTCAACACCGTCTACACACAGCAGCCAGATCTCTGTCCCTCAGATGTGGACAAATAAAAGGCCATTTCCTGCGACCCATGACAAAGCTAAGAGGTTGACTCTATCCCTCTGTAAGCTGTTGGCTACAGAAATGCTGCCTTTCCGCCTAGTGGACACACAGGATTTTAGAGACCTTATGTCTGTCGCTGTGCCCCAGTACCAGATGCCTAGTCGCCACTACTTTTCTAAGAAAGGTGTGCCCGCGCTACACCAGCATGTCGCACACAACATCACCGCTTCATTGAGAAACTCTGTGTGTGAACGGGTGCATTTCACCACCGATACTTGGACCAGTAAGCATGGACAGGGACGTTACATGTCGCTGACTGGGCACTGGGTAACTATGGTGATAGATGGTGAAGGGTCTGCTGCACAAGTCTTGCCGTCCCCACGACTTGTGTGTCAATCCTCTGTCTGTCCAAGTTCCGCCACTGATTCTGCATCCTCCACCTCATCTGGGTCCTCCACCTCCGCCCCAAGCCTGCCTGGTCAGGCCACCAGCGTTCTCACTGCGCAGAAGGAATCACGCACCCCTCATTACTATGCTGGCAGCAGAGCGCAACGGCATCAGGCGGTCTTTAGCTTGACATGTCTTGGGAATAAGAGTCACATAGCTGAGGAGTTGTGGTCAGCTCTGCGGTCCGAGTTTAATAAATGGTTGTCTCCACTCAACCTGCAGCCTGGTAAGGCCGTGTGCGACAATGCTGCAAACCTGGGTGCGGCCCTTCGCCTGGGCAAGGTGACACACGTACCTTGTATGGCTCACGTGTTGAACCTTGTCGTGCAGCAATTTTTAACACAGTATCCCGGCCTAGATGGCCTTCTGAACAGGGCACGAAAACTGTCTGCTCACTTCCGCCGTTCAAGCGCCGCAGCTGAGCGACTTGCATCGCTCCAGAAGTCTTTCGGCCTGCCGGTTCATCGCCTGAAATGCGATGTGGCGACACGCTGGAATTCAACTCTCCACATGTTACAGCGACTGTGGCAGCACCGCCGTGCCCTGGTGCAATACGTCATGACGTATAGCCTGGGCCAACGAGATGCAGAGGTGGGGCAGATCACCCTGATGGAGTGGTCTCAGATCAAGGACCTATGCACCCTTCTGCACAGTTTCGACATGGCGACGAATATGTTTAGCGCTGACAATGCCATTACCAGCATGACGATTCCAGTCATTTACATGCTGGAACACACGCTAAACACTATTCGGAGTCAGGGGGTGGGACAACAGGAAGGGGATGAACTACAGGAGGATTCATATGCGCAAGACACAACAACATCACCAAGGTCCAGACGTTCATCATCACCAAGGCGCCAGGCATGGGAGCATGGGGGACAGGGATCAACAAGGGCGCATAGTAGCAGGCGAGATGTTGAGGAAGGTGCAGGAGGACATGAGGAAATGGAGGACGAACTGTCCATGGACATGGAAGACTCAGCAGATGAGGGAGACCTTGGTCAAATTTCAGTTGAAAGAGGTTGGGGGGAGATGTCAGAGGAAGAAAGAACGGTTAGCACCTCTATGCCACAAACACAGCGTGGACTTGGTCCGCATGGCTGCGCAAGACACATGAGTGCCTTCTTGTTGCACTACCTCCAACATGACCCTCGTATTGTCAAAATTAGAAGTGATGATGACTACTTGCTTGCCACACTATTAGATCCCCGGTACAAGTCCAAATTTTGTGACATAATTTCAGCCATAGAAAGGGACGCACGTATGCAGGAGTATCAGCAGAAGCTGATACTCGATCTTAGATCCGCTTTTCCACCAAACAACCGTGCAGGTGCAGGGAGTGAATCTCCCAGTTGTAACTTGACAAACATGGGACGGTCTCGTCATCTTCAACAGTCTACACGTACCAGTAGGACCGTATCTGGTGCTGGTAACAGCAATTTTATGGAATCTTTTCATAATTTTTTTAGACCCTCCTTTGCAAGGCCACCAGAGACAACAAGTCTGACACATCAGTCCAGTCAACGGCTGGAGAGGATGATACAGGAGTATCTCCAAATGAACATCGATGCCATGACTTTGCAAATGGAGCCTTGCTCCTTTTGGGCTTCAAACCTAGAAAAATGGCCAGAGCTCTCAACTTACGCCTTGGAGATTTTGTCGTGTCCAGCTGCCAGCGTTGTCTCTGAACGTGTCTTCAGTGCTGCTGGGTGTGTGCTGACAGATAAGCGCACGCGTCTGTCCAGTGACAATGTGGACAGACTGACGTTCATCAAAATGAACAAGTCATGGATCCAGAAGGAATTTACAACCCCTGTGTCATCCTGGGGAGAGTAAATGCTTGTGGATTTGGAATGTGCGTGATGCAAATCTAGCTGTGAAGTGTACAACTAGGGCACAAGTGCTGCCACTGAATGGGTGGGTGTGTGTGGGGCACAATTTTTGGAAAAAAAGGGAGACTCCGCTTGGAGTAACCCTTGCTTACATTGTTTTTAAAAGAAGCCAAGATGAACAAGTCATGGTTCAGCAAAGACTTTATCTACCTACCCCGGTGTCATGCTGGGGACGGTTAATTATGGCGTATTTTTGAATGTGCTTGATGCAAATCAAAACATCCTGTTTGCAACTAGGGCCCAAGTGCTGCCACTGATGGGGTGGGTGTCTGTGTGGCCCAATTTTTGGAAAAAAGGGAGACTCCGCTTGGAGTAACCCTTGCTTGCTGTGTTTTTAAAAGAAGCCAAGATGAACAGAGCTGGGATCAGGAAAGACTTTGCTACCTACCCTGGTGTCATCCTGGGGACGGTTAATTATGGCGTATTTTTGAATGTGCTTGATGCAAATCTAGCTGTGAAGTGTACAACTAGGGCACAAGTGCTGCCACTGAATGGGTGGGTGTGTGTGGGGCACAATTTTTGGAAAAAAAGGGAGACTCCGCTTGGAGTAACCCTTGCTTACATTGTTTTTAAAAGAAGCCAAGATGAACAAGTCATGGTTCAGCAAAGACTTTATCTACCTACCCCGGTGTCATGCTGGGGACGGTTAATTATGGCATATTTTTGAATGTGCTTGATGCAAATCAAAACATCCTTTTTGCAACTAGGGCCCAAGTGCTGCCACTGATGGGGTGGGTGTCTGTGTGGCCCAATTTTTGGAAAAAAGGGAGACTCCGCTTGGAGTAACCCTTGCTTGCTGTGTTTTTAAAAGAAGCCAAGATGAACAGAGCTGGGATCAGGAAAGACTTTGCTACCTACCCTGGTGTCATCCTGGGGACGGTTAATTATGGCGTATTTTTGAATGTGCTTGATGCAAATCTAGCTGTGAAGTGTACAACTAGGGCACAAGTGCTGCCACTGAATGGGTGGGTGTGTGTGGGGCACAATTTTTGGAAAAAAAGGGAGACTCCGCTTGGAGTAACCCTTGCTTACATTGTTTTTAAAAGAAGCCAAGATGAACAAGTCATGGTTCAGCAAAGACTTTATCTACCTACCCCGGTGTCATGCTGGGGACGGTTAATTATGGCATATTTTTGAATGTGCTTGATGCAAATCAAAACATCCTTTTTGCAACTAGGGCCCAAGTGCTGCCACTGATGGGGTGGGTGTCTGTGTGGCCCAATTTTTGGAAAAAAGGGAGACTCCGCTTGGAGTAACCCTTGCTTGCTGTGTTTTTAAAAGAAGCCAAGATGAACAGAGCTGGGATCAGGAAAGACTTTGCTACCTACCCTGGTGTCATCCTGGGGACGGTTAATTATGGCGTATTTTTGAATGTGCTTGATGCAAATCTAGCTGTGAAGTGTACAACTAGGGCACAAGTGCTGCCACTGAATGGGTGGGTGTGTGTGGGGCACAATTTTTGGAAAAAAAGGGAGACTCCGCTTGGAGTAACCCTTGCTTACATTGTTTTTAAAAGAAGCCAAGATGAACAAGTCATGGTTCAGCAAAGACTTTGCTACCTACCCCGGTGTCATGCTGGGGACGGTTAATTATGGCGTATTTTTGAATGTGCTTGATGCAAATCTACCTGTGAAGTGTACAACTGGGGCTCAAGTGCTGCCACTGAATGGGTGGGTGTGTGTGGGGCCCAATTTTTGGAAAAAAGGGAGACTCCGCTTGGAGTCACCTTGCGGTGTTTTACATGACTTTAGAAGGGCGTGCCATGCCTATATCTGTGTCTCGTCCTCTTTTTCCTCGTTACGCTCTTTTGTTTTCGCATGAGAATTTGTTCTTGTCACTTTCCCATGTGTTTGTGTTGTGTTGTGAGTTGTTTGTCACCTTTTGGACACCTTTGAGGGTGTTTTCTAGGTGTTTTTATGTGTTTGTGATTGCCTGCCATTGTTTCCTATGCAGTTCGAGTTCGGTTCGTCGAACGTTCGACGAGCCGAACTCGAACGGGACCTCCGTTCGGCGAACCGACCTCGAGCCGAACCGGGACCGGTTCGCTCATCTCTAGTAATCACGTCACATGACTTCCAATGGGGGTGGGTAAGTTATGCTTATGTCGGAATTTGACAGTGAGATGTAAGGGGTTAATAGGCGCAGGTGGAACGGGATTCCACTCACGCCTAGCAGGCACACGTCAGCTGTTGAAATCAGCTGACATGTCTGCGGATCATCGCGGACTACCCATGCTGGCCCGCGGAGATTAACCTCACAGGATACATGATGAACTCAGTACATCATATGTCGGGAAGAGGTTAAAGCGTGCTTTACACGCTGCAACATTGCTAACGATATATTGTCGGGGTCACGTCGTTAGTGACGCACATCCGGCGCCGTTAGCGACATTGCAGCGTGTGACACTAAGAAGCGACGATCAACGATCTCAAAAATGTCAAAAATCGTTGATCGTTGACACGTCGCTCCTTTTCAAAATATCGTTGGTGGTGCATGCCGCTGGTTGTTCGTCGTTTTTGCGGCGACACACATTGCTATGTCTCTATCGCTGTGGCCTCCCTGGTAGTTTTCTTGCACCTCTCCAGTCTCTCCTTAACTCTGCTGCCCAACTGATCAACCTTACCTCTTGCTACTTCCCCACTTATCCCCTATGCAAATCTCTTCATTGGCTCCCAATTCTCCACCATATCCAATTCAAACTACTAATACTAACCTACAAAGGTATCCATAGTTTGTCTCCTCCATATATCTTCAAACTAATCTCCCATTATTTTCCAACATGTAATCTCCAGTCCTCCCAAGATCTCATTCTCTCCTCCGTGCTTATCTATTCCTCATCCAACTGCCTCCAAGAAGTCTCCCGAGTATCCCCTGTCCTCTGGAATTTGGTGCCTTAATACGTCAAATTATCTGCTGCACTTGAAAGCTTCAAACAGAACTTAAAAACCCATCTATTCAAAAATGCAATCTGCAATGACGCCGTTTGCTCACCACCGCCTGAGCTGCCGCCTCACCACTGCCGGAGCTGTGCCTCGCTACCCCACCAATTATTTCCTTCCTATTATCCTATAGAATGTAAGTCCGCAAGGGAGGGCCCTCTTCTCTCTGTATCAGTCTGTCTAATGTAACTTGAATATGTATTTTGTATGTAACCCCTTCTCATGTACAGCACCATGGATTCAATAGTACTCTACAACTAAATAATAGTAATAATATTTCCACAACTTAGCCCACCATTGATCATGACCTTGGTCCCCTGTTTGAATGGAATGGTGGACATAAATGCACCCTGCCTCTCCTTTCCTTTGATGTGGAACTGATAGATATGGTGCTAATTAGTTGACACTGGGTGATGGAAGAGATTCATTGAAATCAATACATGCCAATTTGTTTAGAGTTGCCAAGTCAAGATCTTGTTATGATTCCTAACCTAGAAACTATGATTGGTGTTGGGAGTGGACATAGAAAGCACACATTCTTTAAATAAATAAGCAATATTTGATAAAATTGGATGCACCAGTAATGTCATCTCAGGTTGATGCAAAAAGGACAGTAACATTGAAGGAGGAAGGACACATTGATATGTGGTATAGTCTGATGAAAGCGTGGAGCGCAATGTTCTCAGTCTTCTTTTATTTCCATGTAAATAGCTTTTAATACAAAACAACAATGCAAATGAAACTCTGGAGTATTACTATTACTGATGCAGAACTAGACATAAATTGCTCTGCAAATGCAGATCTCAATATAAAAATGTAAAAGTTAAATTATAAGAAAAGTTGTGATGTTTTTATCCCTTTTTATTTTAGAAATGCATCTTAGTATTGTTGTAGTGATGTCTTTAGAACTCTAAATTAGCTTTTTATTTTTCCATACCCCCCCAAGAGACCTCATTAATTTCAAGATGCGTTACTGTGAAATTCTACATTCAGAACTTCTAATCAGTTATGAAGAAATATGCCTGCTTCCATAATTAAAAAAAACAAACATATTATAACCATAATAATGACAGGTAATTAAAACTCCACAGGTTTCACTCAGAAATGAACAGATAATGTGTTAAGCACATGATCAGTGTGGTAAATAGGATAATCGTACTTTGGAAATTTACTCTGCTTTATCACTTCACTTTTAGTAGCTCAGTCATTGCTATTTATCCACAAAGTGTTACCTGAGATGTCTTCTGGGGGCAAGAATGTGCAGCATGCAATTGAGGGCATTACGTGAGGCTTCATTATGGTTTCTTTCAGTGGCCTCCAGGGTCTACAGGATTGATTTTGAAAGGGTTTAAGTTTTCTATCCAGAGCTATCCAAAGCAAAGTTCCATTAACACAGATTAAGTAACCAAAGAGCAAATTGTTTTATTTCAGTGGATGCACTTAATTACTAGGACACATACTTCTTGAGGGACTAACATTTCCCATTGCTTCTTGATTTTGCTTGTACAAAAAAGAAAAAAAAAGATAAATGTTAGCGACTAAAAGTGATCATGAATTAGTCATTTGTTAAAGGAAATTTCCAGATGTTGTGCATTTTAAAACAAGTGTTAAAGGAAATCTATCAGCAGGATTGTACCCCTCAAATTTCTTTTATACACATAGAGCTCTTACTAATACACATACAGCAATACCTTTACCTAGCACGTCCCCTCCTCAATTACTGAAAACTCATGTTTTCATGAATATGCAAATGAGCCTGAAGTGCTTTCTGCTCATAGAAGGTATACTCAAGTGTCTGTCATTTCAATTCTATATCACACACAATGCTTCCTCCTCCTGCTCAATTGACAGTTCCTTTGCTTTGTAGTTTGGAGGTGGTTCTGTGAAGAGAATTGAGCCAGAGTGTCAGAAGCTTTGGAAGAGCTTCCTGGTTCTGAAAGCACTTGAGCCTCATTTGCTTATACTATCAAACGCTGATTTCTTAAAGGCCCCGTCACACTAAGCAACATCGCTAGCAACATCGCTGCTAACGAACAACTTTTGTGACGTTGCTAGCGATGTTGCTGTGTGTGACATCCAGCAACAACCTGGCCCCTGCTGTGAGGTCGTTGGTTGTTGCTGAATGTCCTGGGCCATTTTTTAGTTGTTGCTGTCCCGCTGTGAAGCACAGATCGCTGTGTGTGACAGCGAGACAGCAACAACTGAATGTGCAGGCAGCAGGAGCCGGCTTCTGCGGAGGCTGGTAACCAATGTAAACATCGGGTAACCAAGAAGCCCTGTCCTTGGTTACCCGATATTTACCTTTGTTACCAGCCTCCGCCGCTCTCACTGTCAGTGCCGGCTCCTGCTCTGTGCACATGTAGCTGCAGCACACATCGGGTTAATTAACCCGATGTGTGCTGTAACTAGGAGAGCAAGGAGCCAGCGCTAAGCAGTGTGCGCTGCTCCCTGCTCTGTGCACATGTAGCTGCAGCACACATCGGGTTAATTAACCCGATGTGTGCTGTAACTAGGAGAGCAAGGAGCCAGCGCTAAGCAGTGTGCGCTGCTCCCTGCTCTGTGCACATTTAGCTGCAGTACACATCGGGTAATTAACCCGATGTGTGCTGTAACTAGGAGAGCAAGGAGCCAGCGCTCAGTGTGTGCATCTCCCTGCTCTCTGCACGTGTAGCTCCGTGCAGTGGTAACCAAGGTAAATATCGGGTTGGTTAGCCGATATTTACCTTAGTTACCAAGCGCAGCATCTTCCACGCGGCGCTGAGGTCTGGTCACTGGTTGCTGGTGAGCTCACCAGCAACTCGTGTAGCCACGCTCCAGCGATCCCTGCCAGGTCAGGTTGCTGGTGGGATCGCTGGAGCGTCGCAGTGTGACATCTCACCAGCAACCTCCTAGCAACTTACCAGCGATCCCTATCGTTGTTGGGATCGCTGGTAAGTTGCTTAGTGTGACTGGACCTTAAGAATCAAAGAGTGGACTGGCTAGATAAAGGTATTGCTGGATGTGTCTTTGGAACAACTACATGTGCATATAAATAGTTTGGAGGGTGAAATCCTGCTCACAGATTTCCTCTAGGGTGGATTTATACCACCCACGTTGCAGCAATGACCACAATCTGATAAATATTCACAAATCAGGCATCATTTAATAGCATCCTTAACACAGGCAGACCATGGCTGATTTAGTGCAGATCATGAGTCATGACTCATGATCTGCACTAAATCAGTGTGCATAGGCTGCCATTGCCCTTGGCAGTGTGAGTCTTTTGTACATAGATGATATCACCTGATGAATAAGCATCTTGCTTGTTCATTGGGTGACTGGCAGTATTACAATATAAAGGAACCCTTAGCTTATGGCAGTGCAGACTGTTGTCAGTGAGATATGTCCTGGTTTCTACCATTTAATCTCAGTTGTAGACCATGGCCCTTCTGAGGTTTGTATAAAACCCATTTGATTCATCCGTATATGGCACGGAAATCCTTATATACTGAAAACTATTTAAAAATATCTTTTGGCCAATGCAAATACAAAATATAACTAAATATTTCCTTGTAAATCAAAATGTTGTGATACTAGAAATTGCTTCTAAAAGGAACACTAAACATAATGAAACATAAATATCATATTAATTCTATTTCCTCTTCCTCTTATTTCCGCTTCTCTCTTTTCTTTATATGACAGGAGAGCAATTATCTTTCACCTCTTGCTTTTCATATTTCTATATCTGGACATAAGATTATTCTTCTTCCTCTTCTTCATTTTATTCCTCTTCTTCTACCTTTTTTTTTATATGCCAAGAGATCAATCATCTTTCACACCTTGATTTTCATATTCCTACATCTGGATATGAGATTCTTCCTCTTCTTCCTCTTCCTCCTCTTCTTCTCCCTTTTTTTTGTATATGCCAGGAGATCAATATCTTTCACCCCTTGATTTTCATATTCCTACATCTGGATATGAGATTCTTCTTCTTCCTCTTCTTCCTCTTCTTCCCCTTTCTCCTCTTCTTCTCCCTTTTTTTTGTATATGCCAGGAGATCAATCATCTTTCCTTCTTGCTTGTCACATTTCTGTATCTCACTATGAGACAACTGTCTGCAGCATGAGTCTCTCCCAACAGTAGCTGAATAAAATGTATGCATTGCTCATTTACTAAAGGGGGCTTTACGCGCAACAATATCGCTAATGATATGTCGTCGGGGTCACGGAATTCGTGATGCACATCCGGCGTCAGTCGTTAGCGACGTCGTAGCGTGTGACACCTATGAGTGAGTGTGTTAACGATCAAAATTACTCACCTAATCGTTGGTCGTTGACACGTCGTTCATTTCCCAAATATTGTTGCTGGAGCATGACACAGGTTGTTCGTCATTCCTGAGGCAGCACACATCGCTACGTGTGACACCCCGGGAACGACGAACAACAACGTACCTGCGTCCTGCCGGCAATGAGGTGGGCGTGTCGTTAATGCGGCTGGTCTCCGCCCCTCCGCTTCTATTGGCGGGCCGCTGTGTGAAGTCGCTGTGACAGCGAACGAACCTCCCCCTTAAAAAAGAGGTTGTTCGCTGCTCTCAGCGACGTCGCTAGGAAGGTAAGTATGTGTGACAGGTACTAGCGATTTTGTCCACCACTGGCAGCAATTTGCCCGTGATGCACAAACGACGGGTGCGGGTGCTTTCACGAGCGACATCGCTAGCGATCTCGCTGCGTGTAAAACAGCCTTAAGTCTCATTCCTTGGATAAGTCTTTTAGAAAATAATCTGAAATTAAGAGAATTTGTTTTTGACAAGATTTTTAAAAGACGCTTTCAAGATCATGCAGAAAATGTTGCAGAAGAACTAAGATGTTGGTCAATCTGTTTACCTACATCATTGATAGATTTATAGATTAGTATTCATTTAAATATAATCTATCAAAATGATCTCTCTGTTTTTGTTTACTGCTATAAATGTATTAAATATCTTTTGCACAAAGATGTGATATTTTTCTCAAGAAAATTTAGTTTGTAATCCTCCTAAATTTTATCTTTGCTTCTTCAAATTGCCTCATAATTATTCACTAGTGGTCTTAAGCTGGTGTCACACATAACGACAACGACGTCGCTGCAACGTCACCATATTCTGTGACGTAGCAGCGACCATAGATGATCGTTAGTAAGCTGTCAAACATATTATAAAAAGCAGCGACGGAGCAGCGATCATAGCGACGTCGACGGTCGTTGTGTGGTTTCAGACGCAGCGTAGCGTCGCTGCTGCGGTGTCAAACACAAGGATTATCAGCTTATCAGCATGGCGCAGCGGGATAGCAGCGATCAAAAAATGACCTGGAGCATTCAGGAGCGAGCAACGATTTCGCAGCAGGGGTCTGATCGTTGTTATGCGACGTCGCTGTTGAGGTCGCTGCAACGTCACAGAATATGGTGACGTTGCAGCGACGTCATTGTCGTTGTCGTTATGTGTGACACCAGCTTTATTCCTTAGAATTGTCTAACAACTTTCCTTTACAAGGAAAACCTGCAGACCCCCCTGGTGTTAAGCTCTGATATGTGGCAGAGACATGTGAGAAGATTGATAACGATGAACAAAATATGCATATTGTAACATTTACACAAATGGTTTTCCTTTGACAGCTCAATGTTTTGCTTTTGTCTTATTTAAAATTCTTATTTCATGAGCTTCTATTAATATTAATTTAAGGGGAACCTGACAGCAAAATTTACCCCCCAAACGTTTTAGGCCTGTTGTATCAACCTATGATATTCAGAATGATAAGCTAACAATAAATCTGTATTTATTTATTTGATGCAAACTGTAAGTTTAAACTTGCCGATTCTGTCACCGGATTAGTCCTGGAGCACCGTTACTCCTTTCTACTCTTCGCTGCCATTACACTCCTATAGCATGATTAACAAGCCATCAAGGGCAGAGAGAACAGAGAAGAGGAATTCAAGTTGTCTCTCTACTACTCTCCCATGTTGTTTCAAACAAAGGAAAATAACATTTTTCTGAAACACATTGTTTTTTGCCTTTTCAAGTCCACCATACTATTGGCTGGTAACATCACATGCTGTATCTAGGACCTCACACTGATGGTTGCTATAAACACCAACGACTTGGGCACACATGTACACATGGTCATGAATCACCAGATTAATTTACAATACTTACCACAAGCACGTTTTAAATCTGTTAATACTTTTTATAAACTGCACACATTACCTTGAGTTAGTCCCATTAGAAACTCAATTTAAACACTAATATCAACACATAGAGGAGTCAGAATTATCATAAAAATACAGGTGAGAATGCTATCATTGCATATTTAGTTAAGTCTCCCCACCTGACACTGTCACTCAGGGTTTTATACTGTCCAATTTGCTTCTCTGATCTCATAGTTAGGCCCCTTTCACACGTCAGTGATTCTGGGACGTTTGTGCTTTTTTTTAAACGTACCAGAATCACTGACATATGCAGACCCATTATAATGAATGGGTCTGCTCACACGTCAGTGATTTTTCACTGCACGTGTCTCCATGCAGCAAACCCGCGTGTGCGTGATTGCTGCACGGAGACATGTCCATTTTTTTCTGGCATCACTGATGTTCCACGGACCACGCAGTGGTGTGGTCCGTGAAACACGTGCCAGAAAAAAACGTGCATTTAAAATAATAAACATTTTAACTCACCCGGCGTCCAGCGATGTCCTCTGCAGCCCGTTCTCCCTGCTGCTTCTGTTCCGGCTGATTACTGTCGCGCATATTCATTATGCGCGACACAGCCGACCCGGAAGCAGCTGCTGCGGGGGTCACCGCCGGCCGGATGCTGCGTCGCGGGAGCGATCAGCACCATGGAGAGCGGGAGCGGGTGCAGGTGAGTTGATTTCTAAGTGCAATCACGGGCCATGGAGAACGGAGCCCGGATTGCACTTAGACAACCCACGTGTGCCGTGATTCACGGCACACGCAGGGACATGTGCGTGTTTTACACGCCAGTGAAAAACGTCACTGTTTTTCACTGACGTGTGAAACGGGCCTTAGATGAACATTTCCATTGTTGTATCAACTATATGTAAGACAGATGTGATTTCCATTTTTCTAGTTGTCTTCTAATTTCTAAATGGGGCACTTCATAAGACCCAGGTTTGTTTACTATAACTACTAAAGCCAACTTCATTTAGGTGTGATTGCCCACTATACCATTTAAATTATCTAGGTGTTTACATTTTTTTTATATATAATGCAGAAAATATTTTTTTTTGTTAATTCCACTTCCCAAAAACTGTAATATAATGATCAATAAGTCATATATACCACACAGTAGTACAAGTTTCTCTACTCCTTGGTTGTCCCCTGATGAATCCCTGGCACCTTTTGGATGAAAACGCATCGGGACCTTGTTTCTGGACTTTTTCAGGTAAGTTTTTTGACTCTCAATCTGATTTGATGGGGGTCTTCTGTTTATTTAATTATTGATGTTGTTGTTTGATCTGTGCAGGGATTATTAGGGCTATATAGGGTTTCCCGTCTGGGAATGAGGGCGCCATAACATTAGGGTGTCATACCCTCCATTGCTAGGTAGGGAGGGATTTATTAGGGCTTATTTAGGGCCAGTTAGTTTCTCTCCCACCTAGAATTTGTTATTATACGTTCTGCACACTATTTGTTATATGTTTTTGTGGTTTTGGTCTTTGATCTCTTAGTATTATTATTATTATTAATAATAATAAAAGTTAAAATTTAACAGGGCTTTTTCTTATGAGAATCAAATCCTGTACCACTGTTGTCTAGATTGGATGAAAATTAAGTTGAATATGAAGACTATGAAGCTAAAGCTACTGGCGAAGACATGGAGACCACATATCAAGATGAGTATGTACCTGATGTAGCAGGCGAGCACCCAGAACACTTTACTCAACATGAATTAAATGATCTCATGAGAGACCTTTCATTGTCAAAAGATAAAGCTGAACTTATTGTATCTAGGTTGAAACAGAAGAATCTTCTTCATTATGATGTCAAAGTGTGTTATTACCGAAACAGAAGTAACACTTTAACACAATTTTTCACAGTTGATGGACCAATGGTGGACTGTAACAATGTGAATGGCCTCTTTGAAGAACTGAATAAAGAGTATTTTGTTGCAGATTGGCGATAGTTTATTGACTCATCCCAGAGAAGTTTAAAAGCATTGTTGCTTCACAATGGAAGTATGAAACCATCAATCTCTATTGCTCACTCATGTCATCTAAAGGAATGTTATGAAAATCTGTCAGTTGTTTTGGATGCTATACAATATAAGCATCATCAATGGAATATCTGTGGAGATTTGAAACTGATTGGTCTGCTAATGGGAATGCAAGGAAGTTTCACAAAATATTGTTGCTTCTTGTGTTTATGGGACTGTAGAAATACAGTAGAGCATTGTTCGTCATGATTGGACAAAGAGAATCATCTTTGCTCCAGGTAGACACAATGTTCAGCATAATCTTTTAGTTGCTCTAACAGAAATCTTTCTTCCTCAACTACATATAAAATTTGGATTGATTAAAAAACTTTTTGAAAGCCATGGCAAAGACAAATTCACAAGTGTTGCAGTACATTTCACAGAAATTCTCAAGCGTTTCACCAGCAAAAGTGAAAGAAGGGGTATTTGTCGGTCCTCAGATAAGAAAGCATATGAGTAGGGCTGTAAAAGTCGCGATCCACGCGGTTTCATAGATTTCCGGATGCCGGACCCGGTCTCGGCATTCCGGGTGCACGATCCGGATCCGACACTGGGGATAATAATTGAAAAGTAAAGAAAAACAGAAATAAAACAGCGTTTCATACTTACCAAGACTCGGTGTCATGTCAGCACACTGCTTCTGGGTCACACATTCACTTCCTGTACTGTGCATCATATACACACCGCTTTCCATGTTTTTCCTGCCCACCGGCCATGCTCTTGTCTGTGATTGGTTGCATTCAGATGCGCCACCAGCCTGTGACAGTATCTGCCTGCCGTGCAGTCATCATGGCGCAGTCATTGTCTGCACAGCCAGCGGTCATTCTCTATGGCCATTGGCTGTGTTATGTAGCGGAGCTGAAGCGGTGTGGGACCTCGTGTGGATTACGCCTGACCTGCAGGGTGTTGGGGGTTAATAAATAGGTGAAGAAGGGTGTGTTTTGTGCTTTATTTCAAATAAAGGATTTTCCTCTGTGTCTGTGTTTATTTACTGTCACTTACAGGTTAGTGTGATGCAGGTATCTCATAGACGCCTGTGCCACCAATAACCTAAGGCTTAGTAGCAGTTGTGCGCTGTTATTAGCCCCTTATTACCCCAATTGCCATCACTCCAGGGCAATCCAGAAGAGCTGGTAAAGCACCGGGATTGTCACATCTAATAGATGCAGCAATACCGGGCAGCTGCATGCTGAGAATACCAGCCCCCAGCCGGCTTTATCTTGGCTGGGTATCAAAATTAGGGGAGGAAGTTGGAATGGTTTTTTTTTTAGATTTTGTCTATCTTAGGAGGTGTAACAGTGTGTCCCTCCCCCGCCTGTGCTCATGTTTTAATAGTCTGTCTCTCCTTGGTTGTAACATTATATCCCCCCAGCCTGTATCATATTGCAATCAGGCTTCAGCAGTAACTATTGTCCTTGATTTGGTGGGGTTTGCATATATATTGTTCTCCTCTGCTGGGGGATTGTTTGTTCTTCTCAGTTTGTAACTTCTCCAACCACAACTTGGTAAACAGAACAGAGCCAGGAGTCTAAAGTCCATTCATGAATCAGATGTCTAGAAGGAGGTGTGCCCACCTAAGGGGCTGATCCCAAGAGAGAAGAACAATGAGACCCATGTTAGGTTAGTTGGATATCGGCTGGAGAAGGATGAGGACCTATGGCTGAGGCTGGATCATAGAGAATGTGTATGGACTGTTGCAGACTGGAGATCAGTGGCCACGTGGGATTGTGTTTTATTGTTCCCCCTGTTGGACTCAAGGAACTCTTATAAGGACCATTGCCCTATTTTCCCTGGCATCGGAATACCAGGCGGTGCCCCTGGATCTTTTTCCTTTGTGTGGATTGTAAAGAACCATTTTATTATTGGATGTTTTATGCTCCCTGTCTCATTAAATCTTCTTGGATTGTTCATTGGCCTGGCGTCCCTTACTGGTCTGTCACATACCCCGTCACAAACTGGTGGCAGCGGCGGGATCAGAGCAGAAAGAATGGAGGACAACTGCCCATTAACATCTGGAATCAGAACCTCAGAGTACAAGAACTGGACTGTGGTGAGCCTACAAACAATGGCCCGTGAATTAGGAGTCGGTTACAAAGGACTCTCTAAGGAGCAACTAATTGAGGCATTGGAAAACGCCTGCCTGCAAGATGGCACCGAGGAACAATTTCCACAGCAAAGGGAGGAAAGACGGGAGCTGGAGGTAAATACCCAAAAAAGTCAATGGATTGTGTGGTATGAGGAGGAGATGGCACTGCTTGGAGATGAGGCCACCATAAGATAAGAGGGAGGCTATTCGCGGAGCTAAGGAGAGGGCATTGCTGGAGAGGAGATTTGCTGTGGAAGCAGCTAGAGGCTCCAGACAAACTTTAACCACAGCACCAACTATGAGGGAATTCTCCAGAGTGTCCCGCAAGGACTTTAAGCCATTTAATGAAGCTGCAGGTGACATTGAGGGCTTCTTCCAGGACTTTGAGCATCAGTGCCGATTAATGGAAGTCCCAGAAAGAGAGCGAGTCAGACACCTGGTGGGCCTCTTGGAGGGTGGAGCTGCTGATGCCTATAGAGCTATGGACCCTCAGTGGAATTGTGAGTATGGGGAGATAAAACAGACTATTCTAGAACATTATGCCGTGACCCCAGATACTTATAGGACTCAGTTCCGTACGTTAGCCTGTGATGGGGAAGTGTGTTTCAAAATGTATGCCCACAGACTGAAACAAGTATGCCATCGCTGGCTGGAGGGAGAGGGGGCCTTAACTTGGCAGACCTTCCTCCAGGTCATCCTAAAAGAACAGTTTTATGCCAAGTGCCCTACTGAGATCCGGGAATGGGTGCGTGAGAGGAGACCAGAGACAGTGGAACAAGCTGCTGCTCTAGGTGATGAGGTGCTCACTATTAGAGTTGAGCGCGGTTCGTGGTTCGTGGTTCTCCAGTTCTAGGCTCGAGTGATTTTGGGGCCTGTTCTAGATCGAACTAGAACTCGAGCTTTTTGCAAAAGCTCGATAGTTCTAGAAACGTTCGAGAACGGTTCTAGCAGCAAAAAAACAGCTAATTCCTAGCTGGCTTTCCGCTGTAATAGTGTAAGTCACTCTGTGACTCACACTATTATGACATTTCAGTGTATAGTGTGCGTGAACAGCGCCTTCAGATCACTCCTGTTTGTATAATGGCGATCGCCATTTTTTTTTTTCCTTGTCTTCCTTCCCTAAGCGCGCGCGTCTTGTGGGGCGGGCCAGCATGTCAGCCAATCCCAGACACACACACAGCTAAGTGGACTTTTAGCCAGAGAAGCAACGGCATGTGTGATAGGATGTCCATGTCACATGTCCCTGCATTATAAAACCGGACATTTTCCTCCAGCACGCCATTATCTCTTCTGCGTCCTTGGTGTCAGACATCACTGGCGCAGCTCCGTCCTGACTGAGTCCTATCGCCGATACTGCTGTATACACAGCGCTGGACAGCTTAGGGAGAGCACTTTCTATAAGTCCTTTTAAGGGCTCGTACGGGCAGGGTCAGAGCCATAGGTGACAGGTCCTGAAAACAGAGTAGGTCAGGGATTTCGTCGCTGCATTTCCCCATTAGGAGGGAATAGAAAGGCAGGCTTCCATTCCTCTACCCAGAGCCCCACAATCCTGGCACTGTACCCTCCTGTCCTCTGCACACTCCAACTCATTATAACTAAGCCATTATACTAGCAAACAGTCAGTGTACCTAGTGGCATCCTAAACGTGGCTATTGGACTTTTGTGTAGTCACACTAGTGGAAAGATATTTGCAGCACGTCTGCCTGCATTGCACACTCAAACTCTTTTTAACTAAGCCATTATACTAGCAAACAGTCAGTGTACCTAGTGGCATCCTAAACGTGGCTATTGTACTTTTGTCTAGTCACACTAGTGCAAAGATATTTGCAGCACGTCTGCCTGCATTGCACACTCAAACTCTTTTTAACTAAGCCATTATACTAGCAAACAGTCAGTGTACCTAGTGGCATCCTAAACGTGGCTATTGGACTTTTGTGTAGTCACACTAGTGGAAAGATATTTGCAGCACGTCTGCCTGCATTGCACACTCAAACTCTTTTTAACTAAGCCATTATACTAGCAAACAGTCAGTGTACCTAGTGGCATCCTAAACGTGGCTATTGTACTTTTGTCTAGTCACACTAGTGCAAAGATATTTGCAGCACGTCTGCCTGCATTGCACACTCAAACTCTTTTTAACTAAGCCATTATACTAGCAAACAGTCAGTGTACCTAGTGGCATCCTAAACGTGGCTATTGTACTTTTGTGTAGTCACACTAGTGCAAAGATATTTGCAGCACGTCTGCCTGCATTGCACACTCAAACTCTTTTTAACTAAGCCATTATACTAGCAAACAGTCAGTGTACCTAGTGGCATCCTAAACGTAGCTATTGGACTTTTGTGTAGTCACACTAGTGGAAAGATATTTGCAGCACGTCTGCCTGCATTGCACACTCAAACTCTTTTTAACTAAGCCATTATACTAGCAAACAGTCAGTGTACCTAGTGGCATCCTAAACGTGGCTATTGGACTTTTGTGTAGTCACACTAGTGCAAAGATATTTGCAGCACGTCTGCCTGCATTACACACTCAAACTCTTTTTAACTAAGCCATTATACTAGCAAACAGTCAGTGTACCTAGTGGCATCCTAAACGTGGCTATTGGACTTTTGTGTAGTCACACTAGTGGAAAGATATTTGCAGCACGTCTGCCTGCATTGCACACTCAAACTCTTTTTAACTAAGCCATTATACTAGCAAACAGTCAGTGTACCTAGTGGCATCCTAAACGTGGCTATTGTACTTTTGTCTAGTCACACTAGTGGAAAGATATTTGCAGCACGTCTGCCTGCATTGCACACTCAAACTCTTTTTAACTAAGCCATTATACTAGCAAACAGTCAGTGTACCTAGTGGCATCCTAAACGTGGCTATTGTACTTTTGTCTAGTCACACTAGTGGAAAGATATTTGCAGCACGTCTGCCTGCATTGCACACTCAAACTCTTTTTAACTAAGCCATTATACTAGCAAACAGTCAGTGTACCTAGTGGCATCCTAAACGTGGCTATTGTACTTTTGTCTAGTCACACTAGTGCAAAGATATTTGCAGCACGTCTGCCTGCATTGCACACTCAAACTCTTTTTAACTAAGCCATTATACTAGCAAGCAGTCAGTGTACCTAGTGGCATCCTAAACGTGGCTATTGTACTTTTGTCTAGTCACACTAGTGCAAAGATATTTGCAGCACGTCTGCCTGCATTGCACACTCAAACTCTTTTTAACTAAGCCATTATACTAGCAAACAGTCAGTGTACCTAGTGGCATCCTAAACGTGGCTATTGGACTTTTGTGTAGTCACACTAGTGGAAAGATATTTGCAGCACGTCTGCCTGCATTGCACACTCAAACTCATTGTTACTAATACATTATAATACCAAAAATTGAGTAAACTTAGTGTCATACAAGAAGTGGCTGTTGTACTCCATTAATGCCCCACTGGTGCAAATCTATGTGCAGCACCTCTGCATGACACCCTCCTGCTCTGTTTTTAATAAGCTATAATGATAGCAAAAAAAACTGCCATTTAGTGGCATCATAGAACTGGATGTTGTATTTCATTATTGTCCCACTGGTGCCAAGCTATTTCTAGCACCTGTGCAGGACACCCTCATGCTCTGTTTTTAATAAGCTATAATGATAGCAAAAAAAACTGCCATTTAGTGTTATCATAGAACTGTCTGTTGTATTCCATTAATGCCCCACTGGTGCAAATCTATGTGCAGCACCTCTGCAGGACACCCTCCTGCTCTGTTTTTAATAAGCTATAATGATAGCAACAAATACTGCCATTTAGTGGCATCATAGAACTGGATGTTGTATTTCATTATTGTCCCACTGGTGCCAAGCTATTTCTAGCACCTGTGCAGGACACCCTCATGCAGATTTTGCTACGCTAATGTTATAGCAAACTCAGGGAATTCATTGCTGCATTTGATAATTCGGAGGGATATAAAGTGAGCTTTTCCTTCTGTTCATAGACAGCATCTCCAAGTCCACACCCGAAGAGCAATTTCTCCTCCACGTTTAAGTGTGGAGAGGCAGCTAGTGCGCATGCGTGTGCCGATTTACCCCAGCTGCAGCCTAACTACAGTGTTTCGCCTAGTGAGTATGCTCAGCCTGACTGTGCCATTCCTGACGCTAAGTCTTCATTTCGGGATACAGCGCATGCTCCCACACTTAGTGTGAAAACCCTCTTTGCACAGGTACTTGCATTCCGTGCCGGGTCTAAGTCCTGTTTTGTGCCTAGACACCATGCTAAAGCTGATAGTCTTTTTTCAGAGACTCTATTTCATGCAACTGACCATGCTCAGGCACTTACTGCATCAGAGACTAGGTCCGGTAATGAACTCTTTGGCCCTGCCCCTGATGTGGGGGGGCCCATATAGACCACAGGGCATCAGGTGTCCTGACGATGTGGCCAGGCCACTCCCAAATGGCTTGCAGAGGCCCGCCCCTATGACTTGTCACCTCATTATTGATGGTCAGACGATGACTGGTGAGGTGTTTGGGTCATGACAGCCATGAGGTCATCATTGAAGTTGCGGTTCCAAATAGGTCGCTAGTTATGCCACTCATGACGTGTCACTCTGCTTTTGTCTCCAGGAGGTGCATTGTGGTCCACCCTGGTTTGGGGCGGACCCAGGTTATACAAGGTGCTGGAGACAACAAGGAGGTGCGCAGTCTTCTATTATGCTCCGAAAGAGCACACCTCCATGTGTTGAACCCATTGTGGCTTTAGGCCAGAGGTAGGCAGGGATAGGGCGTTGATGCAGGCCGCCACCACAGTTGGTAACGCAGAACGGTTAAGACCAGCTCCTGTCCTACAAGTCCTGCTTAAGCAGCCCAGTGGCATTAACAGGCCTGCTGCTGCTGATGCGCCTGCTGTTCACAGGTGTGGCCCCAATGCACACGGTCAGCGTACTGAATGGCCCCTGTGATGTTAACAGGGAGTTCCTGGGCTGGGTGGGCGTGTGGACCCTGTGACGCTAACAGGGCTCCCAGTCTCAAGATCCGAGTGGTGTCTAACTTGGTTCAGGCTACTATTAGTTTCATAGCCACACAGCTCTGTATCCTCCACCGAACCTTCCAGTTGCCAACCTCTCCTTTTCCATCTGGGAGCACGGTGGACACTGACTGCTGATGGGGATATATACCTTTATCTTTCTTTTCTTATTAATTTTCGTTATATAGCGGTAACATAGTATATACCACCTTATCCAAATCTGCCAGTCCCACCGTAACAGATAGTGTTTCTTCATCAAATGTTACTTTTGCTTAACCACCAAACCCACGGACCAAAACTTTTTTCCCCTTTCCAACACACCTGTTCCCCTTTTCACCCGCATCTGTCCTTTTTCAACTCATTTTGTATATGACCAAAAGTGTTGCAGGGACACCGTACTCAATGGCATCTCAGCACAACAGCCACCCCTCGGTCCCTCAGATGTGGACAAGTAAAAGACCATTTCCTCCTATCCATGACAAACCGTTGAGATTCACTCTGTGCAGCACTGGTGTTTAGTGGAAAAGCAGATCTAAGATTGCGTACCACATTCTGCAGATACTCCTGTATACGTGCGTCCATTTCTATGGCAGGAATTATTTCGCCAAATTTTGTCTTGTACCGGGGATCTAACAGTGTGGCAACCCAGTAGTCAGGATTACTTTGAATTCGTACAATCCGAGGGTCATGTTGTAGGTAGTGCAGCAAGAAGGCGCTCATGTGTCTTGTGCATCCAGGAGGACCAAGTCCTTGGTGTGTTGGTGGCAGAGAGGTGAGAATCGTGCCTCCTTCCTCTGCCCTCTCCCCACAACCTCGCACAACCGAAATGTGAGCAAGCTCTCACTCATCTGCTGAGTCTTCCATGCCCATCGCCAGTTCGTCCTCCATTTCTTCATGGGCTCCTGCACCTTCCTCAACACTTTTTGCTGATACTATGCGCCCTTGTTAATCCCTCTCCCTCACCATGACTGCCGCATAGGTGCCGCTGACCATCTGGACCTCGTAGATCTTGTTATCCCTTCCGCATATGACTCCTCCTGTACTTCCTCCCCTTCCTCTTGTCCCAACACCTGACTCCGAATAATAATTACAGTGTGCTCCATCATGTAGATGACCAGAATTATCACGCTGAGAATGACATTGTCAGTGCTAAACATCTTTGTCGACATTTGTAAACTGTGTAGCAGGGTGCATAGGTCCTTGATCTGACACCACTCCAGCAGCGTGATCTGCACCACCTCTGGATCAAGTTATCCCAGGCTATATGTCATAACGTATTGCAGCAGGGTTCGGCGGTGCTGCCACAAACGCTGCAACATGTGCAGATTCAAATTCCTGCGTGTGGGCACATCGCATTTCAGGCGTTTAACCGCCAGACCTAAAGACTTCTGTAGTGACGAAAGTTGTTGAGCTGCTGTGTGCGCACGATGGAAGTGAGCACATAGCGAGCGTGCCCGCTGCACAAGGCCATGTAGGCCGTGATGGTCTTTTAAAAATTGCTGGAGAATTAGGTTCAACACGTGAGCCATACAAGGCACGTGTGTCACATTGCCCTGACGATGGCCCGCAGCCAGGTTTGCATCATTGCCGCACACGGCTGTTAAGTTACCAACGGAGTACGCTCCGTCAATTTGTACTCCGGTCGCCAGGTGACAACGTGTTCCTTTCATGCATAGTGCTGATGATGGGAGAGGAGTCGATGCCAGCGGCGCAGGTGGACGCAGGTTATGCTCACCCACTGGGCTGCATTACCTTGACAGATGCAGAATCTCTGGCTGAATGTAGCTGGTGGGTATCTCACAGATGAAATACCATCATTCAGCTACAACCAATGGGAAGACACCACACCCTTTTTTATGCCCATCCTGTCTGCAGACCACTGCCAGACATAGCTCTGCTTTTACCCCCAGTTCAGTTTTATGATTTTGTGTGCTTGTTACCTGACTACTTTTCCTGCTTGCTGTTTATGTACCTTGTTGGCCGATCCGCATTTCACCTCTGCTTGTTTTCTGATTAAGTCCTGGCCGTCCCATTCTGTTCCTGTTCCTCAATTAATGTTTTGACCCTGCCTGACTACTATTCTCTGGAACTGCAGCCTTCTACAGGTATTAATCACCTTGGGCCCTGTGTAATTCCTAATCCCTGTATAGGGGTTAAAGGGTTTCAGGGTTCTAGGGGTCCTGCTTGGTGAGTGGCTTCCCTCTAGCCTATCATTTACAGCCCATCTGAGTGTGTGGATCAAGGAAGGCGTTACACCGTGCTCTCTGCAGAAGGCCATGTGGGCCAGGATAGTGCTTTAAAAATTGCTGGACAACCAGGTTCAACACGTGAACCACACAAGGCACGTGTGTCACATTGTCACAGCGAAGGGCCGCACCCATGTTTGCATCATTGTCGCACCCGGCCTTCCCTGGCTGCTGGTTGAGTGGAGACAACCATTGATGAAACTCGGTCCCCAGAGCTAACCGTCCACAACTTCTCAGCGGTGTGACTCACATTTCCCATACATTTCAAAGTAAACCTTTGACCGCCTGATGGCATTGAGCTCTGCTGCCAGCATAGTAAGGAGGTGTGTGGTATTCCTTGTGCGCAGTTACAAGGAAGGGTGGCCTGACCACACAGGGTTTGCGCCAAGGTGGAGGACCCACACGAGGTTGAAGAGGCAGAAGCAGTGTATTAACTTCTACATACAGAAGAAGGATTGAAACAACTCGTGGGGACGGCAAGACTTGTACAGCAGACCCTTCTCCATCTCTCCCCACAGTAACCCATTGCCCAGTCAGTGACATGTAACGCCCCTGTCCATGCTTACTGGGCCAATTATCTGTGGTGAAATGCACCCTGTCACACAGAGTTTCTCAAGGAATCAGTGATGTTTAGTGCAACATGCTGGTGTAGCGCGTGCACGCCTTTGTTGGAGAAGGAGTGGCGCCTGGGCATCGGCTCTTGGGGCACTGCGATGGGCATAAGGTCTCGTAAATCCTCGGTTAAAAAGGTTGGAAAGGCAGCATTTTGGTAGCCAAGAGTTTCCAGATGCTGAAAGTCAACCTCTAAGCCATGTCATGCCCTTCTAAAAGCATGTAAAACACAGTAAGGGGACTCCAACCACAGTCTCCCTCGTTTCCACTAACTGGGTCACACACACCCCACTTGACTGGCATCAGTTGACCCCATTTTCAAGATGAAAAAGATGCTTTGCATGAAGCACTCTCAAAAATACGCGTGCCTTTCCCGTCCCCTGGCTGACCCAGGGGAAGAAAAGTCCTCTGAGAGCCATGACTTGTTCATCTTGGTTCTTTTAGAAACACAGCGAGGGGACTCCAACCACAGTCTCCCTTGTTGCCACTAACTGGGCCACACACACCCCACTTGACTGGCATCGGTTGACCCCCCTTTTGAATAAGAAACAGATGCTTTGCATGAAGCACTCTCAAAAATACGCGTGCCTTTCCCTTCCCCTGGCTGACCCAGGGGAAGAAAAGTCCTCTGAGAGCCATGATTTGTTCATTTTGGTTCTTTTAGAAACACAGCGAGGGGACTCCAACCACAGTCTCCCTCGTTTCCACTAACTGGGCCACACACACCCCACTTGACTGGCATCAGTTGACCCCATTTTCAAGATGAAAAAGATGCTTTGCATGAAGCACTCTCAAAAATACGCGTGCCTTTCCCGTCCCCTGGCTGACCCAGGGGAAGAAAAGTCCTCTGAGAGCCATGATTTGTTCATTTTGGTTCTTTTAGAAACACAGCGAGGGGACTCCAACCACAGTCTCCCTCGTTGCCACTAACTGGGCCACACACACCCCACTTGACTGGCATCGGTTGAGCCCCCTTTTGAAAAAGAAAAAGATGCTTTGCATGAAGCACTCTCAAAAATACGCGTGCCTTTCCCGTCCCCTGGCTGACCCAGGGGAAGAAAAGTCCTCTGAGAGCCATGACTTGTTCATCTTGGTTCTTTTAGAAACTCAGCGAGGGGACTCCAACCACAGTCTCCCTCGTTGCCACTAATTGGGCCACACACACCCCACTTGACTGGCATCGGTTGACCCCCCTTTTGAATAAGAAACAGATGCTTTGCATGAAGCACTCTCAAAAATACGCGTGCCTTTCCTGTCCCCTGGCTGACCCAGGGGAAGAAAAGTCCTCTGAGAGCCATGACTTGTTCATCTTGGTTCTTTTAGAAACACAGCGAGGGGACTCCAACCACAGTCTCCCTCGTTGCCACTAACTGGGCCACACACACCCCACTTGACTGGCATCAGTTGAGCCCCCTTTTGAAAAAGAAACAGATGCTTTGCATGAAGCACTCTCAAAAATACGCTTGCCTTTCCCGTCCCCTGGCTGACCCAGGGGAAGAAAAGTCCTCTGACAGCCATGACTTGTTCATCTTGGTTCTTTTAGAAACACAGCGAGGGGACTCCAACCACAGTCTCCCTCGTTGCCACTAACTGGGCCACACACACCCCACTTGACTGGCATCGGTTGAGCCCCCTTTTGAAAAAGAAACAGATGCTTTGCATGAAGCACTCTCAAAAATACGCGTGCCTTTCCCGTCCCCTGGCTGACCCAGGGGAAGAAAAGTCCTCTGAGAGCCATGTCCACATTGTCAGTGGACAGACACGTGTGCTTATCTGCCAGCAGACCCCCAGCAGCACTGAAGACAGGTTCCGAGAGAACGCTGGCTGCAGGACACGACAAGATCCCCAAGGCGTACGTGGTGAGCTCAGGCAATTTATTCAGATTGGAAGCCTAAAATGAGCAGGGCTCAAGTTGCACAATAATGGAATCGATGTTTACTTGCATATACTCATATATCTGTGTGTCCTCCTCTTTTTCCTTGTCCAGCTGTTTTGTTTTCGCATGAGTATATGTCCTTGTCACTTTCCCATGTGTTTGTGTTGTGTTGTGAGTTGTTTGTCACCTTTTGGACACCTTTGAGGGTGTTTTCTAGGTGTTTTTATGTGTTTGTGAATGCCTGCCATTGTTTCCTATGCAGTTCGAGTTCGGTTCGTCGAACGTTCGACGAGCCGAACTCGAACGGGACCTCCGTTCGGCGAGCCGACCTCGAGCCGAACCGGGACCGGTTCGCTCATCTCTACTCACTATCAAGCCTCAGTGGAAGAAGCTGCTAGCAGAGGGAGCAAAAATGACCAGCACCTCAACTCCAGAGGTCCTTCAGTGCCCAATGTTCCTCAACCTCCTAGATCACCACCTCATGTGGATACCCGTGTGTATATGCCTCCAGTTGTTTCGACACCATTTTCTGGAATGCGACGAGGAGAGAAAGTAGAAGAGCGAAGATGTTATAGCTGTGGGCATCCCGGGCATCTGCGGGCCACATGCCCATCTATCCCGTGGAGTCATCCTCCAAATCGACAACAACCTCCAGCACCTGCACCTCCCTATCAGTCTCCTACCTACTTCTCCAGAAGGCAAACTGGAAGGAGTGAGACGCAGCGCAGATGTTATGGTTGTGGGCATCCTGGGCATCTGCAAGCTCACTGTCCAGGTGTTCAAAGGTAGAACAGCTGCAGACCACCTTTGCCTATCCATTATCTACAGACATTCTCCAACGCAATGATGTGGGAGATATACAATGCCGATTTGTGATGCAGGAAGCAGCGTTCAAGGGAAGGAGGATACAAACTGGAGCCGAACATTCAACCCTACATCTTCACCATACACTAAAGAACCTGGAGCCAACACCCAAAATGCAGACGGATTGTCCACGCAAGAGGAGTCCTGAGTCAGGTCCACCATGTTTACGTGTACTTGACAAGCGACCTGTTGAGGTCACTAGTCCGTACACAAATTGAGAGGGGAAGGGATTGTAACAGTGTGTCCCTCCTCCGCCTGTGCTCATGTTTTAATAGCCTGTCTCTCCTTGGTTGTAACATTATATCCCCCCAGCCTGTATCATATTGCAATCAGGCTTCAGCAGTAACTATTGTCCTTGATTTGGTGGGGTTTGCATATATATTGTTCTCCTCTGCTGGGGGATTGTTTGTTCTTCTCAGTTTGGAACGTCTCCAACCACAACTTGGTAAACAGAACAGAGCCAGGAGTCTAAAGTCCATTCATGAATCAGATGTCTAGAAGGAGGTGTGCCCACCTAAGGGGCTGATCCCAAGAGAGAAGAACAATGAGACCTATGTTAGGTTAGTTGGATATCGGCTGGAGAAGGATGAGGACCTATGGCTGAGGCTGGATCATAGAGAATGTGTATGGACTGTTGCAGACTGGAGATCAGTGGCCACGTGGAATTGTGTTTTATTGTTCCCCCTGTTGGACTCAAGGAACTCTTCTAAGGACCATTGCCCTATTTTCCCTGGCATCGGAATACCAGGCGGTGCCCATGGATCTTTTTCCTTTGTGTGGACTCTAAAGAACCATTTTATTATTGGATGTTTTATGCTCCCTGTCTCATTAAATCTTCTTGGATTGTTCATTGGCCTGGCGTCCCTTACTGCTCTGTCGCATACCCCGTCACAGGAGGATGTTTGTTTTTGCAGGTAACTATTACTGTGCAGAATTATTAGGTAACTTAATAAAAAACAAATATATTTCCATCTCACTTGTCTATTTTCACCAGGTAAACCAACATAACTGCACAAAATGTAGAAATAAACATTTCTGACATGCAAAAACAAAACCCCAAAAAATTTGTGACGAATATAGCCACCTTTCTTTATGACGACACTCAACAGCCTACCATCCATAGATTCTGTCAGTTGCTTGATGTGTTTATGATCAACATTGCATGCAGCAGTCACCACAGCCTCCCAGACACTGTTCCGAGAGGTGTACTGTTTTCCCTCCCTGTAGATCTCACATTTTATGAGGGACCACAGATTCTCTATGGGGTTCAGATCAGGTGAACAAGGGGGTCATGTCATTATTTTTTGATCTTTTAGACCTTTATTGGCTAGCCACGCTGTGGAGTAGTTGGATGCATGTGATGGAGCATTGTCCTGCATGAAAATCATGTTTTTCTTGAACGATACCAACTTCTTCCTGTACCACTGCTTGAAGAATTCTTCCAGAAACTGGCAGTAGGTCTTGGAGTTGAGCTTCAGTCCATCCTCAACCCGAAAAGGTCCCACAAGTTCATCTTTGATGATACCAGCCCATACCAGTACCCCACCTCCACCTTGCTGGCGTCTAAGTCTGAGTGGAGCTCTCTGCCCTTTACTGATCCAGCCTCTTGTCCATCCATCTGGCCCATCAGGAGTCACTCTCATTTCATCAGTCCATAAAACCTTTGAAAAATCAGTCTTAAGATATTTCTTGGCCCAGTCTTGACATTTTAGCTTATGTTTCTTGTTCAAAGGTGGTCATTTTTCAGCCTTCCTTACCTTGGCCATGTCCCTTAGTATGGCACACCTTGTGCTTTTTGATACTCCAGTAACGTTGCAGCTCTGAAATATGGCCAAACTGGTGGCAAATGGCATCTTGGCAGCTTCACGCATGATTTTCCTCAATTCATGGGCAGTTATTTTGTGCCTTTTTTGCCCAACACGCTTCTTGTGACCCTCTTGGCTATTTCCATGAAACGCTTGATTGTTCGGTGATCACGCTTCAAAAGTTTGGCAATTTCAAGACTGCTGCATCCCTCTGCAAGACATCTCACAATTTTGGACTTTTCAGAGCCCGTCAAATCTCTCTTATGACCCATTTTGCCAAAGGAAAAGAAGTTGCCTAATAATTAAGCACACCTTATAGAGGGTATTGATGTCATTACACCACACTCCTTTTCATTACAGAGATGCACATCACCTGATTTACTTAATTGTTAGTTGATTCTCAAGCCTATACAGCTTGGAGTAGGACAACATGTATAAAAAGTATCATGTGATCAAAATACTCATTTGTCTAATAATTCTGCACACGGTGTATATACATTTTTGAAATCAGGACAAAAAGATGATTCAGAAAAGTACAAAGTCATCTGCGATGATTATAAAAATATTTTTTGTAGGCCTGTTTTTAAGATGGACAAAATATTTTAATTGTAGAGGACAAACAGATATTGAGATAATAAACCGCCAGATATTAATCATGAAGGCTGTTATCAAGGTTCACTACAAAGTATCACTAACTTAACAAATGAAGAGGTATGACTGTGTTTGAGCAAATTAAATTTTGACAAAGCCCTCAGGCCAGATGGTATTCATCTACAAATATTAGGGGAGATTGGCTCCGTAATTAATAGACCACTGTATCTCTTTTCTTAGACTTATTTGTAATGCTGTCAATGCCACAAGATTGGTGGAAAGCTGACATGGTAAAGATATTCAAGAACGCTAAGAAGGTGGATCCAGGCAATTACAGTCTGGTAAGTTTGACGTCAGTAGTATTAAATTATTGAAGGCATTTTAAGAGATGCCCTGCATAGAACAATATAATATCTGACAAACAGAATATATTTATGAAAGATAAGTCATGATTCACCAATATGCTGGGTTTCTTTGATGAGTTATGTGCAAATCTAGATGTTGGTAATGTGGCTGATATGATATGTTTGGACTTTGCAGAGATATTCGATACTGTCCCACACAACAGCCTTGTACTGCAGCTCCAGAGGCAGGAACTAGGGGTCACTATATGCCCATGAGTATACAACTGGATACCATCCTCGGCAGAACTTGATGGATCTTCATGTTTTTTAAACTGTATAAACCATGTCACTGTGAAACAATGAGTAGTAACTAAAAAATGGTCTAATTTAGCAGTGGTGAACCACAGGAATCAGTGTTGGGCCCTATTTTTAATCTCTCTATTAATAACTTTGCGAATACGATTGGGAATTACAGTACGTGTCGGTCTTTGCTGATGACACAAAACTTTGTAGGATAATGAAAACTGTCCCTTAATGCTTAATATACATAATGATCTAGATTAGATGTCTCCATGGGCAAATACATGGCAGATAACGTTTATTGTTCATAAATGTCTCATTATCTTATTGTTGTATATGCTTCAAATCAAAAAACACTCAAGACTACTGAAGGACTTGATTATTCTAGTTACAAAGAAGCAAAGCAAATACTCACAGACAAATGGCAGAAGGTGTAAACTGCCAAGGCCAAAACAAATAATGCACTACCAGGATGCAGCAAGACCTCCAATAAATGGAGACATCACAGGTGCAAAAGGAGCAAATCACGCTACCATTTCCAATGATGGTAAAATTGCACACTTGTGGCTTGCATAGGGCACTGTTCACACATGCAGGTTCACAGTATCTGGTATGCAGCCTATTAGTTACGCCCATCCTGATAGATGCAAGCGGGCTGCGCCAGTACTATATATGTGCTCCATGCAGGGACAGCGACTAAAGTATGCAAGCCTCACCAAAAAGAGGCCTGTCTGCATTCTGTATAAAATATTCTGTGCAAAATAATATATAAATATATGAGGTATTGGTAGTTAATATCGCCATAATACGGAAAGTCCACAATCCACGTCATGGATCCTCATTTTTGTAGGTCCCACTCCCTACACTAATATATAATATATGTATAAATATATAAAAAACATCAACAAAAAGAGGAATTAAATCCTATAATAGCTAAGCAAATACCCACAAACAAATGGTAGAAGATATAAACTGCCCCTCTCTCACCTCACAGCTGTAGATTTCTGCAGTTCATCCAGAGTGATCATGGGCCTTTTGGCTGCATGTCTGATCAGTCTTCTCCTTGTTTGAGATGAAAGTTTGGATGGATGGCCGGGTCTTGGTAGATTTGCAGTGGTATGATACTCCTTCCATTTCAATATGATCGCTTGAACAGTGCTCCTTGTGATGTTTAAAGTTGTGGAAATCTTTTTGTCACCAAATCTGGTTTTAAACTTCTCCACAACAGTATCACGGACCTCCCTGTTGTGTTCCTTGGTCTTCATGATGCTACCTGTGCTTTAAACAGAACACTGAGACTATCACAGAGCAGGTGCATTTATACGGAGACTTCATTACACAAAGGTGGATTATATTTATCATCATCAGTCATTTAGGACAACATTGGATCATTCAGAGATCTTCAATGAACTTCTGGAGTGAGTTTGCTGCACTGAAAGTAAAGGGGCTGAATAATATTACACGCCCAAATTTTCAGTTATTTATTTTTTAAAAAAGTTTAAAATAAGCAATAAATTTCGTTCACCTTCACAATTGCAGGCAGCACGGTGGCTCAGTGGTTAGCACTGCAGTCTTGCAGCGCTGGGGTCCTGGGTTCAAATCCCACCAAGGACACCGTCTGCAAGGAGTTTGTATGTTCTCCCCGTGTTTGCGTCGGTTTCCTCCAGGGTCTCCGGTTTCCTCCCACACTCCAAAGACATACAGATAGGGACTCTAGATTGTGAGCCCCAATGGGGACAGTGTTGCCAATGTATGTGAAGCGCTGGGGAATTATTAGTGCTATATAAATGAATAAATTTATTATTGTGTCCCACTTATTGTTGATTCTTCACCATAACATTAAAATTTTTAACTTGATGTTTGAAGCCTGAAATGTGGGAAAAGGTTGAAAAATTCAAGGGAGCCGAATACTTTCGCAAGGCACTGTATTATGCTCCCCAGGTGCTAACTCTGTGCTTTTAGCAGGGCACTGATTCTAAGGGGTACTTTGCACGCTGCGACATCGCAAGCCGATGCTGCGATGCCGAGCGCGATAGTCCCCGCCCCCGTCGCAGCTGCGATATCCTTGTGATAGCTGCCGTAGAGAACATAATCGCTACGGCAGCTTCACATGGACTCGCCTGTCCTGGGACGTCGCTCTGGCTGGCGACCCGCCTCCTTATTAAGGGGGCGGGTCGTGCGGCGTCACAGCGATGTCACACGGCAGGCGGCCAATAGGAGCGGAGGGGCGGATATGAGCGGGATGTAAACATCCCGCCCACCTCCTTCCTTCCGCATATCCTACGGAAGCCGCGGTGACGCCGGTAGGAGATGTTCCTCGCTCCTGCGACTTCACACACAGTGATGTGTGCTGCCGCAGTAGCGAGGAACAACATCGGACCATCGCGTCAGCGTAATTATGGATTACGCCGACGCTGCACCGATGATACGATTACGACGCTTTTGCGCTCGTTAATCGTATCATCGAACCTTTACACACTACAATGTCGCATGCGATGCCGGAAGTACGTCATTTTCAATTTGACCCCACCGAAATCGCACCTGCGATGTCGTAGTGTGCAAAGCCCGCCTAAGACTGCCTGTTTAAACAGTTGCCACAAAGGAGCCAATTTTCTGCTACAGTGGTGGACAGTAGAGATGAGCGAACCTCTAGAGGCTCGAGTTCGACTCGGTTCATCGAACGGAGGCCGCGTTTGAGTTCGGTTCAGCGAGCCATTCGTCAAACCTCTCGAACCCCATTGAAACCAATGGGAGGCAAACACAAACACATAAAAACACATTCTAAATGTACACATACAGTTAATAAACATTGCCATAACACTTACCTGTCCCCGCGATGCGTCCTGCACTCTGTCTCCCGCCGCTTTTCCTTCCGATAATCGATGCATCCTCCCAGTAACTAGCACCAGCATACAACCTATCGTGACGTCAAAATAGCATGTGACCAGTCATGTGTCTATTATCTCATTGGCTACAGACTAGTCACATGGCTTTGACGTCATGCTAGGACCTGTCAGTGCATCTCTCCAGTACGCGGTGATCGTTTGTGTATCTCCGTGTACCGACAACATGCTCTGGCACACGGTCGACCCCCCGTTCTGCTTCCCCATTTCGTTATTCACCGGCTGCCACAGGCCGTCAAAAACGGAGATCACCGCTGCTATAGCAACGCGCCTGTCAGTGGTGGCATCACCGCTTATAGGCAGCAGCTTCTGGTCACTCACGGAGTGAAAATACTGCACGGGAATAGCAGCGTCTTCCTCTCATGCAGCGCTGCTGATGTAGCAGAGCTGCCTGTGTTGAAGGAAAAAGAAGACAGAAGAGCAGGATCGTGGAGGGATAAGAGGGAGTAATAACCATGGAGTTTCTAATGTGTCTGTGTATTTATTTCTATTAAAGTATTTTTTCTCTGTCTGGTGTCTTTTTTTAACCCTTTATTGGAGATTCTTAATGGCTGGGTCAAACTTGCCTGACATTAAGAATCTCTGACTTAATACTAGCTAGTAAAACAAAGCTAGTATTAACTCATAATTACCCAGCAAGCCACCTGGCTCCAGGGCTGTTGGAAGAGTTGGATACAGCGCCAGATGATGGCGCTTCTATGAAAGCGCCATTTTCTGGGGCGGCTGTGGATTGCAATTCTCAGCTGAGGGGCCCAGAAAGCTTGGGCTAACCTGTGCTGTGGATTCCAATCTCCAGCTGCCTAGTTGTACCTGGCTGGACACAAAAATGGGGCGAAGCTCATGTCGATTTTTTTTTTAATTATTTCATGAAATTCATGAAATAATTAAAAAAAGGGCTTCCCTATTTTTTTTGTTCCCAGACGGGTGCAAATAGGCAACTGGGGTTGGGGGCAGCCGTATCTGCCTGCTGTACCTGGCTAGCATACAAAAATATGGCGAAGCTCATGCCATTTTTTTGGTGGGCAAAAAACTCCTGCATACAGTCCTGGATGGAGTATGCTGAGCCTTGTAGCTCTGCAGCTGCTGCCTGTTATCCTCCATACAGACAGACAGCAGCTGCAGAACTACAAGGATCAGCATACTCCATCCAGGACTGTATGCAGGAGTTTTTTGCCCCCCCCCCAAAAAAATTATGTGGGCTTTGCCATGATTTTATATGCTAGACAAGTACAACAGGCAGCTAAGGGCTGCCCCCAACCCCCAACTGCCTATTTGTACCCGGCTGAGAACCAAAAATATAGGGAAGCCCATTTTTTATTAATTATTTCATGAAATAATAAAAAAGCAAATGACGTGGGCTTCGCCATATTTTTGTAAGCTAGCCAGGTACAGAAGGCACCTACGGGCTGCCCCCAACCCCCAGCTGCCTATTTGTACCTGGCTGGGAACCAAAAATATAGGGAAGCCCTTTTTTATTAATTATTTCATGAATTTCATGAAATAATTAAAAAACAAATGATGTGGGCTTCGCCATATTTTTGTATTCTAGTCAGGTACAGCAGGCAGGTACGGCTGCCCCCAGCCCCCAGCTGCCTATTTGTACCCGGCTGGGAACAAAAAAAATAGGGAAGCCCTTTTTTTAATTATTTCATGAATTTCATGAAATAATTAAAAAAAAATCGACATCGCCCCATTTTTGTGTCCAGCCAGGTACAACTAGGCAGCTGGGGATTGGAATCCACAGTACAGGTTGGCCTGTGCTTTCTGGGCCCCTCTGCTGCGAATTGCAGTCCGCAGCCGCCCCAGAAAAGGGCGCTTTCATAGAAGCACCATCTTCTGGCGCTGTATCCAACTCTTCAACTGCCCTGGTAAAAAGCTAGCCTCACTGCTTGACTTATAGTGTCAGCTGATTCCATCAGGTGACCGCATCAGCTGATCATCGCCAGGTCTGAGAAAGAGAGAGAGAGAAAGAAGAGAGAGAGAAAGAGAGAGAGAAAGTAGAGAGAGAGAAAGAAGAGAGAGAAAGAGAGAATGAAGAGAGAGAAAGAGAGAAAGAAGAGATAGAAAGAAGAGAGAGAGAGAAAGAGAGAAAGAAGAGAGAGAGAAAGAGAGAAAGAAGAGAGGGAGAGAGAAAGAAGAGAGAGAGAAAGAGAGAAAGAAGAGCGAGAAAGAGGAGAAAGAAGAGAAAGATTGAAGGAAGAGAGTGAAAGAGAGAAAGAAGAGAGAGAGAAAGAAGAGAGAGAAAGAGGAGAAACAAGAGAAATAAGAGAAAGAACAGATAGAAAGGAGAGAGAGAAGGAGAGAAAGAAAGGAGAGAGAAAGGAGAGAGAGAAAGGAGAGAAAGAGAGAGAGAAAGAAAGGAGAGAGAGAAAGGAGAGAGAAAGAGAGAGAGCGAGAGAGTGAGAGAGAAGGTTGAGAGAGAAAGAAGAGAGAGACAAAGGAGAGCGAGAAAGAGGAGAAAGAAGAGAAAGATTGAAGGAAGAGAGTGAAAGAGAGAAAGAAGAGAGAGAGAAAGAAGAGAGAGAAAGAGGAGAAACAAGAGAAAGAAGAGAAAGAACAGATAGAAAGGAGAGAGAGAAGGAGAGAAAGAAAGGAGAGAGAAAGGAGAGAGAGAAAGGAGAGAAAGAGAGAGAGAAAGAAAGGAGAGAGAGAAAGGAGAGAGAAAGAGAGAGAGCGAGAGAGTGAGAGAGAAAGTTGAGAGAGAAAGAAGAGAGAGACAAAGGAGAGAGAGAAAGAGGAGAAAGGAGAGAGAGAAAGGAGAGAGAGAAAGGAGAGAAAGAGAAAGAGAGAAAGAAAGGAGAGAGAGCGAGAGATAGAGATAGAGAGAGAGAGCTCACAGCTGATGTCCGGCTCCTCCCCTCAGTGCATAATTAAATTATAATTATAAATATATTATAAATATAATTAAAAAAAAGAAATTCTTTACCAGGATTAGAACTCACACCCTCATGCTTCATAGGCAAGCGCTCTATCCACTCAGCTACTGCCCCTTATTATAAACATAAGCAGTAATTTGGTAATCTTGCAGTCTGGATTGCTGAAGTCTCAGCTGACCACGCGATTCACTTGATTGCTACATGGAGCTGATAGAGCACTCGTGTTCTGTAGCAGAGCTGACAGTGTTGTGTGGAGTACGTCGGACCTGGAGGGGTATTGGAGGATTTTAAGAAAATGCTGAAACAGGGTGTTTTTTTGTCTTTTATTACAAATAAAGGATTTCTCGTGGTGTATGTTTATTTACTTTCACTTTATAAATAGATAATAATTATAATTTAAAGATAAAAAAATAAAAAAAATCTTTACCAGGACTAGAACTCACAACCTCATGCGAGCGCTCTATCCACTAGTCTACTGCTTCTAATGATAAAGATAAGCGGATTTGGTAATCTTGACTTCTGCATTGCTGAAGTCTCTGCTGACTGCGCGATTCACTTTATTGCTACGTGGAGCTGATAACTAAGAGCAGTCTGGTTCTGTAGCAGAGCTGACAGTGTCGTGTGGATTACGTTGGACCTGGAGGGGTATTTGTGGGTTAATAAAGGGGTGAAAGAGGGTCATTTTTTGTCTTTTATTCCAAATAAAGGATTTTTCGATGTGTGTGTTTCTTTACTTTCACTTTAAGTTTAATTGTGGACGGTATCTCGGGGAGACGCCTGGCATGATTAAACTCATTATTACCCCGATTGCCACCGCACCAGGGCAATTCGGGATGAGCTGGGTAGAGTCCCACAGGACAGTTTCATCTAATGGATGCGGCTATTCCAGTCGGCTGCTGGGTGATATTGTTAGGCTGGAGGGCTCCCCATACCGTGGCGCTCTCCATCCTGACAATACCAGCCTACAGCCATGTGGCTTTATCCTGGCTGGTATCAAATATGGGGGAAACCGCATTTATTTATTTACTGCAGCCGGCGGCTGTGATTGGTTGCAGTGAGACAGCTGTCACTCAGCTTTTGGACGTGCCTGACTGCAACCAATCATAGGCGCCGGTGGGCGGGGAAAGCACGAAATAACTAATTGACTAATGAAGCGGCAGCCATTTTCTAAAGAGGAAAAGACATTGCAGATTTGTGACAGACAAAGGAGCGAGACGCCCATGCTCGGTGAATAGGAAAGGGAGAGGTATTGTGCTGGGGACGCAGGACGCATGCAGATAGCAACATGTGCACATAGCCTTACTGTGAAAAGCCACGTTTTTGTTGATCGAACCGTTCTCGAACCTAACTCGAACTGTCGAGCTTTTAGCAAAAAGCTGGAGTTCGAGTTTGATCTCGAGCACCCCCCAAAATTACTCGAACATGAAATTGGCGAACCTCGAACATCCCTCATCTCTAGTGGACAGTCTAGTTGCTGCATTTAAAAAGCTCGTAGTTGGATTTCAAATCAGAGGTATGCCAGCTAGACTTGCTACTATTCAAAGCTGACAGCTATATACGACAACTTTGAATAATGGACTAAGACTCTGTTTCCATTTTTGTGTTTGGTGGTTATCACACCATTGGCGCCCCAATTCCAGGAGCACCATTACTATCACCCACTCAGCTGTGGTCCCCATCCCTACTATCCTGCCCCCAGGTCTACTCCGCACCTCCATCAGCCCCCCGTTGCTTCCTTCGCAGAAGGCCTGTTGTCTGGCTCCCAAGGTCCACGCATGTGCACTAGGGCATGACCACGCTCCTTTCCCTATTCTTAAAAGGCCAGGGCCACCTGACCTGGGTATTTAAGGCATCCTCTCCATTTGGAGGTGCCTGTTCAACTTGTTCCCATAGCTAGTCTGCTCATGCCAGTTGTCAGGTGTCCATGCTCTAACCTGCATACTGTCACATTTGTCTGTGACTCTGTCTGCATTCCGACTAGTACTGCCTGTGTACCCACCTGTGACCATCCTGTGTTCTCCAGACTCTGAAAGCTCCCAATACCAGCCTTCTCCAGAAAGCACCAGCTCCAGTCTTCTTCGCTCCAGCTCCTAGTCTGTGTCCTGTGGCACCAGCTGCCAAGGTATCAGGATCCCCTGGGATTCCCTCCAGGTGGACACGTACCAGCATGTGTATCTGCCTCTACCTTCAGTGGTAGTAGTGAAGACTCAGTAGCTACTAAGGTCCGCTCCACTGGGTCAGTGACTGGTACCCTGGCCCAGGGTTCCCACATCCTCCGGTACCTGGACATGACAGTGGTACTGTGGCTGTGATGATGGTCAACTCGGCCACGTTTCAGTGATGGAAGTAACGATGGCTCCTTGATGTAGTAGCGGGCATCCAGCAGTTTGGCCATCCAGTAACCAGCACTGATAACAGTCAGACGAACTTGGAAGTCCCTTGGCTGTAACTGCAGCAAATATTTGCTTATGCTAGCCATGCTGCCCTGTGGCAACAACAAGCTGTTATCAGTTTGAGTTGAATTGCACTTTAAAATGTACAGATTTTCCTCAACTCCAGAAAACCTATTTTAAAAAGGCTCCTAGACAGCCTCTTTATCCATTTGACCATCACAGCCAAGATTACCAAGATTTCCCAAGAACCAACACTCTTGCACAATGCTGTAATACAGATGTTTTTCAGAGCTACTCAACACTGTGCCTGCTGCAATGCAGTTACAGGTTTGTGCACAGTGACTACTCTTGTTTTTTTTAAAAAAAAAAAACAACAAAAACTGAAGCCACAGATCTGGCTGCACACTGGTAACATGTGGGATTTTGTTAAAATTTTGTTTAAGGCCACAGACTGTGGGGAGAAGTGGCAAGAGGTAGATTTTATTTAAAAAAATAAAGCCACAGAGACAGCTGCACACTGCGACAGCTAGAATTTTGTGGCAAAATTAAGTGGACAGATCCTAGCACACATTAGCTCCAGCTTCAATTTAAAAAAAAAAATACATAAACAGACCCGTGTTAGGCAAGAGCATTGTTTTTTTTAATTATAATGTTCTCATTTTTTCAGTTTTACATTTGTTTAAAAATTACTTACCTGAAGCTCTAATCCAACAAAAACAGAAAAAAGGAACCCAGTGGAGGAGAAGGAGGGCAAAGTTGAGTAGGTTCAGGTGGACGTGGCGGTTTCGATGAAAGAGATAGCAGAGGAGAAACAGATGGAGCCAGCAAAACAATTATTTATTGGGTTTTCAGTGTGATATTATTTTTAGGGGTTAATATATTTTTTGTGTCTCCAAAACTCTAGGCATGGCAAATAGAATATACCAATGTCTTTTTGCAGGTCATCTAGTTGTCTACTCAGCCAAAGATATAGACAAATCTGGTGTAATCCACAACGTATTCATTGTAATGAAAGTCAGCTTGTTCATGTTACCTGAGGACAGACGGATGTGCCTGTCTGTGATGACGCCACATGTCGTGATCAACACATATTCAAAAAGTACACTTGAGGCAGGGGAGGCCAGCACCTCAAAGATGTATTGTGCAAGCTCAGGCAATGTATTCAATTTTGCCAGTCAGAAACTAAATGGTGCAGAACCATCAGCTAGCACTGTGATGCATGTGGACACATACTCTTCCACAATGGTTACTAACTGCTGATTCCTGCAAATACGCACTGTAGGAGAGGGTGTGGCTGGGTGGTGTGGAGGACTGCACATGAATTGTTGTCACTTGTGTTGTTCACTTCTTTTTCCTCCTCTTCCTACGCCTGGTGGGAATGCCATAAGCACAGTGTTACACAGCTTTGTCTTCTATTCACACATTTTTTGATCCCGCTCCAATGGTGAAAGTAGCAAAATTGTAGTTGTTGCCACCTAGTAATCACCACTGGTTGTTTCTCAGGCACATCATGCATTGGCTCATGTGTGCCAAGTTACCCAGAGTCAACAATGAGCTGTCCCCAGTCACAGGTGTGTGGACTGGCTCCACTGTATCCCCCCCAGCCACGCTGCAGAGATGCCTCAGACCTAACGTTCCAACTACCTTGCTGGGCAGATAGTTCCTCCTCCTCCTTTGAAACTGTCCCCTGGCTGGAAAGCTGGGGACATGGCTGCTTTTGCCCTAAATAGCCTACTTCTGATCCCTGTGTTGACGACAGGCCAGATAAATGAGTCCATGCTTCCTCCTGCTCCTCTTCCTCCTTTGCCACCACGTTGTCCATCATAGCTTCCAGCATTTTTTCCAGCATGCACAAAATCAGTAAAGTGACTCTGATTATGACATCATCAGCACTAGTAATGTTGGTAGAGTATTAAAAGCAGCACAGCACAGCACACAGATCCTTCATGTAGGCGACTCATTGGTAGTGAAGTTGTGTTGGTCCACAAAACAATTCTACTGTGCGTACTGCAACAGAAACTCCACTATTTTCTGCTGCTGCTCGCACAGTTCCACCTTGTTGGTATGTCACATATGAGGCAGTGAATGGGAAGGCCAGAATGCCTAGGCCCAGAGCTGCAACGATATTTTGGCTGTTGTCGCACACTATCAGGCTGAGCTGTAGGTTCACTGTCACAGCCACTCATCTGTTTGTTCTTTTTATGCCCATCCACAGTTTCTGCGTGGTGTGAGTTTCGTTCCCCAAGCAGATGAGTTTAAAAATGGCGCGCTGTCGTTTACCCCTTTCTGTGCTGAAGTTGGTGGTGCAGGTCTTACTTTGACAGGATGAGAAGGAGGTGGAGGAGATGGAGGAAGCAGAGTAGTAGTAGGAAGCAACACTGACCTAAAAATGTCCAGCAATCCGAGGTGGTGGCCGGACATGCGTTTGAATGCCTGGCAACTCATGCCCAGCCAACACTACGTTTACCATCCCTGCCCATGCTTACTGGTCCAAATATCCATAATTACGTAGACCTTTCCAGCTATGGCATTACAGAGTTTAAAAAGGATTTGTTCCGCCACATGTATGTGCAGGTCAGAGATGGCACACCTTGAGAGATAGTGGCGACAGCCACAGCCACAGACATCATTTGTTGCAAACTGTCCATTTCCACCAGCCTGTATGGCAGCATTTCAAAGGCAAACATTTTGGATACGTTGTCATTCAGAGCCAGGGCTCGTGGATGGCTAGGGGGGTGTTTCCTCTTTCTATTTAGGGTTTGGGGGATGAAGAGGTGCAGAATTCCATAGTACAGTGTGGATAATTAGTTGATGCTAGTGTTGTTGTTGTTGTTGTTGTTGTTGTTGTTGTTGTTGTTGCTACCACATCATGTGCTTGCAGGGAGAAAGGTGGCCCTGGTAATCGTGAGCATATGCAAGATGCCGACAACAGCTGATGAGGTCATGACTGCAGAAGTAGAGGGATTAGGAGGAGCAAGCATTCTTTTCTTATTCCTTGGGAAACTACTCCACTGCACTTCTTGCTTGGAATTCAGTTGACGCATCATGCAGGTCGTGCTAAGGATGAGAAGATTTTTCCCACGCTTCAGGCTCTGACGGCATCTCTTGCAAATCACCACTTTCTTGTCATCACATTAGCATATTGCCAGAAGAAATGCCATGCAAAGGAGCTCTTTTAAAGTGGCAATGTTGTGACAGCTTGTAGCAGTTGACTTACTAGCTATGGGCCGTCCTCAGGGCTTTTTTCCCATGCTCCCTCTTTTGCTGTGCAGCTGGTGTTGTCTGCCTGAACACCACCTGTGTATTGGAACTGCACATGTCACTATCATGGCCTTTGCTCCAGGTAGGGTCAAGCACCTCATCGTCATCCCTCACATCATCTTCCACCCACTCCTCAGTTCTGCCTTCCTTTCCATTTTGCACACTAAGGAAAGCTGCAGCAACTGACACCTGTGTTTCATAATCCTCTGAGCTGTGGTACGGTGATCCACAGACCATGTCGACCAGCCCTCCCATGGATTAATCTTCCAACACAACAAGTGGGTAGGTGTCAGGGCACTACGTCTCTTCCATCTCTAGGGCAGGGCCAGGTGAACGGGTCGTGAGACCCCAGCCATTAGAGTAAAAAAAAAGAATAAGTGACAGCTGCATGAGTTGTGGCTCACACTGCTTGGCTGATTTTGAATGGGTTGGGGTGGAAGGAAATTGACCCTGTACTTAGGAGATGACTCTGAGCTTTCTGGTGTTTACTGGGTAAAAGAAATTGCAAAGGAACTGGAGGCACCGGTAGCCATATAATCTAAAACTGCCTCAACATGTTCTGGTCTCACCATTCGTGCAGCGGTACTATTCAGGCCTAAGAATTATGAAGACCATCCTGCAGTCTGCATGCCCCAGAGAAGGTGTTTCATTGTAGAGTGTAGAAGTCACAGATCTACCACATCCTCGCCCTGAAGCAGCTACATCACCAGCAGCACCACTACATCTACGTCCCCTATTAGATGCTCTCCTCATTCTTTTGCACTCAAACAAGTTCAGATTATTAGACAGCCTGTATAAAGAGAACGATTAAAACAAAGCCTGTATGGTGCTGTTTTGGAGCGCTACATGAAGCTGCATGATGCAACGCAGTGTGAGGTTTCAGAGATATTCACACAGTAAGGCACGCTGTACACACTCTGGTTTTAGATAAATTAAGCTACCAGATTACACTGCTTGTACACTGCTGTTTTGGAGCGCTACGCAAAGCTGCTTGATGTAACGCAGTATACTGTTTCGGAGATATTGACACTGTAAGGCAGACTGTACACACTCTGGTTTTTGGTAGATTAAGCTAATAGATTACACTGCCTGTACGCTGCTGTTTTCAACTGCTAAGCAAAGCTGTGTGATGCAACACAATATGAGGTTTTAGAAATCTTCACACAGCAAGGCATGCTTATACACTCTGGTTTTTGATAGATTTAGCTAACAGATTACACCGCCTGTACACTGCTGTTTTGGAATACTATGAAAAGCTGCATGATGCAACACCGTATGAGGTTTCAAAGATATTCACACATCAAGGCACGCTGTATACACCCTGGGTTTTGATAGGTTGAGCTAATAGATTACATCACTTGTACGCTACTGTTTTGGGCACTATGCAAATCTCCATGATGTAGTGCACTTTGAGGCTTCAGAGATATTCACACAGACGGCCGTTTCGCACACCTGCGGTGCTTCGACGGGTCTAGACCCGTCGAAGCACCGCAGGTATGCGAAACGGCCATCGTCTAACGTGCTGTCCACTCCCTCTCACTCCCCCCCAGCACAGCATGTAACTCCGAAGCTTGAATAAAAGCATTTTTCTACACAGCAGCAAGCGGTGAGTGCCCATGTTTTTCATACCTTTGGATGCTTGGATTATTGTGGACTTTATAAAGGAGCACCACGCAGCTGTATAGTTCCTGGCAGTATATATAAAAAAACAGCAGTAATCTAAGTGGTGAAAACGCTTACTGTGAACCTTTCCCGACCCTTCAGAGTAGTGCCCTGCATTTCTTCCTTCTTCAAACTATGCACAAGTACATTGAAAACCCCTGTTCCTCTTCCCAATGGCACACCCAACTACCATCTCACCATCAACGGTCCCCGGGACACGAACCCCCTACCCACGGAGGGGTTAAACATCAGGCTTCCACAACATCGTTACTGGGCTCCCCAACGGCAGCGGTGGTCCCTCACATTACCACGCACCATGGGTGGAGTCGCCAACTTTCCAAAAAATCCCTGTACAGACACCCACCCTCTTTTAATTGAATGGCCACCATGGATCCGGATCCAAGCAGCAGCGGTAGCCCGGCTGCTGGCACGGGGGTGGTACACCTCGAAAAACCTGGCGTCACGAACAGGATACGAGCAGCACCCACTTACCTGGGTGACATGCACCTTGAAAGCCGAAGACTGCGAGTCAAAATTCTGTTTTCCGCCAATTCCGCCATTTTTTCGCGCCAAAACCCCATCCTCTCTGAGAAAGCACGTGAAGATTAGGCCCCTCCTCTCATCTTCCTGAAGAGGCCAGAACCGGAAGTTCCCAGAGGGCCACGGTCAGCGAGCGAGTGCTGCGAAAAGACCGAGGGGGCGGGCCAGAATGTGTTACTAGCGGAAGTGGAGCAGGATACGACAGGACTCTGTCACATTGTTCCTGGAAGATGCAGTGGCAAGATGGCAGAGCAAGACTGGTCCCCTGAGCGTGCTGTCTCCAGGACGGCGGCATGGATAGAGGAGGAAACAGAGCAGCTGTGCTGGAGGATGCGAATGCAATTCCTCTTCATTCTGAACCACTGGAGAGAAGAGATGAGGAGCCTGGAGGTGGTGTAGCGAGCCCGTGAGATTGAAATCCCACGTGAAGAGAGGGTAAGCGGTTACCCAGTCCCTGCTGATTGCACAAATCCGACCAAAGTGGCTGAGGGATCCGGACCGTCCTCGCTCGCGGTGAGCGCTCCACTACCGACTACCCCGTCCGTGGCGGACGCTGATCTAACCCCACTAACCCCAGCAGCGGAACCTTCAGTGCATCTACAAGAAGCTCCAGCTGCAGAGATTCAGTGCAAAGCCCTCATTCCAGCCACGGCTGCGGTCACCCAGACACCGGCCAGACCAGACCCGGCCGCATCACTGGGTCCGTCCTCAGAGGTGGAGCACCCGGCCCTGCAACCCCGGCTGCGGAGTAGTCGGTTCATCTGTCTACACCAGCGGCAGCGGAACCAAGATGTCTGCCTGTTCCGTTATTGCGCGGTACCCTGACGGCTGTTGGGGCCGCCAGAGTTCAGATAAAGCCAGAGCCAGATGGGGAGCTGAAGCCAGATGCTGGTGCCCCTTTCTGGGAAAGACAGCAATACCAGCTACAATCTGAAGTTGCAGTAGTAGGGAGAGAATCTCCGCGTCACTGATAAGTAGGTGCTCTAGGGTAAAAATGACATAGAAAAAAAGTTAACCCCGGCACACTACAACTCCCAGAAAAAAGGCAAGATGCAATAATAAAGTATGCAAATTTTTCTTTATTAATATATCAGTTTCTTGAATGTCTTTTCAGAATAAATGATTATGGTCCAACACACATGGACGTTTTGGCCACAGGCCTTCGTCAAAATGGACTATTATCTGACAAATATATAAAAAATAACAGTCAATAATACATTCATAGACGAAAAAAACATGTATACCTTCCAACATAATTTTTAAGAAAAGGATAAGGACATGATAATAAGGTAGAAACATACTATGACACATAGTAAGAACCAGCATAGTATGTTCATAAATTAGTAGATTCAAGTGGATAGATAGTGCACATTTTAGGACCTGGATGATTAAATCGTGAATCCTACCCGAGGTGAGGGTGTGTACCCAGCTGTGTCTATGGTAATCTGTGGTAGTCCGATCAGAGCCAAAGAGGAGGGAAAAAAAGGGGGGGAGGAAAGGAAGAAAAAAAGGATAAAGAGAAAGAGGCAGGAGGAAGGAGGAAATAAAGAGCAGAAAAGCGGAAACACGGAAGGAACAAGTAGATTGGAATGGTGAATGGTAAACTGCAAGGCCATCTAACGTAGCACTCACCATGCAAAATCAAATGCACGTAGACATTCGGCTAAGAGGCTAATAATCATAGAAATGAATGGAGTCTCATATGTATTCCACTACAATGAAAAATATGTATTAGCCAAACATGTGATGTATAAAAGAATAATCCATGACAAATATTGAATTATAGTACCTGTGTTAGTTTGCATACCATCAGGTGATACGATATAATGCGTCAAGGGCACTTAGTGTCAGCACAAGGACTTTATGCTGAGTATTATAATCAATGGTACTATGGGATCAGACCTTGATAAAAAGAATCATACCTCATGTTAGGGACCACAGAAAAGAGAAAACATGCGCATAATATGAAAGATTTACCTACATGTACGGTGCCAATTAGGGTCAGCGTGCGCTTGGTCACGTAACATAAAGGGTTAACCACAATATGGTGTTTGTATTGGGTCCTAGTTTCAAATAGAAGGAACTATAAATATATCAAACGGTGTATCAATAAGCAGTAAACCATGACCGTTATAGCAAAAAACACCACATATAACCATGAGGGGAGATCTCATTACCTGCTATGAGGCGGTGGGACAGGTAAGCTGTAACAGCTGGTGAGCAGGCCTGCATGTGCTGTGACAATAAGACTATTCTATGGTAAAAGTGAATAATCATTACTAAATTCCAAAAGGAAAGACTTCACATATAATGAACCGCTATTATCAACATTACCTATGATGTCCAGCAGAAGAGGGAGAATGAAGCCGGTGGAACCGGAGGGGAAAGCTGCCAGGACCTTATATAGACAGAGGTAATGAAGCATATGAGCGTCAGGAATGTACAAGATCTTAAGGATGGAGGAAGGGAAAAGAGGTCGGCTACCATTACTTACCAAACCGCCGCTGGACGTGTGTTCTGTGTAAAGACTCCTGCACAGTGAACTATGTCCAGCATAGAGGCGGTTTAAATGGGAAGTGTGGGCGGATATAATGGTGTAACTTCCTGTATTTGGAATGCAGGAAGTCGGGACTGTGGAACGCACGCCGCGCATGCGCAGTGCGCGCTCCAGGCCCGACTTCACTGGCAAACCTCCAGGTGACTAAGTCATGTGATGGGGAGGGGAAATCGCTGGGAAAACACATAGGGATCGTGTATACTAATGGGTGGAAGCCGGAGTGGCTCATCCTGGGTGCCTAATCAGATACAGGAACGGTGCACAGAGTCCATGTGAGTGTAGATAAGTGCACACTGTCAAATAATTAGCGTTTCTGCAAGAGAAAGAGAAAAATTGTCAATATATGGATAATTCAAATGCATAGGTGAAAAATACATATGTTATATGTATGAAATCACAGTGAACCATAAGTACCACATCATCATTGGATATAAGGAAGTTAATGAATCACATGGTCATTGTACATCATTCAAAGAAAATAAAAGGAAATTATACCCATATAATATCATGTTTTTGCAGAATATCTCAATGTGTGATGCATTCACTTAATTTGTCAGCCCCAAAACAGATGGGTCAGCTTCAGACCTAGGGGTTATTAAGAATTATGAAACGGCTGTCTCGTATTTCCTATTCAGACCATATGGTTCTAATGTGCCTAGAGTGTGTATCCATCTCGCCTCCTTATCAAGTAGGCGTTTAATCCTATTGCCACCCCTGCGTGCTATATCGACATGATCGATGACCTGAAATTTTAACTGTGAGATTTGGTGTCCTGCTGTCGAAAAATGGTGGGGAATAGGCAGCAGAGTATTACCGCATCTAATATCAGATTTATGCCGACTAATACGGTGTTACGGTTGCTGCGAGCACTGGAGACTATGTCCAGATTTCTTGCTACTGCACATGTGCGAGCGCTGGAGACTAAGTCCAGATTTCTTGCTACTGCCCATGTGCGAGCGCTGGAGACTAAGTCCAGATTTCTTGCTACTGCACATGTGCGAGCGCCGGAGACTAAAGCCTGCTTTACACGGTACGACCGATTGTGCGATTTCACAATCGATCGTACCCGCCCCCGTCCTTTTTGCGTCACGGGCAAATCGCTGCCCGTGTCGCACAAAGTTAGTAACCCCCGTCACACATACTTACCTCTCGTGCGACCTCGCTGTGGGCGGCGAACGTCCACTTGCTGGAGTGGGAGGGACGTTCGGCGTCACAGCGACGTCACACGGCCGCCGGCCAATAGAAGCGGAGGGGCGGAGATGAGCGGGACGTAAACATCCCACCCACCTCCTTCCTTCCACATAGAGCCGGCGGCGGCCGCGGGAGGCAGGTGAGCTGCTCATCGTTCCCGTGGTGTCACACGGAGCGGCGTGTGCTACCACGGAAACGATGGTCAACTAAATTAAACGATATTATGGAACCTAGCGAGCAGTACCCGACTCACGATTTGTGAGCGATACTGCGTCGATAGGAGGTGTCACACAGGCCGGCATCGCCAGCGATGCCGGATGTGCGTCACAAAAACCGTGACCCCGACGATCTATCGCACGATAGATTGTCTGGTGTAAAGCAGCCTTTAGTCCTATCTTGGAGCCATTGCACCTGTGCGGGTGACATCATCGCTGACACGAGGTCACATGTCTATGACACCTTCTATGCCGATTGGTCGCTGGTCATGTGCTTGTGACGCCTTGCTCGGTGATAGGCCAGCATGACGTCACTCCTGTCGTTCTGGCAGCGGATTGGCTCTGGTGTCCTCCATCTTGGATGAGGCACAGAGTCTATATAAGACCCTGACACACACCGCATGGCGCTCAGTCCTCAGTTCATGCATAAGAGTAGACGCTCTGTGTGCGTTCCTCTAGGCATTCCTCTGTCTATGCTAGGTGAGCGCTACCGGCAGGGTAGCGTTCTTATACCTTACAGCTTCGGCTGCTGTCCGTATCCTTACCTCTTAGGGGAGCGGACATAGGCAGGTGCCTGAGGCACATGGTCTGGCTGGGCCTTGTGATTCGACTCGTAGGTGGACGTTGCCGCTAGGGTAACGTTCCTTATACTGCGTCTGGCAGTTGTTCGTATCCTCGCACACTAGGGGAGCGAACAGAGGTAGGAGCTTTGTGCGGCTTACGCTGCTGTTCGTCTCTTTTGCACCACTAGAAGAGCGGACCTAGGCAGGTGCCATATCTAGTGGTTCCTGTCCTCGCACACTAGTGGAGCGAACGCACGTAGGAGCTTTGTGCGGCTTACGCTGCTGTTCGTCTCTTTTGCACCACTAGAAGAGCGGACCTAGGTAGGTGCCATTTCGCACACATTGCCTTTGTCTCTGTGATTATTAACAGAGATCATTCCACACACCCTCCAAGTAAGGGAGGAATTGCTTTACTTACTTATTATATCCTTCTGTGAGTTAACAGAGGTATTGCACTCTTCCATAGTCTGCAGCAAAGTCTTTGCACGGTGGACCCTGACTGTCTGATACTCCTTTAGGTTATTATCAGACAGCCCCCCGTAACATTAGGACTGAGACAAGGGTCTGGCAGTTATGGCAGAATATCAGCAGTTACACCGTTACATACAAGTACTTGAGTCACGGCTCAAGAGTATAGAGGATAAACCTCAGACCATGGTGACAGCTGCACATGATCCTCGACTTGCTCTGCCAAACAGATATTCTGGCGATGCCAGATCATGTCGTGGTTTCATTAGTCAGTGTCAGATACACCTAGAGGTCAACTCTTCTCGCTTCTCTACGGAGAGGTCCAGAGTAGGCTTTATCATCTCCTTACTTCAGGACAAAGCCTTAGAATGGGCGACTCCCCTTTGGGAGCGCTCTGATGTGGTTACTCTGAGACATCAAGACTTTCTTGATGCTCTTAAGGCGGTATTCATGGGTCCGCAGGTTACCCATGATGCGGCCCTGAGACTGTTAGATCTATCTCAGGGTTCGTTATCCACTAGTTCTTATGCCATTGCTTTTAGAACTCTGGTGGCAGAACTAGATTGGCCAGAGAAGGTGTTGATTCCTATCTTCTGGAGAGGGTTGGCAGGCTATGTCAAGGATGCTCTTGCTACTCGTGAGGTCCCTGCTTCTCTGGAGGACTTGATCACAGTAGCAACGAGGATCGATGTACGCCATAAGGAACGTAGACTCGAGGTCTCTTCCTCACGCCCTAAGCATCGGGCTATTCCAGTTGTTGAGGGTCCACTACCATCTTCCTCAGCATCTGAAACATCTCCCACTCCTAAGGAGTTAGGTCATACATTCTCCAGACTATGCAAGTCTGGTCCTCCTATATGTTGCGTATGTCGTCAGGCTGGGCACTATGCCAACAAGTGTCCTAGTCGTCAGGGAAACTCCCTGGCCTAGTAACCATTAGAGGAGGGTTATAGAGACGTCTTCTGCACCCTCTAAGTGTTGTATCCCAGGTCAGCTCTCGTTATCTGAGAATACATGGCCTATTATGGCTTTTGTGGATTCCGGAGCTGACGGGACTTTTGTGTCCTCAGGATTTGTAAAGGGACACAATATTCCCTCTATCATGTTAGAGGCGCCTATTCCTGTCCGTGTTGTTAATGGAACTATGTTGTCTGACTCCATTACATTGAGGACAGTTCCCTTGCGCCTTTCCCTGTCTCAGGGTCACATAGAGGAGATTTCTTTTCTTGTTTTGCCTGAGGGTATAGACGACGTCCTTCTGGGTCTTCCATGGCTTCGGACTCATGCTCCTCACATTGACTGGGAGTCTGACAGCATTATTAGTTGGGGTTCGAAATGTCAGTCCCGATGTCTTCCCTTACCACCTAAGGTCATTGCGGTTGCATCAACTGATCTCTCTCCCATACCTACACCCTATTTGGATTTCGCTGACGTGTTCTCCAAACAGGGTGCTGAGGTTCTTCCACCCCATAGGCCGTATGACTGTGCCATAGACCTTATCCCAGGTTCGGTTCCACCTAAAGGCAGGGTTTACCCCCTGTCGATACCTGAGTCGGAGGCCATGTCGACCTATATAAGAGAGAGTTTAGAGAAGGGGTTCATTCGTAAGGCTGTCTCTCCCGCGGGAGCTGGGTTTTTCTTTGTTCGGAAGAAAGAGGGTGATTTGCATCCCTGCATAGATTACAGGGGTCTCAACGCAATCACAATAAAGAACAAATACCCATTACCTTTAATTTCGGAGCTCTTTGACAGACTGAGAGGAGCTTAAGTTTTTACGAAGTTGGATCTGCGGGGTGCGTATAACTTGGTACGAATTCGAAAGGGTGACGAATGGAAGACCGCTTTTAACACCCGAGACGGTCACTATGAATACCTCGTCATGCCTTTTGGGTTATGTAATGCACCCGCAGTATTTCAGGACTTCGTAAACGATGTGTTCAGGGATTTACTGTTATCCTCAGTAGTGGTGTATCTGGACGACATCCTGATTTTTTCTCCTGATCTGGAGACTCATCGTCAGGATGTCGTTCGTGTCCTTTCCCGTTTAAGGGAGCACTGATTGTTTGCTAAACTCGAGAAATGTGTATTCAAGCAGTCCTCATTGCCTTTTTTGGGTTACATTATCTCACAAGAGGGCCTGGCTATGGATCCTGCGAAGCTCTCTGCTGTCCTGCAATGGTCCGAACCTCATTCCTTGAAGGCGGTGCAACGCTTCTTAGGATTCATAAATTATTACAGGCAGTTCATACCCCATTTTTCTACTTTGGTGGCCCCTTTGGTGGCCTTGACTAAGAAAGGTGCTAATCCCAAAGCCTGGTCTACTGAGACATCTCAGGCTTTTGAGGCAGTAAAAAGACACTTTTCAACTGCTCCCGTTCTTCAAAGACCCGATGAGAGTAAGCCCTTCCTCTTAGAGGTTGATGCCTCTTCAGTGGGTGCTGGTGCGGTCTTGTATCAAAAGAACGGTGCAGGTAGAAAAAGGCCGTGTTTCTTCTTTGCTAAAACCTTTTCACCAGCAGAGAGAAACTATACCATTGGGGATAGGGAACTGCTCGCCTTGAGATTAGCCTTGGAGGAGTGGCGTCACTTGCTGGAAGGAGCAAAACATCCTTTCCAGGTCTATACAGACCATAAGAATCTGACGTACTTACAAACCGCTCAGCGTCTGAATCCTCGCCAAGCCCGCTGGTCCTTGTTTTTCTCCCGCTTTCACTTCTCCATCAACTATCTGTCTGGGAGTAAGAATAACAAGGCAGACGCCCTGTCTCGCTCTATGCTTTCTACCCAGGAAGAGATTGACGAACCTCGTCTTATCCTTCCCTCCAGTGTTTTTCATACGCTCTCCCCTGTGACGTTAGACCAAATCCCACCGGGCAAGACCTTTGTTCTGCCTGATCGACAGAATGATATACTGTCATGGGCCCACACCTCAAAGGTGGGTGGGCATTTTGGTATTAGGCGTACACGAGAGTTACTGGAGAGGTGGTATTGGTGGCCACACTTAGCCAGCCACGTCAAGAGATATGTCGGTTCCTGCTACTCGTGTGCTCGCAACCGTCCATTACGGCAGAGACCGGCTGGGCTCTTGCATCCTTTACCAGTGCCAGATAGACCATGGGAGGTGGTAGGCATGGACTTTGTGGGTGATCTTCCATGTTCACAGGGACATAGATTTGTGTGGGTCATTACGGACCATTTCTCCCGGATGGTTCATCTCGTACCGTTATCGAGAATCCCATCTTCCAGGGTACTAGCCAAACTATTCCTCAAGCATGTCTTTAGGCTTCACGGGATGCCAGATCGTATCATTTGTGATAGAGGCCCGCAATTTACTTCCCGTTTCTGGCGAGATCTTTGTAGCCTTCTGCAAATTGAGTTGAATCTCTCTTCGGCATACCGTCCGGAGACCAATGGTTTGGTTGAACGTACCAATCAATCCATGATTATATACCTTCGACACTTTGTTGCTGAGAACCACGATAACTGGTCCTCCCTCCTACCCTGGGCAGAATTTGCCCTTAACATTTCGCTGGCTGAGGCCACTGGGCAGACACCGTTCGTACTCAATAATGGGCAACACCCTAGGGTACCGGTACCATTTCCCGCTGCTGCACCTCCTCCTCTTGTGGCTGACTGGGCAATTAATGCCAGAGAGGTTTGGGATCGGACTCATGAGTCGATCCAAGCAGCTAAGGACCGTATGAAGACGGTGTCCGATCGGTTTCGTCGCCCGGCTCCTGTCTTTTCTCCAGGGGACTTTGTGTGGCTCTCTGCAAAACACGTGAGACTTAGAGTGAGCTCTGTCAAATTTGCTCCTCGCTTCCTGGGTCCTTATGAGGTTCTTCGACAGGTAAATCCTGTAGTCTACCAATTGAAGTTACCTGTCCATCTTAGGATTCATGACAAATTCCATGTCTCACTGCTAAAGCCGGCTATTTTACCTCACGCTCGTGAAGTGCACTCTCCTGCCTCTGATTCCTCTCGCTCTAGCTATGAGGTACGAGCTATAGTTGGTTCTAAGATGGTTAGAGGGCGCAGGTTCTTCTTGATAGATTGGGAGGGCTATGGCCCGGAACATCACTCTTGGGAGCCTGAGGAGGCTGTCCATGCTCCCGACTTAGTTGCCGATTACCTGCGTCGCCGGGAGGGGGGCCCTTGAGGGGGAGGTACTGTTACGGTTGCTGCGAGCACTGGAGACTGTGTCCAGATTTCTTGCTACTGCACATGTGCGAGCGCTGGAGACTAAGTCCAGATTTCTTGCTACTGCCCATGTGCGAGCGCTGGAGACTAAGTCCAGATTTCTTGCTACTGCACATGTGCGAGCGCTGGAGACTAAGTCCAGATTTCTTGCTACTGCACATGTGCGAGCGCCGGAGACTAAGTCCTATCTTGGAGCCATTGCACATGTGCGGGTGACATCATCGCTGACACGAGGTCACATGTCTCTGACACCTTCTATGCCGATTGGTCGCTGGTCATGTGCTTGTGACGCCTTGCTCGGTGATAGGCCAGCATGACGTCACTCCTGTCGTTCTGGCAGCGGATTGGCTCTGGTGTCCTCCATCTTGGATGAGGCACAGAGTCTATATAAGACCCTGACACACGCCGCATGGCGCTCAGTCCTCTTGGTTCATGCATAAGAGTAGACGCTCTGTGTGAGTTCCTCTAGGCATTCCTCTGTCTATGCTAGGTGAGCGCTACCGGCAGGGTAGCGTTCTTATACCTTACAGCTTCGGCTGCTGTCCGTATCCTTACCTCTTAGGGGAGCGGACATAGGCAGGTGCCTGAGGCACATGGTCTGGCTGGGCCTTGTGATTCGACTCGTAGGTGGACGTTGCCGCTAGGGTAACGTTCCTTATACTGCATCTGGCAGTTGTTCGTATCCTCGCACACTAGGGGAGCAAACAGAGGTAGGAGCTTTGTGCGGCTTACGCTGCTGTTCGTCTCTTTTGCACCACTAGAAGAGCGGACCTAGGTAGGTGCCATTTCGCACACATTGCCTTTGTCTCTGTGATTATTAACAGAGATCATTCCACACACCCTCCAAGTAAGGGAGGAATTGCTTTACTTACTTATTATATCCTTCTGTGAGTTAACAGAGGTATTGCACTCTGCCATAGTCTGCAGCAAAGTCTTTGCACGGTGGACCCTGACTGTCTGATACTCCTTTAGGTTATTATCAGACAGCCCCCCGTAACATACGGTCTCGGATATGTTGGGTAGTCTCCCCAACATACCTGAGATCGCACGGACATTTGATGTAGTAGACAACGTACGTACTATCGCATGTATAGAAGCCCTTAATCTGAAAGGTTCTTCCAGTTCTGGCATGTGTAAAGGTGCTGCCTTTAGTTACATTGGCACATTGTGCGCAGCCTAGACATGGAAAGGTGCCTTTCTGCTGTGTGTCCAGAAAAACTTGACGTGGGACCGTTTTAGTTGACCCAATGTCGGCACGCACATGATGATTTCTTAGATTGGGCGATTTCCTATGACAAAAGAGGGGTAAGTCATGAAAAGCTTCAATCTTGGGGTATGCAGACTTTAGGAGGGGCCAATGTTGGCAAATGATTTTCTTTAATAGTGGTTGAAAAGGTTGATATGTGGTAATACATGTCAATGGATTGTGTGATACGTTACTCCGGCTAGATGTAGAATGTGTGACATCAGCTACCCTCTTGGGATAACCCCTCTGAACAAATTTCTGACTCATCTCATTGTGTCGAATAATTTTGGTTTCAGGTTTGCTGACAATTCTGTCAACACGTGTATGCTGCGAAATCGGCAGAGCTTTCTTAACATGCTTAGGATGATTGCTAGTATAGTAGAGGAGGCTGTTCCTGTCAGTAGGCTTAATATAGATATCGGTCGTTAAGAGGCCATCATCCTCCGCGATAACCATACAGTCCAAATAATTAATCTGATGTTTGTCATAGTGGATGGAAAAGGTTAGTCCTGGCATGAACCCATTGAGATCCGCAAAAAATTCTAAGAGAGTGCTCAATTCACCATCCCAAACCATAAACACATCATCAATGTATCTCTGCCATAACAGGGCGTGTTTGTTAATTAGTGGGTTGGGATGGATGAAGTGATCCTCAAAGAAGGCCATAAAGATATTAGCGTAAGGGGGCGCCATGTTACTTCCCATAGCGGTCCCCTTACGCTGCATGTAAAACTGATCCTGGAACATAAAATGATTCTTTTCAAGTACTACTTTAAGAAGATCCAGACAGAACTGCTTATTATCATTGGGCAAGGTTGTAAATTCATTTAAGAACCATCGTACTGCGCTGATACCTTCATTATGCATGATGCTAGTATATAGACTATTAACGTCAAGCGTTACAAGGTATGCATTACTGGGGATATGATGTAAATCCTTAATAATATCGAGAAAGTGCGAGGTGTCCTTCATGTATGATGTTATTAGTGATATGAATGGAGATAATACTTTTTCAATAGTCTTGGCCAGAGGGGAAAGTAGAGAGTCAGTCGATGCCACTATCGGTCTACCTGGTGGATGAGTTAGATTTTTGTGTATTTTAGGTAACGTATAAAATACAGGTATGGTAGGGTGTGGGTTAATGAGGAAACTAGCCAACTTCTGATCGATAGTGCCTAATTGCAAATAATGCGCAGAAATGTCCTTAATCAGAGAAGATATCTGTGGTGTGGGATCTCTAGATATGGTCTCATATGTACTAGTATCAGACAGTTGGCCTAGAATTTCACCGACATAATAGTTGCGGTCCAAAACGACCGTGTCTCCGCCCTTATCGGCCGGCTTATTATGATTAATATGGAAGTCACCCCTGTGTATCTTGGTATTCAGCTCATCAACATCCTTGGAAACTAATGAGATAAAGGTCTCAACAGGGTGGTAGTGTCTTGGCGGCATGTATGTGCTGGTCATACCCAGACCAAGATCTTTAGGATTAAAACAAACACTACCCGCTGTTAGAGGCCCAGATCTCATATCACTATCGTTAAAATGTACTTTCAGTCTTAAAGATCTGAAAAAGTGATTCAATTCTTGCTCCACTTGAAAGGTATCATATCTTGCAGTAGGACTAAATGATAATCCCTTTTCCAAGACTAGATGTTCCGCTGGCGATAAGCTGTAGGAAGAGATATTAAAGACGAGGTTGGTTTTACCTGCGACCGAGTCCATATCCGGTTGTCTTGGTTGTTGGGATACCGGTCTCTTCCCCCGCCTGGTCTTCTTGTGGGTGGTCTCCGTTGCTCTAAAAAACTGGGCGACTGTCGGGATATCCCGTATTCCCCGTCCGAATCGCTGGTAGATATGTAACCTCCGAATCTGTAGGGACGCTGTGGTCGGAAATTTTCCCCAGATCGCCATCGGTATACTGTGCCTTTCGCGAAATCCTCTTGGTCTCTAAGAAATTTATGTCGTTTCTTGGTTTCCAGGTTAGAACGAAAACTCGTGATGAGGTTGTTAGTTTTGGTCTTTAGCTGATCCAGATCAGAGGCCGACAGGGATTGTTTCAGTTGATCTTCAGTGGATTTTATACTCTCGGATATCTGCTGAATTTCTTGTTGTAAATATTCAATTGTTAATATGATAACGTCCATTGAGCATTTATTGAGGATTGCCTCAAATTTATCGCAAAAAAGCGGGTTATCAGAAAAAAGGGTGGGTCTGAGAGGCACTCTCAAACCTCTGGGTATCCTTTTGGTGCGGTGGTATTCGGCTAAAGGTGAAGGTCAAGTGCTGCTTGTCTTTGTAAATCTCTCTCGTAGTTTCTACCCCGTAATTCCTCAGGAGGTATAACCAGGAATTTATTAGATGTAGTCACCTTAGAAACTATGGTAGAGGTTTCCTCATCATTATATGAAAAAGTCGAAAAACTCGGTTGCGACATTTGTCAATACAAATGTTGGAGCGGGAGATCAGGAGCTAGAGCTAAAAATAGCAATAGTAGGGAGAGAAGCTCCACGTCACTGATAAGTAGGTGCTCTAGGGTAAAAATTACATAGAAAAAAAGGTAACCCCGGCACACTACAACTCCCAGAAAAAAGGCAAGATGCAATAATAAAGTATGCAAATTTTTCTTTATTAATATATCAGTTTCTTGAATGTCTTTTCAGAATAAATGATTATGGTCCAACACACATGGACGTTTCGGCCACAGGCCTTCGTCAAAATGGACTATTATCTGACAAATATATAAAAAATAACAGTCAATAATACATTCATAGACGAAAAAAACATGTATACCTTCCAACATCATTTTTTAAGAAAAGGATAAGGACATGATAATAAGGTAGAAACATACTATGACACATAGTAAGAACCAGCATAGTATGTTCATAAATTAGTAGATTCAAGTGGATAGATAGTGCACATTTTAGGACCTGGATGATTAAATCGTGAATCCTACCCGAGGTGAGGGTGTGTACCCAGCTGTGTCTATGGTAATCTGTGGTAGTCCGACCAGAGCCAAAGAGGAGGGAAAAAAAAGGGTGGAGGAAAGGAAGAAAAAAAGGATAAAGAGAAAGAGGCAAGAGGAAGGAGGAAATAAAGAGCAGAAAAGCGGAAACACGGAAGGAACAAGTAGATTGGAATGGTGAATGGTAAACTGCAAGGCCATCTAACGTAGCACTTAGTTTGGTAAGTAATGGTAGCCGACCTCTTTTCCCTTCCTCCATCCTTACGATCTTGTACATTCCTGACGCTCATATGCTTCATTACCTCTGTCTATATAAGGTCCTGGCAGCTTTCCCCTCCGGTTCCACCGGCTTCATTCTCCCTCTTCTGCTGGACATCATAGGTAATGTTGATAATAGCGGTTCATTATATGTTTATATATGTATATTATATATTATATTATATATTATATATATTGTTATGTGTATTATATGTATATATTTTTCAGATCTTTAAGACTGAAAGTACATTTTAACGATAGTGATATGAGATCTGGGCCTCTAACAGCGGGTAGTGTTTGTTTTAATCCTAAAGATCTTGGTCTGGGTATGACCAGCACATACATACCTTTATCTCATTAGTTTCCAAGGATGTTGATGAGCTGAATACCAAGATACACAGGGGTGACTTCCGTATTAATCATAATCTTAGTCTTGAAGAATCAAGGGCTATTAGGAGTCTTAAGGACAACTCTAACATCATTATTAAGCCGGCCGATAAGGGCGGAGCCACGGTCGTTTTGGACCGCAACTATTATGTCGGTGAAATTCTAGGCCAACTGTCTGATACTAGTACCTATGAGACCATATCTAGAGATCCCACACCACAGATATCTTCTCTGATTAAGGACATTTCTGCGCATTATTTGCAATTAGGCACTATCGATCAGAAGTTGGCTAGTTTCCTCATTAACCCACACCCTACCATACCTGTATTTTATACGTTACCTAAAATACACAAAAATCTAACTCATCCACCAGGTAGACCGATAGTGGCATCGACTGACTCTCTACTTTCCCCTCTGGCCAAGACTATTGAAAAAGTATTATCTCCATTCATATCACTAATAACATCATACGTGAAGGACACCTCGCACTTTCTCGATATTATTAAGGATTTACATCATATCCCCATTAATGCATACCTTGTAACGCTTGACGTTAATAGTCTATATACTAGCATCATGCATAATGAAGGTATCAGCGCAGTACGATGGTTCTTAAATGAATTTACAACCTTGCCCAATGATAATAAGCAGTTCTGTCGGGATCTTCTTAAAGTAGTACTTGAAAAGAATCATTTTATGTTCCAGGATCAGTTTTACATGCAGCGTAAGGGGACCGCTATGGGAAGTAACATGGCGCCCCCTTACGCTAATATCTTTATGGCCTTCTTTGAGGATCACTTCATCCATCCCAACCCACTAATTAACAAACACGCCCTGTTATGGCGGAGATACATTAATGATGTGTTTATGGTTTGGGATGGTGAATTGAGCACTCTCTTAGAATTTTTTGCGGATCTCAATGGGTTCATGCCAGGACTAACCTTTTCCATCCACTATGACAAACATCAGATTAATTATTTGGACTGTATGGTTATCGCGGAGGATGATGGCCTCTTAACGACCGATATCTATATTAAGCCTACTGACAGGAACAGCCTCCTCTACTATACTAGCAATCATCCTAAGCATGTTAAGAAAGCCCTGCCGATTTCGCAGCATACACGTGTTGACAGAATTGTCAGCAAACCTGAAACCAAATTTCTTCGACACAATGAGATGAGTCAGAAATTTGTTCAGAGGGGTTATCCCAAGAGGGTAGCTGATGTCACACATTCTACATCTAGCCAGAGTAACGTATCACACAATCCATTGACATGTATTACCACATATCATCCTTTTCAACTACTATTAAAGAAAATCATTTGCCAACATTGGACCCTCCTAAAGTCTGCATATCCCAAGATTGAAGCTTTTCATGACTTACCCCTCTTTTGTCATAGGAAATCGCCCAATCTAAGATATCATCATGTGCGTGCCGACATTGGGTCAACTAAAACGGTCCCACGTCAAGTTTTTCTGGACACACAGCAGAAAGGCACCTTTCCGTGTCTAGGCTGCGCACAATGTGCCAATGTAACTAAAGGCAGCACCTTTACACATGCCAGAACTGGAAGAACCTTTCAGATTAAGGGCTTCTATACATGCGATAGTACGTACGTTGTCTACTACATCAAATGCCCATGCGGTCTCGGGTATGTTGGGGAGACTACCCAACATATCCGAGACCGTATTAGTCGGCATAAATCTGATATTAGATGCGGTAATACTCTGCTGCCTATTCCCCACCATTTTTCGACAGCAGGACACCAAATCTCACAGTTAAAATTTCAGGTCATCGATCATGTCGATATAGCACGCAGGAGTGGCAATAGGATTAAACGCCTACTTGATAAGGAGGCGAGATGGATACACACTCTAGGCACATTAGAACCATATGGTCTGAATAGGAAATACGAGACAGCCGTTTCATAATTCTTAATAACCCCTAGGTCTGAAGCTGACCCATCTGTTTTGGGGCTGACAAATTAAGTGAATGCATCACACATTGAGATATTCTGCAAAAACATGATATTATATGGGTATAATTTCCTTTTATTTTGTTTGAATGATGTACAATGACCATGTGATTCATTAACTTCCTTATATCCAATGATGATGTGGTACTTATGGTTCACTGTGATTTCATACATATAACATATGTATTTTTCACCTATGCATTTGAATTATCCATATATTGACAATTTTTCTCTTTCTCTTGCAGAAACGCTAATTATTTGACAGTGTGCACTTATCTACACTCACATGGACTCTGTGCACCGTTCCTGTATCTGATTAGGCACCCAGGATGAGCCACTCCGGCTTCCACCCATTAGTATACACGATCCCTATGTGTTTTCCCAGCGATTTCCCCTCCCCATCACATGACTTAGTCACCTGGAGGTTTGCCAGTGAAGTCGGGCCTGGAGCGCGCACTGCGCATGCGCAGCGTGCGTTCCACAGTCCCGACTTCCTGCATTCCAAATACAGGAAGTTACACCATTATATCCGCCCACACTTCCCATTTAAACCGCCTCTATGCTGGACATAGTTCACTGTGCAGGAGTCTTTACACAGAACACACGTCCAGCGGCGGTTTGGTAAGTAATGGTAGCCGACCTCTTTTCCCTTCCTCCATCCTTAAGATCTTGTACATTCCTGACGCTCATATGCTTCATTACCTCTGTCTATATAAGGTCCTGGCAGCTTTCCCCTCCGGTTCCACCGGCTTCATTCTCCCTCTTCTGCTGGACATCATAGGTAATGTTGATAATAGCGGTTCATTATATGTGAAGTCTTTCCTTTTGGAATTTAGTAATGATTATTCACTTTTACCATAGAATAGTCTTATTGTCACAGCACATGCAGGCCTGCTCACCAGCTGTTACAGCTTACCTGTCCCACCGCCTCATAGCAGGTAATGAGATCTCCCCTCATGGTTATATGTGGTGTTTTTTGCTATAACGGTCATGGTTTACTGCTTATTGATACACCGTTTGATATATTTATAGTTCCTTCTATTTGAAACTAGGACCCAATACAAACACCATATTGTGGTTAACCCTTTATGTTACGTGACCAAGCGCACGCTGACCCTAATTGGCACCGTACATGTAGGTAAATCTTTCATATTATGCGCATGTTTTCTCTTTTCTGTGGTCCCTAACATGAGGTATGATTCTTTTTATCAAGGTCTGATCCCATAGTACCATTGATTATAATACTCAGCATAAAGTCCTTGTGCTGACACTAAGTGCCCTTGACGCATTATATCGTATCACCTGATGGTATGCAAACTAACACAGGTACTATAATTCAATATTTGTTATGGATTATTCTTTTATACATCACATGTTTGGCTAATACATATTTTTCATTGTAGTGGAATACATATGAGACTCCATTCATTTCTATGATTATTAGCCTCTTAGCCGAATGTCTACGTGCATTTGATTTTGCATGGTGAGTACTACGTTAGATGGCCTTGCAGTTTACCATTCACCATTCCAATCTACTTGTTCCTTCCGTGTTTCCGCTTTTCTGCTCTTTATTTCCTCCTTCCTCCTGCCTCTTTCTCTTTATCCTTTTTTTCTTCCTTTCCTCCCCCCTTTTTTTTCCCTCCTCTTTGGCTCTGGTCGGACTACCACAGATTACCATAGACAGAGCTGGGTACACACCCTCACCTCGGGTAGGATTCACGATTTAATCATCCAGGTCCTAAAATGTGCACTATCTATCCACTTGAATCTACTAATTTATGAACATACTATGCTGGTTCTTACTATGTGTCATAGTATGTTTCTACCTTATTATCATGTCCTTATCCTTTTCTTAAAAAATGATGTTGGAAGGTATACATGTTTTTTTCGTCTATGAATGTATTATTGACTGTTATTTTTTTATATATTTGTCAGATAATAGTCCATTTTGACGAAGGCCTGTGGCCGAAACGTCCATGTGTGTTGGACCATAATCATTTATTCTGAAAAGACATTCAAGAAACTGATATATTAATAAAGAAACATTTGCATACTTTATTATTGCATCTTGCCTTTTTTCTGGGAGTTGTAGTGTGCCGGGGTTACAATCTGAAGTTGCAACCCGAGATCGGCGACGACGGGAGCTTGCCGCCCGTGATCAAGTAGAATAGGAGCACATAAGAAGTGCTGCTTCCCGAGTGAAAGGGCCGCGGTGCCGTGGCCTTATTAAGCAGTTTGACACCGAGCAAGGATGGGGGTTCATGCGCAAAGCAGGCCTCGCAGCGGGGGTGCATGTGTCTCGACAAGATGTGGCGCAGCACCTTCCGTGGAGCCACCCGGAGCGTAACCTTCAGCCTGAGGAGATGGTTACCTATACCCGGCATTCCGGAAAGCGGGGCTGGTATGCCCTGGAGGTAACAAAGCATGTAATGTTTGAAGAAGGGTATGTGTCGGTGTCAGTAGCACGTAGTCGCAAAGAAGCATGGCTACGGGACCCGGCAATCTATTACTAGAGTGTTAAATATATAGTACCAGCAGTTGCAATGCCATAGAATGTTAGGTATCGGTGTTTTCGTTTATTATTTTCCATAGTTTATTATTTTTCATATAGAAAATGTTAGCAAATCAAGCAGTTTTACTGAAAAGAGTGAAAGTTACTAGATTTTCTAAAAGGAAAATTGTCAAAATGTGTACACCCGGTACATGGACTCCGTTCAGTTTTATATATATTAAATTGTGTCTTGTATAATAGTTGCACCTTCTGTACCAGCCAGAGTCATCAAAGTTACAACACTCGGGACCTTAACCCGGTCACGGACCCACTATAGGTTTCCAGGGGGAACAGGTTATTTGGGTGGTGGGTTATTGGGATCCAGGACGCTGGGACTGGACTGTCGCAGGAAGGGGCTGCAATGGAGAAGGTTGAGCCTCTGTTACCACAAAAACCGGTAGCATCCCACCGTTGGGTGACGAACTCTTAATAAAACAGAATTTTAGTAACGTTAAGTGCATTACCTCCACTGTGTGGGATGCACCCTTTGAATAAAAATGTGTTAATTTATGTTTTCCTTTTCCAGTTCAAGCGAAACAAAAATAAACCTCTGGCATCCTGTAGCTTGCAGACGAGCTACGTTTAACCAAGGGGGAATGTGACGCCCTGACATATCAGCACATCACAGGGTATTGTGCAATCTGCCCTTCTGCACAGTATCCACCCTCCTTGGTTAAGGATCCTGGTCCTTTGGTGTTGCTAACAGCTTAGCCAATCAAAATCCTAGGATCACTTCCCATTTTAACCTACCAGACACACCATTGGGGGGCCTGAAGGGAATAGGGCCACCTGCATGGGGGTTGCTAAGGGGAGAGTGAGGACAGTGACAGTGGAGCAGTGGAGTTGAGCAGTGACTGTTGAGCAGAGGAGTGGAGGTGAAGTGACTCTCTGGGAGAGAGAAGTCACGAAGCAGGGCTCCTGAGTACTAGGTGGCAGACGTTGGTCTGGGCCTGGTAGGAGCTGGAACCCCGGTCGCAAGGGAGAGTGTCAAGGGGCACGGACTGCCGAGGAGGGCGGCCAGCGGCCTTGAGCTATCACCGGGCAGGACCCCAGGCCAGAAAGTAGCTTCACGCATTCCAGTAATTTACCCGACGGGGGTGAAGACTTCAAGTGTCATCCCCAACCCGCTCAAAAATCGGGGTACTAGCACACCGATGGGATAGGAATTTCCCACTACAGTCCAAAGAAATCCTACGTGTGAACCCTGAGAGCAAGTTCACTCTGTTAGCCATACAGGTGAGCGGGACCCAAAGAGTTTCATACCTACAGGTCCAATAGAGACGAAGGTGCCAAGTACAGGGCCACAGGCTAACAGCAACACCAGAGGGACGCACCCAAGTGTGCTCCTTACCAGCTGCAGTGGTGCTCAGAATTCTGGTTTACAAGCTGTTGGTGTAGTTATTCCAGGACTGAGTGAATACATTGAAAACCCCTGTTCCTCTTCCCAACGGCACACCCAACTACCATCTCACCATCAACGGGCCCCGGGACACGAACCCCCTACCCACGGAGGGGTTAAACATTAGGCTGCCACACCATTGTCACCGGGCTCCCCAACGGCAGCGGCGGTCCTTCACATTACCACACCCCGTGGGTGGCGTCACGAACTTTCCAAAAAACCCCTATACATACACCCCCCCTCTTTTAATTGAGTGGCCGCACGACCACTGGGTCCGAAGACCCCTCGAGCCACCGTGGATCTGAATCCGAGCACCAGCGGTAGCCCGGCTGCATGCACGGGGGCAGTACATAAACATCGTGTTTTTTGGTAGATTGAGCTAATAGATTACACTGCCTGTACATTTCTGTTTTGGACTGCTACACAAAGCTGCGTGATGCAGCGCTGTATTTGATTAGGAATTACATGCACCTATCACTGTCCCTCTCTCCTACAGCGTCCCATCCTTATAATGTACAGTGTAACCTTGGATTAAGAGTAACTTAGTTTGAGAGCGTTTTACAAGGCAAGTAAAGCTTTTTACAAATTTGTAACTTGGTTTAAGAGCAATGCTTTGCAATAAGAGCAAATACTCACTGTGCAAACTTTTGGTTCCATCCTTTTACAACGCTCTGACCCTCTTTAGAGGTAACTTTCTGTTTATGTATGTGTGACGCCCCTGGACTATCAGGTTGTCACAGGGTATAGCACAATCTGCCCTCCCGTGCAATATCCAAATCCTTCTTGGTTATGGGTCCCCAACTACATGGTGTTGCCTACATCAGCTAATTAAAATCCTGGGTACACTCTGCACCACACCCACCAGACACACCAATGGACGGCCTGAGTGGAATAGGGTCGCCCACTTGGGGGATGGTTAGGGGAGGTCAGGAGTGTCAGGAATGTCAGTCAGTCAGGGGAAGTAGTTTGTAAGTGAAGAAGAGAGGAGGTCAGGAGCAGCAGGGCTCCTAAGTAGTTACCTAGGTGGCAGATGGTGGTCTGGGCCTAGGGGAGCTGGAACCCGGCCGCAGGGGATCGTGGCAAGGGGCACGGAACTGTCAAGGAGGACAGCCGACGGCCTTGCACCATCACCGGGCTGGGACCAGGGACACGACGGAGTAGGTGGACCCTAAGTCAGGGAGTAGCTTCAAGCAACCTGACAATTTACCCGACGAGAATGGACGCTTCAAGATCCGCTCTCCACCCGCTCCAAAATCGGGGTACTAGCGCAACGAGGGGGATAGGACCTTCCACTCAAATGGTCCAGAAAATTACAAGCGTGAATCCTGAGAGCAAGCTCCCACACTTAGCCATAGTGGGGAGCGGGACCCGACTAGTTCTATACTACCGGGACCAACAGAGAAGTAAACTTAGTGCCAGGAAGGTCACAGGTCACCAGGCAGCACCATTGGGGACGGGACCCGAACTAGCTCCCGTCAGCAGCAGCGGTATACAGAACTTTGGTTTATCCAGTTGTTGGTGTCAGCTTAATGGACTGAGTACGAAAATGACCCCTTTGCACCCAACGGCACTCCCCAAACACCATCACCGAGTCCCAGGGCATTCCCCCTACCCGTGGAGGGTCTTAACACCTGGCTGCCCCACTCCATCGCCCCCAGGTACTCCTAACTGCAGCGGTGGTACTCCACCTCACCACACACCATGGGTGGCATCACAAACTCGAAACACAATCCCATGTAAATACTACCTTCATTTGAGTGGCCGCACGACCCCCAGGTCCGGAGACCCCTCGAGCCACCATGGATCTGGATCCGAGCAGCCCGGCTGCTGGCACGGGGGCGGCACACCTCCTGTATACAGTATACCATTGTACGGTATATACTATATAGCATGTTCATTAATTTGCATTTGTGGATACAGTACTGTATTTTCTGCTAACAAGTAAAGCACATTGCTTGTACTGTAATCTAATTGCCCATGCAGTATTCCTACACCACATTTGGCTTAGTTCTGTTCTTATTTTGAGGAGAATAGATTTGGGTTGTTTTTTTTTGTGTATTGTACTCGAATAAAGATTGTCATATTTATACATAATTTTTTCCTCCCGCACACCAACACTTCTATTGAAAGCTAATGTGCAGTTTAACTTGTTTTATATGTTTTGTATCGTTCAGTATTTTGTATTAATGTACTGTAATAATTTTATATGAATACAGTACATTATTTTGTATTACTGTAATAAGTTTGCATAAAGGGTATGTGCGCATACTTCAGTCTTGTTTCTCCAGCGAAAAACGCACCTCTGGCCAGAAAAACGCATTTGGTAAAAAAAATGATGTGGGGTGACCCCATTTTTTATATCCAGCACAGGAACAGCAGCAGCTGCGGGCTGCAACCCTCAGCTGTCTGCTGTACCTTGGCTGGTTATGAAACCGTGAGGGGATCCCACGCTTTTTTTTTTTAATTATTTGATTTAATTAAAAAAAAAACAAAAAAAAAACAAAACATTGATGTGTGTTCCCCCCATTTTCTAAAACCAGCAAAGGGGCAGCAGACATCCGGGAGCTGATATTATTAGGGTGTGAAGGGCCATGGTTATTTGGCCCTTTTCAACCTAAAAATATCTGCCCACAGCCACCCAGAAGTGGCGCATCCATTAGATGTGCAAATTCGGGCACTGGACTTGCCTCTCCTGTTGCCCTGGTGTGGTGGCAATCAGGGTAATAAGGAGTTAATAGCAGCCCATAGCTTCCACTATGTCCTAGATTATTGATAGCAGGTGTCTATGAGGCACCATCTATCATTAATCTGTAAGTGAAAGTAAATAAACATAAACACCCCAAAAATCCTTTATCTAATATATAAAGCTGAGTATATGTATGTATGTGTGTATGTATGTGTGTATGTATGTGTGTATGTATGTGTGTATGTATGTGTGTATGTATGTATGTATGTATGTCTGCTAAAGGAATTATTTACTTTCACTTACAGATTAATGATGGAGGGTGTCTCATAGACGCCTGTCATCAGTAATCTAGTACTTAGTGACAGCTATGGGCTGCTATTAACTCCTTATTACCCTAATTGCCACCACACCAAGGCAATCGGGAAGAGCCGGTAAAGTGCCGGCACTGTCGCATCTAATGGATGCAGCAATTCCAGGCGGCTACAGGCTGATATTTTTAGGCTAGGGGGCAGCCTAATTACCATAGGCCTTCCCAGTCTGAGAATACCAGCCCCCAGCTGTGCAGCTTTATCTTGGCTGGGTATCAAACTTGAGGGGACCGCACGCCATTTTTTTTAAAATAATTTATTTATTTTACTGTATGATATAGACCCGCCCAAGGGCATCTGTGATTGGTTGCAGTCAGACAGCTGTCACTCAGTGTGGGGGCGCGTCTGACTGCAACCAATCACAGCCACCGATGAGCGGGGGAAGCAGTGAATATGTATGAACCTAATGAGTGGCCAGCTCAAGAAGAACAAAGAGTTGCCACAGAAGCAGTGTGACAGCCGCTGGTGATCGGTGAGTATAAAGCACTTGCTCCTACCCCTTTGCAATGGATTCTGGTCCCCATAGACTTTATATGGGGACCAGAATCTGGCCAGATACTGTGGATCAATGCCCCGCAGACCCATGAGTCAGCAGGGGTTTGAGCTGCCAGTCCTACAAAAACAAAGGGACAAAACATGGTAAAATGCAGGTAAAACGCAATGAAATGCAAAGAATTAGCTACCTGCGTATTCCCCTGCATTTTTTCATGATTTTATTGAACTCAATGACTGAAAAATGCAGGGAAAAACGCAGAAAGAAGTGACATGCTGCTTCTTTTTTCTGCACCCAAAACTGCAGGCAAAAAAGAAGCAATGTTTGCACAGCCTTTCTGAATTCTCATAGAGTTTGCTGAGGAAGGACAACAAACTGCACCCAAATACGTGGAAAAAATGCCATAAAAATGCGTCAAAAAACGCAGTGTGCGCACAGGGCCAAATATAGTAAATATTTTTGGGTTGTTGATCAAATTGTCTGCGTTTTAATGATTTCCTATGGGAAAATTTGATTTCCTATACAGTAACAATAACTTGGTTTAAGACCACACACTCCAGGAACAAATTATGCTTGTAATACAAGGTTTCACTGTATTTCTTTTTTTAATTTACTGCAGCTATCACTGTCCCTCACTCCAACAGCGTACTCTCCCTTTTCAAATCAACTCAAAATGGCACTGTGGCACTTGATCCGGCCTTAATACAGGCTGAATTACTGGGTGTGCCAGGCAATCACAACCATGCCAACACTTCACATTGCCTACAATCTCTCTGGAATTGCTCACAGCCTAAAAAAGCTTGCTCTGCAACCTTTCAGCAATCTTTATTTGGGTGACAAAGTTGAACAGGAACCAGACGTACTGTCAAAAGTCTGTGTCTGGGGTTGAGCACTGGACATGACCATTGAGGAAGGATTCTCCAGTCGTGCTGTATGTGTGTTACCCACCAATACCATCTGTAAATAATACACGAACTGCATGTGACTTGGTTTAAAATTGGCCACAGCAGCCTTTATTACCTATTATTTACATACTAACACAAGGGGGCGCCGTCCAACAGGCGACCCCAACAAATAACAATAGGTAACACAGTAACCAATACAGTAAATATACAACCCTGAGTAGGCCCAGTCCAGGAACCACTTCTCACCCCAGTATCCCTGGCCGCAACACACCGACCCAGAGATGAGGTATTAATCACCTACGGATTAACCCTCCAACTTTGCAGAACCCCGTGCCTGCAACATCCCGGAACCTGGAGCCACCATACCAAGATGGTGTCTCTCTGTCCAGTTACCATTGCCTTCAACCGCCTCTGGACCAGACCTACCCCCCGCTGCTGTGACAAAGAAACAACCCAGACCAAATTCCCCTCGGTATTAAACACAAGGGAGGGTGGGCGGGGATCGTTCCATATCCGGAAGTCAAGAGAGAGGGGGTAAGTCAAAGTCCTTTACTTACACCCCTCAACTGTCCCACCTCTTCCTCCAGGGAACTCCTCCTACCCACCAATCCCTTTATTCTGCCTTATAAACAAACCATTCCTGTTTCCATTAACCCCATCACTCCTTCCCTTCCCTCTAGTCATGTCGCCCCTCCACCCTATGGGTTCCATGGCTTTCTTGACCATTGAGGAAGGATTCTCCAGTCGTGCTGTATGTGTGTTACCCACCAATACCATCTGTAAATAATACACGAACTGCATGTGACTTGGTTTAAAATTGGCCACAGCAGCCTTTATTACCTATTATTTACATACTAACACAAGGGGGCGCCGTCCAACGGGCAACCCCAACAAATAACAATAGGTAACACAGTAACCAATACAGTAAATATACAACCCTGAGTAGGCCCAGTCCAGGAACCACTTCTCACCCCAGTATCCCTGGCCGCAACACACCGACCCAGAGATGAGGTATTAATCACCTACGGATTAACCCTCCAACTTTGCAGAACCCCGTGCCGGCAACATCCCGGAACCTGGAGCCACCATACCAAGATGGTGTCTCTCTGTCCAGTTACCATTGCCTTCAACCGCCTCTGGACCAGACCTACCCCCCGCCACAGGACAGGGCACGTGACTCCTTACGTGGCCTGGACCCGCCACACACCAAAAGCTTGTACCACACCTCCACGCAATCCCAGCGTCCACAAAACAGCACCAAGAACGTTAAGATGCACCCCCATCGCATCCCCAAAACCACCAGTTCAGCGCCACCAATTTTTGGCGCCGCCCCCCCAAGAAGGCTCGATTGATACTGCCTATCGCACGAGCCACACGCCATTCCAACCTGGTCACACTATCAAAACTACCCCACGATTAAGCCCGGGTATGTCTCCCACAATGCAACAACCCACAATTTTTTTTTTTTTTTTAAAACATTCAGAAATAACTTCTCGAGATACCAAATCTCGGCCTCCCACTTACTGGACCAGTACCATCGACCCGTCCAGACCCAACTGGCAAAATTCGGGCGAGCCTCAGACCGTCGAGGCCCCGAGAACCAACGAATGCCCAAATATCCAAATGAGGCACACCCTCACCACAAAAACCCAGAGGTTATAAACCCACAGATAACACCAATCTGTTACGCCAACCCATTCCACTCCCAAAAGACTCAAATGCCGTCATTGCCTTAACCCGATAACAACTGAGGCCAAACGTAACACCGAAACAAGAGGACTCCCACCTCCCAATACTTCTCACAACCCCTTTTCTGAGCCCACCGAGGGGCCTCCGTGGCAGCCCAATCCAGAAGGAATACGACCCGTAGTATTCCGGGCGCCCACCCCCGCCACCTGCAATCAAGTCTGCAGCACTGCCACAAAATGGTACCTTAACACACGCGACACAATAATGAGCCTGGGCGCCCTCACAACATAATTCCGCACCCGGGACCGCGTATAACAACACCAACCTTCACCACCCGCCTAATCTGATTCGGTGAGCGACAAAGCCGGCGCTCAACCCATTGCACCACCTCGGACACATCCTCCAACATCCAACCTCCGCTCTTCACCGTAGAATGGCTGACCAACCCCACAATCTCAAAGCCCCCCAAAAGGCTAACACAAACCGTTTTGGACAAGGGAAACAAAACCCGCTCGTGCTCAGATGAACATAGCCGCCACAAACCACTCACCAAACGCTGCCACCAAACAACGGAGACGGACCATTGTATCCCGCTCCCTCACACCCTTACGACCAAACCCTTCAAGGCCTGCCGCGCCCTAAAATCCTGCGAAAACATCTCTCCACATCTAATCCTTAACAAGACAGCCACAGCCGCCACCACCTGCTCCACTGCTGACGCCGGCCTATCAGCCTGAAAACCGTTTCTCACCACTGCCAACGCCACCACCAAATACTCCACCGGGCCTTCCTCACACATTGTCCCAAACAACGTTATCCGCGCCACCCATACTTCTGAATATCAGCCCCAAATAACCTCAGTCACTGGGCACCGAGCCGCTCCCCAACACAGCCACACCAGACTCCACAAGCCCTCCGGACACACCGTGCCCACCTCGTCTGCTACCCGGCCTCAACTCCCGAGACTTGCAGAACTGGAAGGAAACAAAGCAGCTGCTATTCCCTTGGCGAACCCCAGTACTGGTTGCGTCACGCATAACATTTTTTTTTTTTTTTAAAACGCATACAATTGAGAAACCAACTGTCGCAAGTACGCCACCCTTGGCACCAGGATTAGCAAACCAACTATTAATCGAATTCTCCACCAACTGATAGTCAGAATGACAGCACACCTTCCTCTTGGAAAAAACTGCCAACCTCCACAACCCGACCACTACCACCGATTGGAAGCGCTACCCCACAATGCCCAACCAGAAAACAACTGGACCCGCTGCCTCCGAGTACCGCAGCTACGTTCCATCAGGTACCACCTTACCCAGCCACAATCCGCGGCCACTAAATCGCCGTAAGAAAAAACCTCCTACACCATCAGATCATCATTGATCTCCCTCGTGACCACACACAAATGATCCGATGGCTGCACCCTTGGCGCAGCCATCGCCAGCCGTCCAGCAGACACGCACCCCAGCGGCGTAACTCTGCACCCGTGGTTCGACCGCCCCTGCAAAGACTGCACTGCCTGAAACCGCACCGTCTTAGCTGACCTAACTGCCTCTATCGCAGCCCAAAGGACCACACCATTACCCACGAATCCTACCCCTCTGACCATAACATCAAACTTTATCCCCCACAAACCGTATCACTGGCGTTGGACCCTCAGTCTTCGCCTGCGCCAACAGGCCCAAAAGAGTATCCACCACCATCTGCAATGAAACAATCAACCTCAACGAATCATCAACCCGCCAACCCGATGTAAAGAGAATCAACCTATAATGAATAAGAGGTGTAAGCTGGGACACACCACGCACAAACCACTCCACCAAGAAATAACCGCCTCCAAAGGAACATAAAATGGGACAAAAAACCCATTAGCACCCACCGATCAACATAATAATAACTCCCCTCCCCACCGCAGCACCAGAACTGCTAGCTAGCAGGGTGGACCAGTAACAACCTAAATGCCGCCTCCAAATCCGCCTTTGCCATCGCTGCTCCACGGCTCACCGCCTTTACCAAATCCCACCCTCTGTCAAACGACACATAATAAACTGCCGACAATTCTGGAGCCAAGCAGGCATACACCGATGACTCCTCCAGATAAGATACGTTTTGAACAAGCCGAAATATATACATCCATAGACGGCTCATTTCCGGCACTACCCCCCAACAGAAAAACCCAATCGTGACAAGGAGGGCCCCGAATGGCCCACCCATCCTGCCCAACGCCACTTCCTGACCCCTCTTTCCAGTGCCAACCACCAGGTGTCCCCTAGCCCAGCGCAAACTTCCAATAAGGAGGCAAAGATCCACCAATAGAAATAGAAAGACGCAGAATTACTATGTTCCTTACCACAACCCAACACTTATGCTTAAGACAACCTTCCGCGCCAAATCTGCACCACCCATCATTCTATCCCCCCAAAAACCCTCATCGTCCGTGTCGCCGGGGTTCCAAGCCCCGAACAGCCAACTACCCCCCCAAAAAGGGGGGGGGCTGACTAGGAGCCGCCATCCACTGCAGCCATAAGGATGTACCCGTATGATCCTACCGCATACTGGCACGCAACACCTTCCCTTGCTGAAATTACTCGGCGTACTGAAGCCAGACTAAACCGCCATATGACCTAACAAACCACCCCAAATGGATCCATATAACCGAACCATGCCGAACCAATTACCCAATTCCTTCCCCCGATACCCTTGCCAAAAAACGCAAATGCCCGCAGCCACGTTGCAAATGTACGAGGGTGAGCCTCCACCGGCGCTCCCCTCCCTCTACTTATCCTTCCTGGAATCACTTGGCTTAACCTAATCCAGGTGAAACTGTTCCCGGGGGAGCAGCGAAACTATTGCTATACATTCCCTATTCAAATCTTATCCCTCACCTCCTCCAGCAAGTGAGCCCCCCCCAGCGGGCCTTTGAAGCACCCATACCTCTCACACTTGGCCACTGTCAGCCAGACGCACCACCTCATCCCCCTCTTCGTTCATCACCACTCACTCTGTCACAGCCCTTGCCGCCTCTGCCCGAAAATGCTCCCCTGCCGCCTCATGCGCCCTCACTCTGCCTGCCGCACCTGCGCCTACTAACCACCGATCCCGTCCATGCCGCCGGCGGTGCATGCGCACGCTCCACAACCGTATACACCACTGCAGTAAACCCCATACCTGGTCAAAACACAAACCCACTCGGCGCTGCCGTGTCCGCAGCCGCCCCCCCCAACCCTGCCAAATCCACGGCCGTCTCACCCGACCGCGACCCGGCGTATCCTGGAATAAAAATCACGCCATCCGGACGTCTGATTCATCCGACGCTGCTTCCTCCTCCTCCTCGCTGGAGCCGACCGCCTCTGGCTCATGTAACGCAGACGCCGCCGAAGCGCTGCCACCACCACGGCCGTCCTCCTGGTACGCCGCGTGGGCACCATCCTCCAAGCTCCATCTTCTGTCCCGCGGCGACAACCCCGGAAACCGTCCCGTCCCACGGGCTGCCACCGCGGGCCTTATCTTCTGGCCTGACCCCCCCCTTGCTACCTGCAAGGACAGGGGGTACCTGTGGCCCGACCCGCTGCCAGCAGACTCCCATCCAGAGCCGCCAGCCTCCTGCCCTCCTGGCCCAGAAGGCATCCGTCCGCCGGGCCCTCCCCCCTGGGGGAGACCGCCGCTGCCGGGAGCTGCACGCCTGCTCTGGGTGACCAGGCGGGGACCGCAGGGCCCCCGCCGTCACCCCCACATACCGACGCCTCCCGGGCATCCGTCGCACCATGCTCGCCTGCCCTGGTGCCGGACCCCTTGCTGGCTGCAGCCCCCCGGCCCCCCCCTCCACCCGCGGGGAAGGGGGGGGGTAACGCTGGCCTCCGTCCTCGCCGGGCGCTCTCCTGGCCAGGAGCCGCCGCATCCAGCCCTCCTGGGCCCCATGAAAGCCTCTGTCCGCTGGGCCCTCCCCCTCCTGGGGGAGACCGCCGCGGCCGGGAGCTGCAACCTGATCTGGGTGACCAAGCAGGAACAGCAGGGCCCCTGCCGTCCCCCCCACTCACCGACGCCTCCTGGGCACCCGTCGCCCCAGGCCCGCCTGCCCTGGTGCCGGACCCACCACTGGCTGCAGCTCCGCGGCCCCCCCCGCTTTCCGCGAGGGGTAAAGCTGGCCTCTGTCACCACCGGGCGCTCTCCCCGTCCGGGAGCCGCCGCATCCAGCAATCCAGGTCGCGGCTCGGATCGGAAGTAGGCCGCAGACAAGCCACGCCCCCCTCCCGGCTGCCGCAGCCCGGACGGAGATTCCTCCCGCGGCCGGAGCAGCAGCTGAGTACTGCCCTGCCCACGTCCTACCGCGGAGGGTCCCCGAAGGGGCTCTCGCATCTCCTCCTCGCTCCCCCCGCACACGGCAAGTACCTGAGATATGAGGGAGGGGGGGGGCGCCGCCCGCAGCTGACAGGGGAGCGAGGGGAAAGTGCCAACGGGTTAACCCCCAGCAGCCAAGACGTGGGACCGCGCTGCCAGGGGCCCGTGCACTGCCATGATGAATCCGCTGGTCTCGGGTAGCAGCCATCCTGTCGCACGTCCGGATCGTTCCATATCCGGAAGTCAAGAGAGAGGGGGTAAGTCAAAGTCCTTTACTTACACCCCTCAACTGTCCCACCTCTTCCTCCAGGGAACTCCTCCTACCCACCAATCCCTTTATTCTGCCTTATAAACAAACCATTCCTGTTTCCATTAACCCCATCACTCCTTCCCTTCCCTCTAGTCATGTCGCCCCTCCACCCTATGGGTTCCATGGCTTTCTCACTGTTGGTATGGACCCCGAACTTTTCAGTTTGGGTTCGCTTATCCCTAGAGGTGATTATGTCAATACAAAGGACTGGCACATGATTTATGGTGATCAAAGACCCTACAAAGGACAATGGAATGTTCATATGGAGAGAAAATTCCCATATTTTAATAGGACAGGTTTCTTTCCAGTTAGAACAACCAGACTGGGCAATGCCCTCTCACAAGAGGTAGTAATGGCAGATACTATATCAGCGTTTAAGAAAAGAACTTAATCCTTTTTTAATAAAAAAAATAACATTAAGGGTTACAAATAATCAAGCAATGGATATAATTAGTATACAAAGGTTGAACTTAATGAACTTTTGTCTTATTTCGACATATGTAACTATGTAGCTATTAGAGATGAGCGATGTTCGAGTCGAACGGTTCGCCAATTTTATGTTCGAGTGATTTTGGGGGGTGTTTGAGTCGTTCGACGAACTCGAACGATTTGCTTAAAGTTCGGCAGTTCAAGTTACGTTCGAGAACGGTTCGATCACCAAAAAGCGTAGCTAGTTACTAGCTGGCTTTTCACTGTTATAGTGTGAGTCACTGTGAATCATGATATTATCAAAATTGTAGTGTGGGGGGGGGGGGGACGGGGTTTATATCAGTGCTGCTGCTGAGTGCTGGAAGAATGGCGATCGCCATTTTTTTTTTCCTAACCGAGCATACGGTGGGGCGGGCCAGGCTGTCAGCCAATCACAGACACATACACAGCAAAGTGGATTTTTGCCAGACAAGCAAGGGCATGTGTCAAAGGCTGTGCATGTCACATGTCCTTGCCTTATAAGACACGGCCATTTTTCCCATCGCCGCCATTATCTGTCTGCTCCGGGTGGGTGACAGTCACCGCTCCCACTGCTGCTGCTATGTGCGCTATAGACATACAGTAGCGCATTAGGGATTACTTGTAATTTCAGCCCTTTTCAGGGCTGCATTACAGCCGTTCATAGCCATTGTTGCTAGGCAGGTCTATGCCAATGCTGTGCAGGGGTTTATATAACAGCGTCTGGCTACATCAGCTCAGGCAATTCCTTGGGGCATTGTTTCATTGACAGGGATAAAAAGTGAGGCTTCCTTTGCTGACCAGCAAGCTACAGCACCTGTGCATTCTACACACCTGCCCATTTTTGCTACTCAATTTTAATTGCAAACAGTGCTGACACTTTTAGTGGCATACTAAAATTGTCTGGGATCCTAACTTAGTGTTCCTTTGCTGACCAGCAAGCTACAGCACCTGTGCATTTTACACACCTGTCCATTTTTGCTACGCAATTTTAATTGCAAACAGTGCTGACACTTTTAGTGGCATACTAAAATTGTCTGGGATACTAACTTAGCGTTCCTTTGCTGTCCAGCTAGCTACAGCACCTCTGCATTCTACACACCTGCCCATTTTTGCTACGCAATTTTAATTGCAAACAGTGCTGACACTTTTAGTGGCATACTAAAATTATCTGGGATACTAACTTAGTGTTCCTTTGCTGACCAGCTAGCTACAACACCTGTGCATTCTACACACCTGCCCATTTTTGCTACGCAATTTTAATTGCAAACAGTGCTGACACTTTTAGGGCCATAGTTTCATTGTCAGGGATAGTCAGTGTTCGTTTTTCAGCTGTCAATAAAGCTAGACCACCTCTGCATTGTACACCACCTCTCATTTTTTGCTACAACATTTTAAGTGCCCAATCTGGTCACAAACAAAATTAATGGCAAAAGGACAGATGCTGGTGGTAAGGGGAACAGGCGTGTTGGAAAGGGACAAAAAGTTTGTGTCCGTGGGGTAGGTGGTAAAGCTACAGTGACATCTGCTGAAGAAAGACCATCTTCCAGCAAAAGTAAGATGTCTACTACTTTCCGTTGACAATCTGATGTGATCCTTTTTTATGGAACCGAACCACTCTAACAAAGGTAGATGATGCACAAAAATATGAACATGCTTGAATGGACCTCAAGTGCTCCAACAAGTGGCCTCACCTCCACCTCAATTTCAACATCCAAAAAACAGCAGTCCTCTTAGTTGTCACTCCAATCGCACTTGCTTTCTACCAGCTCTCAAGTCTCCACCCGCCCTGCAGAGTATGGTGTAATAGAGATGGGTGAGTCTGCAGAGCTGTTCAGTCACACTATAGGCTGGGAATCAGAGGTCTGCTCCCAAGCTACAGTGAGTACAGACCAGGAAATGATCTGCAGTGATGCCCAGAAGCTTTGTGAGTCAGATTCAGGCCCTGATGACCACGTTTCTGAGCATAATGTAGACCCTCATTCCCAAACTGTAACACCTCTTGGTGGAGACAATGAGGAACATACTGATGACGATGAGACTCAGATACCTGATTGGAATGACAACTTAACTATTCAGTTAGGGCAGGAAGAGGTTAAGTCTGAGGGTGAGGAGAGTGCAAACACACAGGTTGATGATGAGGTTGTAGATCCCACTTACTGTCAACCCACAGTCAGGCACTCGAGGAGGTCAGCAGAGCCGGTGAAGGAGGATGTGACTGACGACGAGGTTAGCTTGCACTTTCCTGGACAAAGACGGAGTACTGGAAGCACGTCAACAACTGCATCCTCAGCCACAACTCTGCCTCTGAGCACAAGTCGGGGTGGCTCTGCAGGATCATGGGCTCTAATAGTTGCCTAGCCTGGTCCTTTTTTGACATCGCAAAGGATCTCCCAACTCATGTGATCTGTAAGATTTGTCGCCAATCTCTAAATAGAGGCCAAAAACTTACTAGTTTTACTACTTTGTCCATGAACCGTCACATGAATAACAAGCATAAGTCCCAGTGGGAAGCTCACTGTGCTACAATGCGGCCTAGCGGAGTGGGCCATCTACCGTCTGCCCCTTCAAGTGCATCCGCGAGCTCTTCATCCTCTATGACTGTGGAGACAGCTGTCACACATGCTTTTCGATGCAGACCTTCCACCTCTTTAACCGCAACAGGCAGTTTGATTGGCAGGTCATCATCAGTTGTTTTGGAAGGCGAAACAAGTGCTGGTGTAGAGCTCTCTCAGACCTCGAGAGCACCAACTTTAGATGAAGGCAACATCATGTCTCCGCCTGCACTTTCCTCACAGACCAGCAGTTTTCCAGGGACACCCTAATCAACACCATCTCCGCACAGCAGCCAGATCTCGGTCCCTCAGATGTGGACAACTAAAAGACCATTTCCTCCTAGCCATGAAAAAGCTAAGAGGTTGACTTTCACCCTCTGCAAGCTGTTGGCTACTGAAGTGCTGCCTTTCCGCCAGGTGGACACAGAGGATTTTCGAGACCTTATGTCCGTCGCTGTGCCCCTTTACCAGATGCCCAGTCGCCACTACTTCTCCAAGAAAGGCGTGCCTGCACTACACCAGCATGTTGCACACAGCATCACTGCTTCTTTGAGAAACTCTGTGTGTGACAGGGTGCCTTTCACCACCGATACATGGACCAGTAAGCATGGACAGGGGCGTTGCATGTTGCTGACTGAGCACTGGGTAACTATGGTGAGAGATGGAGAAGGGTGTCCTGAACAAATTTTGCCGTCCCCACGAGTTATGCGTCAATCCTCTGTATGTCAAAGTTCCTCCACTGCTTCTGCCTCCTCAACCTCATCTGGGTCCTCCACCTCCGCCCAAAGCCTGTCTGGTGAGGCCACCCACGTTGTAACTGCGCACAAGGAATCCCGTACACCTCCTTACTATGCTGGCAGCAGAGCTCAACGCCATCAGGTGGTCTTTACGTTGAAATGTCTGGGAAATAAGAGTCACACAGCTGAGGAGTTGTGGTCAGCTCTGGAGAGCAAGTTTCGTAAATGGTTGTCTCCACTCAACCTGCAGCCAGGGAAGGCCGTGTGCGACAATCCTGCAAACCTGGGTGCGGCCCTTTGCTGAGGCAAGGTGACACACGTGTCTTGTATGGCTCACGTGTTGAACCTTGTTGTCCAGCAATTTTTAACCCACTATCCAGGCCTAGATGGGCTTCTGCACAGGGCACGGTCACTCTCTGCTCACTTCCGCCGTTCAACCGGCACAGCTGACCGACTTGTATCGCTCCAGAAGTCTTTCGGCCTGTCGGTTCACCGCCTGAAATGCGATGTGGTGACACGCTGGAATTTGACTCTCCACATGTTGCAGTGACTGTGGCAGCACCGCCGAGCCCCGCTGTAATACGTTATGACGTATAGCCTGGGCCAACGAGATGCAGAGGTGGGGCAGATCAAGATGATGGAGTGGTCTCAGATCAAGGATCTATGCACCCTTCTGCACAGTTTCTACATGGCGACGAATATGTTTAGCATGACAATTCCAGTCATTTAGATGCTGGAGCACACTCTAAACACTATTTGGAGTCAGGGGGTGCGACAAGAGGAAGGGGAGGAAGTACAGGAGGATTCATATGCGGAAGGAATACCAAGATCTACAAGGTCCAGACATTCAGCATCACCAAGACAGCAGGCATGGGACGATGGGGGAGAGGGATTAACAAGAGCTCATGGTAGCAGCCAAACTGTTGAGGAAGGTGCAGGAGCCCAGGAAGAAATGGACGACGAACTGGCGATGGGCATGGAAGACTCAGCAGATGAGGGAGACCTTGGTCAAATTTCCGTTGAACGAGGTTGGGTGGAGATGTCAGAGGAAGAAGAAACGGTTAGCACCTCGCCGCCACAAACACAGCGAGGACTTGGTCTTCCTTGATGCGCAAGGCACATGAGCGCCTTCTTGCTGCACTACCTACAACATGACCCACGGATTGTCAAAATTAGAAGTGATGATGACTACTGGGTTGCCACACTATTAGATCCCCGGTACAAGTCCAAATTTTGTGACATAATTCAAGCCATAGAAAGGGACGCACGTATGCAGGAGTATCAGCAGAAGCTGTTACTCAATCTTAGCTCGGCTTTTCCACCAAACAACAGTGGTGCACACTGTGAATCTCCCAGTTGTAACTTGACAAATATGGGACTGTCTCGTCATCAACAGTCTAACCGTAACAGCAGCACCGTATCTGGTGCTGGTAACAGCAATTATATTGAATCATTTCATAATTTTTTTTAGACCATCCTTTGCAAGGCCACAAGAGACAAGAAGTCTGACACATAGTCAACGGCTGGAGAGGATGATACAGGAGTATCTCCAAATGAACATCGATGCCATGACTTTGCAACTGGAGCCTTGCTCATTTTGGGCTTCAAATCTTGAAAAATGGCCTGAGCTTGCCACTTGTGCCTTGGAGATCTTGTCGTGTCCAGCTGCCAGCGTTGTCTCTGAACGTGTCTTCAGTGCTGCTGGTTGTGTGCTGACAGATAAGCGCACGCGTCTGTCCATTGACAATGTCGATAGACTAACGTTCTTCAAGATGAACAAGTCATGGATCCGTAAGGACTTTACTACCCCTGTGTCATCCTGGGGAGAGTAAAGGCTTGTGGATTTGGAATGTGCTTGATGCAAATGTACCTGTCAAGTTTGCAACTAGGGCACAAGTGATGCCACTGAAGGGGTGTCTGTGTGGCCTAAATTTTGGAAAAAAGGGAGACTCTGCTTGGAGTCCGCTTGCTTGCAGTGTTTTTAAAAATGATACAAGATGAACAGATCTGGGATCAGCAAAGACTTTTCTACCTACCCCGGTGTCATCCCGGGGACAGTTAAAGCTGGCGTATTTTGGAATGTGCTTGATGCAAATCAACCTGTCCAGTTTGCAACTAGGGCACAAGTGATGCCACTGAAGTGGTGTGTGTGGCCCAATTTTTGGAAAAAAGGGAGACTCTGCTTGGAGTCCGCTTGCTGTGTTTTTAAAAATGAGCCAAGATGAACAAGTCTTGGTTCAGCAAGGACTTTGCTACCTACCCCGGTGTCATCCTGGGGACAGTTAAGGCTGGCGTATTTTTTAATGTGCTTGATGCAAATCTACCTGTCCAGTTTGCAACTGGGGCACAAGTGATGCCACTGAAGTGGTGTCTGTGAGGCCCAATTTTTGGAAATAAAGGAAACTGTGCTTGGAGTCCGCTTGCTTCAAGTGTTCTTAAAAATGACACAAGATGAACAGATCTAGTATCAGCAAAGACTTTTCTACCTACCCCGGTGTCATCCCGGGGACAGTTAAGGCTCGCGTATTTTGGAATGTGCTTGATGCAAATCAACCTGTTCAGTTTGCAACTAGGGCACAAGTGATGCCATTGAAGTGGTGTCTGTGGGGCCCAATTTTTGGAAAAAAGGGGGACTCTGCTTGGAGTCCCCTTGCTGTGTTTTATATGATTTTGGAAGGGCATGCATGACATGCCTATATCTGTGTCTCCTCCTCTTTTTCCTCGTCCAGCTGTTTTGTTTTCGCATGAGTATTTGTCCTTGTCACTTTCCCATGTGTTTGTGTTGTCTTGTGAGTTGTTTGTCACCTTTTGGACACCTTGGAAGGTGTTTTCTATGTGTTTTTATGTGTTTGTGATTGCCTCCGATTGATTTCAAAGGGATTCGAGAGGTTCGTCGAACAGTTCGCTGAACCGAACTCGAACGCGGCCTCCGTTCGACGAACTGAACCGAACTCGAGCCTCTAGAGGTTCGCTCATCTCTAGTGCACAGAGTAAATCTCCCAGTTGTAACTTGCCAAGCATGGGACTGTCTCGTTATCATCAGTCAAACCGTACCAGCAACACTGTATCTGGTGGTAATGGCAATTTTATGGAATCGTTTCATAATTTTTTTAGACCATCCTTTGCAAGGCCACAAGAGACAAGAAGAATGACACATAGTCAACGGCTGGAGAGGATGATACAGGAGTATCTCCAAATGAACATCGATGCTATGACTGTGCAACTGGAGCCATGCTCATTTTGGGTTTCCAATCTTGAAAAATGGCCTGAGCTCGCCACTTACACATTGGAGATCTTGTAGTGTCCCGCAGCCAGTGTTGTCTCGTAACGTGTCTTCAGTGCTGCTGGGTGTGTGCTGACAAATAAGCGCACGCATCTGTCAAGTGACAATGTGGACAGACTAACGTTCATCAAGATGAACAAGTCATGGATCCGCAAGGACTTTGCTTTCCCGGTGTCATCCTAGGGACAGTTAAGGCTGGCGTATTTTTGAATGTGCTTGATGCAAATCAACATGTCAAGTTTGCAACTGGGGCACAAGTGATGCAACTGAAGTGGTGTGTGTGGCCCAATTTTTGGAAAAAAGAGTGACTCTGCTTGGAGTCCCCTTGCTGTGTTTTTAAAAATGATCCAAGATGAACAAGTCATGGTTCAGCAAGGACTTTGCTACCCCGGTGTCATCCTGGGGAAAGTTAAGGCTGGCGTATTTTTGAATGTGCTGGATGCAAATCAACCTGTCAAGTTTGCAACTGGAGCACAAGTGATGCCACTGAAGTGGTGTGTGTAGCCCCATTTTTGGAAAAAAGGGAGACTGTGCTTGGAGTACCCTTGCTGTGTTTTTAAAAATGATCCAAGATGAACAAGTCATGGTTCAGCATGGACTTTAATACCCCGGTGTCATCTTGGGGACAGTTAAGGCTGGCGTATTTTTGAATGTGCTTGATGCAAATCAACATATCAAGTTTGCAACTGGGGCACAAGTGATGCAACTGAAGTGGTGTGTGTGGCCCAATTTTTGGAAAAAAGGGAGACTCTGCTTGGAGTAACCCTTGCTGTTTTTTTCATGATTTTAGAAGGGCATGACATGCCTATATCTGTGTCCCTTCCTCTTTTTACTCGTCCAGCTCTTTTGTTTTCGCATGAGTATATGTCCTTGTCACTTTTCCATGTGTTTGTGGTGTCTTGTGAGTTGTTTGTCACCTTTTGGACACCTTGGAAGGTGTTTTCTATGTGTTTTTATGTGTTTGTGATTGCCTCCGATTGTTTTCAAAGGGATTCGAGAGGTTCGTCGAACAGTTCGCTGAACCGAACTCAAACGCGGCCTCCGTTCGACGAACTGAACCGAACTCGAGCCTCTAGAGGTTCGCTCATCTCTAGTGCACAGAGTAAATCTCCCAGTTGTAACTTGCCAAGCATGGGACTGTCTCGTTATCATCAGTCAAACCGTACCAGCAACACTGTATCAGGTGGTAATAGCAATTTTATGGAATCGTTTCATAATTTTTTTAGACCATCCTTTGCAAGGCCACAAGAGACAAGAAGAATGACACATAGTCAACGGCTGGAGAGGATGATACAGGAGTATCTCCAAATGAACATCGATGCTATGACTGTGCAACTGGAGCCATGCTCATTTTGGGTTTCCAATCTTGAAAAATGGCCTGAGCTCGCCACTTACACCTTGGAGATCTTGTAGTGTCCCGCAGCCAGCGTTGTCTCGTAACGTGTCTTCAGTGCTGCTGGGTGTGTGCTGACAAATAAGCGCACGCATCTGTCAAGTGACAATGTGGACAGACTAACGTTCATCAAGATGAACAAGTCATGGATCCGCAAGGACTTTGCTTTCCCGGTGTCATCCTAGGGACAGTTAAGGCTGGCGTATTTTTGAATGTGCTTGATGCAAATCAACATGTCAAGTTTGCAACTGGGGCACAAGTGATGCCACTGAAGTGGTGTGTGTGGCCCAATTTTTGGAAAAAAGAGTGACTCTGCTTGGAGTCCCCTTGCTGTGTTTTTAAAAATGATCCAAGATGAACAAGTCATGGTTCAGCAAGGACTTTGCTACCCCGGTGTCATCCTGGGGAAAGTTAAGGCTGGCGTATTTTTGAATGTGCTGGATGCAAATCAACCTGTCAAGTTTGCAACTGGGGCACAAGTGATGCCACTGAAGTGGTGTGTGTAGCCCCATTTTTGGAAAAAAGGGAGACTGTGCTTGGAGTACCCTTGCTGTGTTTTTAAAAATGATCCAAGAGGAACAAGTCATGGTTCAGCATGGACTTTAATACCCCGGTGTCATCTTGGGGACAGTTAAGGCTGGCGTATTTTTGAATGTGCTTGATGCAAATCAACATATCAAGTTTGCAACTGGGGCACAAGTGATGCCACTGAAGTGGTGTGTGTGGCCCAATTTTTGGAAAAAAGGGAGACTCTGCTTGGAGTAACCCTTGCTGTGTTTTTCATGATTTTAGAAGGGCATGACATGCCTATATCTGTGTCTCTTCCTCTTTTTACTCGTCCAGCTCTTTTGTTTTCGCATGAGTATATGTCCTTGTCACTTTTCCATGTGTTTGTGGTGTCTTGTGAGTTGTTTGTCACCTTTTGGACACCTTGGAAGGTGTTTTCTATGTGTTTTTATGTGTTTGTGATTGCCTCCGATTGTTTTCAAAGGGATTCGAGAGGTTCGTCGAACAGTTCGCTGAACCGAACTCGAACGCGGCCTCCGTTCGACGAACTGAACCGAACTCGAGCCTCTAGAGGTTCGCTCATCTCTAGTGCACAGAGTAAATCTCCCAGTTGTAACTTGCCAAGCATGGGACTGTCTCGTTATCATCAGTCAAACCGTACCAGCAACACTGTATCAGGTGGTAATAGCAATTTTATGGAATTGTTTCATAATTTTTTTAGACCATCCTTTGCAAGGCCACAAGAGACAAGAAGAATGACACATAGTGAACGGCTGGAGAGGATGATACAGGAGTATCTCCAAATGAACATCGATGCTATGACTGTGCAACTGAAGCCATGCTCATTTTGGGTTTCCAATCTTGAAAAATGGCCTGAGCTCGCCACTTACACCTTGGAGATCTTGTAGTGTCCCGCAGCCAGCGTTGTCTCGTAACGTGTCTTCAGTGCTGCTGGGTGTGTGCTGACAAATAAGCGCACGCATCTGTCAAGTGACAATGTGGACAGACTAACGTTCATCAAGATGAACAAGTCATGGATCCGCAAGGACTTTGCTTTCCCGGTGTCATCCTAGGGACAGTTAAGGCTGGCTTATTTTTGAATGTGCTTGATGCAAATCAACATGTCAAGTTTGCAACTGGGGCACAAGTGATGCAACTGAAGTGGTGTGTGTGGCCCAATTTTTGGAAAAAAGAGTGACTCTGCTTGGAGTCCCCTTGCTGTGTTTTTAAAAATGATCCAAGATGAACAAGTCATGGTTCAGCAAGGACTTTGCTACCCCGGTGTCATCCTGGGGAAAGTTAAGGCTGGCGTATTTTTGAATGTGCTGGATGCAAATCAACCTGTCCAGTTTGCAACTAGGGCACAAGTGATGCCACTGAAGTGGTGTGTGTGGCCCAATTTTTGGAAAAAAGGGAGACTCTGCTTGGAGTCCGCTTGCTGTGTTTTTAAAAATGAGCCAAGATGAACAAGTCTTGGTTCAGCAAGGACTTTGCTACCTACCCCGGTGTCATCCTGGGGACAGTTAAGGCTGGCGTATTTTTTAATGTGCTTGATGCAAATCTACCTGTCAAGTTTGCAACTGGGGCACAAGTGATGCCACTGAAGTGGTGTCTGTGAGGCCCAATTTTTGGAAATAAAGGAAACTGTGCTTGGAGTCCGCTTGCTTCAAGTGTTCTTAAAAATGACACAAGATGAACAGATCTAGTATCAGCAAAGACTTTTCTACCTACCCCGGTGTCATCCCGGGGACAGTTAAGGCTCGCGTATTTTGGAATGTGCTTGATGCAAATCAACCTGTTCAGTTTGCAACTAGGGCACAAGTGATGCCATTGAAGTGGTGTCTGTGGGGCCCAATTTTTGGAAAAAAGGGGGACTCTGCTTGGAGTCCCCTTGCTGTGTTTTATATGATTTTGGAAGGGCATGCATGACATGCCTATATCTGTGTCTCCTCCTCTTTTTCCTCGTCCAGCTGTTTTGTTTTCGCATGAGTATTTGTCCTTGTCACTTTCCCATGTGTTTGTGTTGTCTTGTGAGTTGTTTGTCACCTTTTGGACACCTTGGAAGGTGTTTTCTATGTGTTTTTATGTGTTTGTGATTGCCTCCGATTGTTTTCAAAGGGATTCGAGAGGTTCGTCGAACAGTTCGCTGAACCGAACTCGAACGCGGCCTCCGTTCGACGAACTGAACCGAACTCGAGCCTCTAGAGGTTCGCTCATCTCTAGTGCACAGAGTAAATCTCCCAGTTGTAACTTGCCAAGCATGGGACTGTCTCGTTATCATCAGTCAAACCGTACCAGCAACACTGTATCAGGTGGTAATAGCAATTTTATGGAATTGTTTCATAATTTTTTTAGACCATCCTTTGCAAGGCCACAAGAGACAAGAAGAATGAGACATAGTGAACGGCTGGAGAGGATGATACAGGAGTATCTCCAAATGAACATCGATGCTATGACTGTGCAACTGAAGCCATGCTCATTTTGGGTTTCCAATCTTGAAAAATGGCCTGAGCTCGCCACTTACACCTTGGAGATCTTGTAGTGTCCCGCAGCCAGCGTTGTCTCGTAACGTGTCTTCAGTGCTGCTGGGTGTGTGCTGACAAATAAGCGCACGCATCTGTCAAGTGACAATGTGGACAGACTAACGTTCATCAAGATGAACAAGTCATGGATCCGCAAGGACTTTGCTTTCCCGGTGTCATCCTAGGGACAGTTAAGGCTGGCTTATTTTTGAATGTGCTTGATGCAAATCAACATGTCAAGTTTGCAACTGGGGCACAAGTGATGCAACTGAAGTGGTGTGTGTGGCCCAATTTTTGGAAAAAAGAGTGACTCTGCTTGGAGTCCCCTTGCTGTGTTTTTAAAAATGATCCAAGATGAACAAGTCATGGTTCAGCAAGGACTTTGCTACCCCGGTGTCATCCTGGGGAAAGTTAAGGCTGGCGTAATTTTGAATGTGCTGGATGCAAATCAACCTGTCAAGTTTGCAACTGGGGCACAAGTGATGCCACTGAAGTGGTGTGTGTAGCCCCATTTTTGGAAAAAAGGGAGACTGTGCTTGGAGTACCCTTGCTGTGTTTTTAAAAATGATCCAAGATGAACAAGTCATGGTTCAGCAAGGACTTTGCTACCCCGGTGTCATCCTGGGGAAAGTTAAGGCTGGCGTATTTTTGAATGTGCTTGATGCAAATCAACCTGTCAAGTTTGCAACTGGGGCACAAGTGATGCCACTGAAGTGGTGTGTGTAGCCCCATTTTTGGAAAAAAAGGAGACTGTGCTTGGAGTACCCTTGCTGTGTTTTTAAAAATGATCCAAGATGAACAAGTCATGGTTCAGCATGGACTTTAATACCCCGGTGTCATCTTGGGGACAGTTAAGGCTGGCGTATTTTTGAATGTGCTTGATGCAAATCAACATATCAAGTTTGCAACTGGGGCACAAGTGATGCCACTGAAGTGGTGTGTGTGGCCCAATTTTTGGAAAAAAGGGAGACTCTGCTTGGAGTAACCCTTGCTGTGTTTTTCATGATTTTAGAAGGGCATGACATGCCTATATCTGTGTCTCTTCCTCTTTTTACTCGTCAAGCTCTTTTGTTTTCGCATGAGTATATGTCCTTGTCACTTTTCCATGTGTTTGTGGTGTCTTGTGAGTTGTTTGTCACCTTTTGGACACCTTGGAAGGTGTTTTCTATGTGTTTTTATGTGTTTGTGATTGCCTCCGATTGTTTTCAAAGGGATTCGAGAGGTTCGTCGAACAGTTCGCTGAACCGAACTCGAACGCGGCCTCCGTTCGACGAACTGAACCGAACTCGAGCCTCTAGAGGTTCGCTCATCTCTAGTGCACAGAGTAAATCTCCCAGTTGTAACTTGCCAAGCATGGGACTGTCTCGTTATCATCAGTCAAACCGTACCAGCAACACTGTATCAGGTGGTAATAGCAATTTTATGGAATCGTTTCATAATTTTTTTAGACCATCCTTTGCAAGGCCACAAGAGACAAGAAGAATGACACATAGTCAACGGCTGGAGAGGATGATACAGGAGTATCTCCAAATGAACATCGATGCTATGACTGTGCAACTGAAACCATGCTCATTTTGGGTTTCCAATCTTGAAAAATGGCCTGAGCTCGCCACTTACACCTTGGAGATCTTGTAGTGTCCCGCAGCCAGCGTTGTCTCGTAACGTGTCTTCAGTGCTGCTGGGTGTGTGCTGACAAATAAGCGCACGCATCTGTCAAGTGACAATGTGGACAGACTAACGTTCATCAAGATGAACAAGTCATGGATCCGCAAGGACTTTGCTTTCCCGGTGTCATCCTAGGGACAGTTAAGGCTGGCTTATTTTTGAATGTGCTTGATGCAAATCAACATGTCAAGTTTGCAACTGGGGCACAAGTGATGCCACTGAAGTGGTGTGTGTGGCCCAATTTTTGGAAAAAAGAGTGACTCTGCTTGGAGTCCCCTTGCTGTGTTTTTAAAAATGATCCAAGATGAACAAGTCATGGTTCAGCAAGGACTTTGCTACCCCGGTGTCATCCTGGGGAAAGTTAAGGCTGGCGTATTTTTGAATGTGCTGGATGCAAATCAACCTGTCAAGTTTGCAACTGGGGCACAAGTGATGCCACTGAAGTGGTGTGTGTGGCCCAATTTTTGGAAAAAAGAGTGACTCTGCTTGGAGTCCCCTTGCTGTGTTTTTAAAAATGATCCAAGATGAACAAGTCATGGTTCAGCATGGACTTTGCTACCCCGGTGTCATCTTGGGGACAGTTAAGGCTGGCGTATTTTTGAATGTGCTTGATGCAAATCAACATGTCAAGTTTGCAACTGGGGCACAAGTGATGCCACTGAAGTGGTGTGTGTGGCCCAATTTTTGGAAAAAAGGGAGACTCTGCTTGGAGTAACCCTTGCTGTGTTGTTCATGATTTTAGAAGGGCATGACATGCCTATATCTGTGTCTCCTCCTCTTTTTACTCGTCCAGCTCTTTTGTTTTCGCATGAGTATATGTCCTTGTCACTTTTCCATGTGTATGTGGTGTCTTGTGAGTTGTTTGTCACCTTTTGGACACCTTAGAAGGTGTTTTCTATGTGTTTGTATGTGTTTGTGTTTGCTTGCCATTGTTTTCAAAGGGTTCGAATTGCTTCGTCGAACGTTCGTCAAACGTTCAACAAAACTTGTCCTCCTTTCGACGAACCAAACTCGAACTCTAGGAGAATGGCTCATCTCTAGTAGCTATAAAGCAGACAACATTCACAATGATATAGTAATGTTATCTACTTTCCCTGTCAACAGCCCAGTTTGATTAAGATGGTGAAGGCACCTCTAATTATGACAGATTGATTAAAAGTCATGAGAATACTGCTTGTCATAGAGCTCCTGCAACTGACATGGCTGATTAAGTTTTTGTCACAATAAATGAACTAAAGCACATGTTTAAGCCATCCATCTCTGATCCACCCGGGCCTGTTTACCCCTTAAAATACGTTGTCAAACTTTGACAGCACAATCTAAAGCACTGCAGCGTGGATCGCACTGTTCCTCACCACCATCGGCAGACTTATGAAGCAATCATGGGGGCAGGCAATGGTTTGGCATGGCAGCATAGGGTCAGATGATGACCCTTTTCACTGCCATTATGTGTTTCCTGTGATTGCCGGCAGAGTGCCAGCACTTACAATAACATAGCATTTCTCCTAATCAGAGCGATGCTGAAGTATCACTCTGGTCAGGAGAAGCATTTGGAATGTGCACTCATAAAGTCCCCTAGGAGGACTAGTAAATAGAGATGAGCGAACCGGCCGTGCTTCGGCTCGAGTTCGGTTCGCCGAACGGAGGTCTCGTTCGAGTTCGGTTCGGCGAACCACTCAAACCGCATAGGAAACAATGGGAGGCAATCACAAACACATAAAAACACCTAGAAAACACCCTCAAAGGTGTCCAAAAGGTGACAAACAACTCACAACACAACACAAACACATGGGAAAGTGACAAGGACATATACTCATGCGAAAACAAAAGAGTTGGACAAGGAAAAAGAGGAGGAGACACAAATATAGGCATGGCATGCCCTTCTAAAATCATGTAAATCACCACAAGGTTACTCCAAGCGGATTCTCCCTTTTTCCAAAAAATTGGGTCACACACACACCCTCCCCTTCAGTGGCAACACTTGTGCCCCAGTTGTACACTTCACAGCTAGATTTGCATCAAGCACATTAAAAAATACGCCATACTTAACCGTTCCCAGGATGACACCGGGGTTGGTAGCAAAGTCTTTCCTGACCCCAGCTCTTTTCATCTTGGATCATTTTTAAAAACAATGTAAGCAAGGGTTACTCCAAGCGGAGTCTCCCTTTTTTTGGGCCCCACACACCCTCCCATTCAGTGGCAGCACTTTTGCCCCAGTTGCACACTTCACAGCTAAATTTGCATCAAGCACATTCAAAAATACGCCATACTTAACCGTCCCCAGGATGACACGGGGTAGGTAGCAAAGTCTTTCCTGATCCTAGCTCTGTGCATCTTGGATCATTTTTAAAAACAATGTAAACAAGAGTTACTCCAAGCAGAGTCTCCCTTTTTTCCAAAAATTGTGCGCCACACACACACCCACCCATTCAGTGGCAGCACGTGTGCCCCAGTTGTACACTTCACAGCTAGATTTGCATTAAGCACATTCAAAAATACGCCATACTTAACCGTTCCCAGGATGACACCGAGGTAGGTAGCAAAGATTTTCCTGATCCCAGCTCTGTGCATCTTGGATCATTTTTAAAAACAATGTAAGTAAGGGTTACTCCAAGCGGAGTCTCCCTTTTTTCCAAAAATTGTGCCCCACACACACCCACCCATTCAGTGGAAGCACTTGTGCCCCAGTTGTACACTTCACAGCTAGATTTGCATCAAGAACATTAAAAATCCACAAGCATTTACTCTCCCCAGGATGACACCGGGGTAGAAAATTCCTTGTGGATCCATGACTTGTTCATTTTGATGAACGTTAGTCTGTACACATTGTCACTGGACAGACGCGTGCGCTTATCTGTCAGCACACACCCAGCAGCACTGAAGACACGTTCAAAGACAATGCTGGCAGCTGGACACGACAAGATCTACAAGGCGTAAGTGGAGAGCTCTGGCCATTTTTCAAGATTTGAAGCCCAAAATGAGCAAGGCTCCATTTGCAAAGTCATGGCATCGATGTTCATTTGGAGATACTCCTATATCATCCTCTCCAGCCGTTGACTATGTGTCAGACTTGTTGTCTCTGGTGGCCTTGCAAAGGATGGTCTAAAAAAATTATGAAAAGATTCAATATAATTGCTGTTACCAGCACCACATACGGTGCTGCTGGTACCAGTAGACTGTTGAAGATGACGAGACCGTCCCATGTTTGTCAAGTTACAACTGGGAGATTCACCACCTGCACCAGGGTTGTTTGGTGGAAAAGCCGAGCTAAGATTGAGTAACAGCTTTTGCTGATACTCCTGCATACGTGCGTCCCTTTCTATGGCTGGAAGTATGTCACAAAATTTGGACTTGTACCAGGGATCTAATAGTGTGGCAAGCCAGTAGTCATCATCACTTCTAATTTTGACAATACGAGGGTCATGTTGGAGGTAGTGCAGCAAGAAGGCGCTCATGTGTCTTGCGCAGCCATGCGGACCAAGTCCACGCTGTGTTTGTGGCATAGAGGTGCTAACCATTCTTTCTTCCTCTGACATCTCCCTCCAACCTCTTTCAACTGAAATTTGACCAAGGTCTCCCTCATCCGCTGAGTCTTCCATGTCCATGGACAGTTCGTCCTCCATTTCTTCATGTTCTCCTACACCTTCCTCAACATTTCGCCAGCTACCATGCGCCCTTGTTGATCCCTGTCCCCCATGGTCCCATGCCTGCCTCATTGGTGATGATGAACGTCTGGACCTTGGTGATGTTGTTGTCTCTTGCGCATATGAATCCTCCTGTCGTTCCTCCCCTTCCTGTTGTCCCACCCCCTGACTCTGAATAGTGTTTAGCGTGTGCTCCAGCATGTAACTGACTGGAATTGTCATGCTGATAATGGCATTGTCAGCGCTAAACATATTCGTCGCCATGTCGAAACTGTGCAGAAGGGTGCATAGGTCCTTGATCTGAGACCACTCCATCAGGGTGATCTGCCCCACCTCTGCAGCTCGTTGGCCCAAGCTATATGTCATGACGTATTGCACCAGGGCTCGGCGGTGCTGCCACAGTCGCTGTAACATGTGGAAAGTCGAATTCCAGCGTGTCGGCACATCGCATTTCAGGCGATGAACCGGCAGGCCGAAAGACATCTGGAGCGATGCAAGTCGCTCAGCTGCGGCGGTTGAACGGCGGAAGTGAGCAGACAGTTTTCGTGCCCTGTTCAGAAGGCCATCTAGGCCGGGATAGTGTGTTAAAAATTGCTGGACAACAAGGTTCAACACGTGAGCCATACAAGGCACGTGTGTCACCTTGCCCAGGCGAAGGGCCGCACCCAGGTTTGCAGCATTGTCGCACACGGCCTTACCAGGCAGCAGGTTGAGTGGAGACAACCAATTACCAAACTCAGTCTCCAGAGCTGCCCACAACTCAGCCGCTGTGTGACTCTTATTTCCAAGACATTTCAAGCTGAAGACTGCCTGATGCCGTTGCGCTCTGCTGCCAGCATAGTAATGAGGGGTGCGTGATTCCTTCTGTGCAGTTAGAATGCTGGTGGCCTGACCAGGCAGGCTTGGGGCGGAGGTGGAGGACCCAGATGAGGTGGAGGAGGCAGAAGCAATGGCGGAACTTGGACAGACAGAGGGTTGACATACAAGTCGTGGGGACGGCAAGACTTGTGCAGCAGACCCTTCACCATCTATTACCATAGTTACCCAGTGCCCAGTCAGTGACATGTAACGTCCCTGTCCATGCTTACTGGTCCAAGTATTGGTGGTGAAATGCACCCGTTCACACACAGAGTTTCTCAAGGAAGCGGTGATGTTGTGTGCGACATGCTGGTGTAGCATAGGCACACCTTTCTTAGAGAAGTAGTGGCGACTGGGCATCTGGTACTGGGGCACAGCGACAGACATAAGGTCTCTAAAATCCTGTGTGTCCACCAGGTTGAAAGGCAGCACTTCGGTAGCCAAAAGCTTACAGAGGGATAAAGTCAACCTCTTAGCTTTGTCATGGGTCGCAGGAAATGGCCTTTTGTTTGTCCACATCTGAGGGACAGAGATCTGGCTGCTGTGTGTAGACGGTGTTGAGTAGGGTGTCCCTGGAAAAATGCAGGTTTGTGAGGAAAGTGCAGGCGTAGACATGATGTTGCCTTCATCCAACGTTGGTGCTCTCGATGTCTGAGAGAGCTGTACACACGCACTTGTTTCCCCTTCCAAACCAACTGACGACCTACCAAGCAAACTGCCTGTTGCGGTTACAGTGGTGGAAGTTGTGCGTGGAAAACCAGGTGTGACAGCTGTCCCCACAGTCCTAGAAGATGAAGAGTGCGCGGATGCACTGGAAGGGGCAGGCGGTGGATGGTTCGCTCTGCTAGGCCGCATTGCAGCACGGTGAGCTTCCCACTGGGACATATGATATTTATTCATGTGACGATTCATAGAAGAAGTTGTCAAACTGCTGAGGTTTTGCCCTCTACTAACAGAGTCACGACAAATTTTACAGATTACATAATTTGGGCGATCTTTTGCTATGTCAAAAAAGGACCAGGCTAGGCAAGGCTTAGAGGGCATGCGACCTGCTGAGCCCCCCCAACTAGTGCTCAGAGGCAGAAAGGTGGCTGAGGATGCAGTTGTAGATGTGCTACCAGTACTCCGACTCTGTCCAGGAAGGCACAAGGTAACTTCGTCGTCAGTTGCATCCTCCTCCACCGCATCTGTTGGTGTTGACCTCCTTGAGTGCCTGACTGTGGGTTGACAGTAGGTGGGATCTAGAACTTCCTCATCAATTGTTATGTTTGCACTCGACTCACCCTCAGACCGAGCCTCTTCTTGCCCTGACCGAATATTTATGTTGTCATCCCAATCTGGTATCTGCGTCTCATCGTCATCAGTATGTTCCTCATTGTCTATAGCAACAGGTGTTACAGTTTGTGAATAAGGGTCAACATTATGCTCAGAAACTTGGTCCTCATGGCCTGAATCAGAGTCACAAAGGTTCTTGGCATCACTGCAGACCATTTCTTGGTCTGTACTCACTGTAGCTTGGGAGCACACCTCTGATTCCAAGGCTATAGTGTGACTGAACAGCTCGGCAGACTCAGCCATCTCAGTTCCACCATACTGTGCAGGGCGGATGGAGACTTCAGAGCTGGGAGAAAGCAAGTGTGATTGGGATGACAACTCAGAGGACTGGTGTTTTTTGGATGCGGTAGTTGAGGTGGTGGAGAGGGCAGTTGTTGGACCACTTGAGATCCATTCAAGCATTTTCTTATTTTGGCCATCATCTACCTTTGTTCCAGTTGTTCGTGTCTGTAAAAAAGGGAGCACATCGGATTGTCCATGGTAAGTAGGAGACATCTTACTTTTGCTGGAAGATGGTCTATCTTCAGCAGATGTTAATGGAGCTTTGCCACCTTCCCCACAGACAAACCCTTTTTTTCCTTTTCCAACACGCCTCTTCCCCTTTCCACCAGCATCTGTCATTTTGCCACTCATTTTAATTGCGACAAGATTGCGCACTTAAAATGTGGTAGTAAAAATTGAGAGGGGGTGTAAATTGCAACGCTGGTCTATCTTTATTAACAGCAGAATAAACAACAATAACTATCCCTGACAATGCAACTACGGCCCTTAAACTGGCAGCATACTTTGCTATTAAAATGGCTTAGTAACAATGAGTTTCAGTGTGCAATGCAGAAGTGCTGCAAATAGATTTGCACTAGTGGGACACTAATGGAAGTCCAACAGCCACTTTTAGGATACCACTAAGTTTACTTAGTGTTTGCTAGTATAATGGCTTAGTAACAATGAGTTTCAGTGTGCAATGCAGAGGTGCTGCAAATAGATTTGCACTAGTGGGACACTAAGGGCGTCTTTGCACGTTGCGACATTGCACGTGCGATGTCGATGGGGTCAAATCGAAAGTGACGCACATCCGGCATCGCAGTCGATATCGCAACATGTAAAACCTTTTTGATACGATGAACGAGCGCAAAAGCGTCGTTATCGTATCATCGCTGCAGCCTCCGACATTTCTAGAATGCCGGTGCAGCGACAGGTGCGATGTTGTTCCTCGCTCCTGTGGCAGCACACATCGCTGTGTGTGAAGCCGCAGGAGCGAGGAATTTCACCTTACCTGCCGCTGGCTGCAATGAGAAGGACGGAGGTGGGCGGGATGTTTACATCCTGCTCATTTCCGCCCCTCCACTTCAATTGGCCGCCTGCCGTGTGACGTCGCTGTGACACCGCACGACCCGTCCCCTTAGGAAGGAGGCGGGTCGCCGGCCAGAGGGACGTCGCATGGCAGGTATGTGCATGTGAAACTGCCGTAACGATAATAATCGCTACGGCAGCTTTGACTAGATATTGCACGTGCGACGGGGCGGGACTATCGCTGCAGCATCGGTAACACATTGTTACCGATGTCGCAGCGTGCAAAGCCCGCCTAATGGAAGTTCAACAGCCACTTTTAGGATGCCACTAAGTTTACTCAGTATTTGCTAGTATAATGGCATAGTAACAATGAGTTTCAGTGTGCAATGCAGAGGGGCTGCAAATAGATTTGCACCAGTGGGACACTAATGGAAGTCCAACAGCCACTTTTAGGATGCCACTAAGTTTACTCAGTGTTTGCTAGTATAATGGCTTAGTAACAATGAGTTTCAGTGTGCACTGCAGAGGTGCTGCAAATAGATTTGCACCAGTGACACACTAATGGAAGTCCAACAGCCACTTTTAGGATGCCACTAAGTTTACTCAGTGTTTGCTAGTATAATGGCTTAGTTACAATGAGTTTCAGTGTGCAATGCAGTGGTGCTGCAAATAGCTTTGCACCAGTGGGACAATAATGGAAGTCCAACAGCCACTTTTAGGATGCCACTAAGTTTACTCAGTGTTTGCTAGTATAATGGCTTAGTAACAATGAGTTTCAGTGTGCAATGCAGAGGTGCTGCAAATAGATTTGCACTAGTGGGACACTAATGGAAGTCCAACACCTACTTTTAGGATGCCACTAAGTTTACTCAGTGTTTGCTAGTATAATGGCTTAGTAACAATGAGTTTCAGTGTTCAATGCAGAGGTGCTGCAAATAGATTTGCACTAGTGAGACACTAATGGAAGTCCAACAGCCACGTTTAGGATGCCACTAAGTTTCCTCAGTGTTTGCTAATATAATGGCTTAGTAACAATGAGTTTCAGTGTGCAATGCAGTGGTGCTGCAAATAGCTTTGCACCAGTGGGACAATAATGGAAGTCCAACAGCCACTTTTAGGATACCACTAAGTTTACTCAGTGTTTGCTAGTATAATGGCTTAGTAACAATGAGCTTGAGTGTGCAAAGGGCAGGTGGGTACAGTGGCAGGGTTGTGGGTCAGTGTACAGGAAAGGAAGCCTCACTTTATATCCCTCCTAATGGGGAAATGCAGCGAGGAAATCCCTGAGCTTAGCTACACAGACGCTGGTATCTTCTGTAGCTGTTAAAATCTGTTTCCACGGACCTGACTGTCACCTATGGCTCTGAGCCTGCTGGAATTAGCCCTTACAAGGGCTAATAGAAACTTCTATCCCTATTCTGTATAGCGCTGTGTGTAGAGCGTACACAGCAGTATCGGAGACAGGAGCTACGCCAGCGGTGACTGACACCCAGACGCAGAAGGCAGATAATGGCGTCTGGACAGGCAGATACCCGTTTTTAGAATGCAGGGACATGTGACATGGACATCCTATCACACATGCCATTGCATCTCTGGCTAAAAATCCACTTAGCTGTGTGTGTGTCTGGGATTGGCTGACATGCTGGCCCGCCCCACTACACGCGTGCGCTTAGGGAAGGAAGACAAGGAAAAAAAAAAAAAAATGGCAATCGCCATTATCCCAGCAGTAGTCATCTGAATGCGCTGTTCCCGCACACTATACGCTGAAATTTCATAATAGTGTGAGTCACAGAGTGACTTACACTATTACAGCGGAAAGCCAGCTAGTAATTAGCTTGGCCTTTTGCTGCTAGAACCGTTCTCGAATGTAACTAGAACTATCAAGCTTTAGCAAAAAGCTCGAGTTCTAGTTCGATCTAGAACAGCCCCCAAAATCACTCGAACCGTGAACTGGAGAACCACGAACCACGAACCGTGCTCAACTCTATTAGTAAAATTAATAAAAAATGTAAAAAAAAGTTTTAAAAAATATGAAAAAAATCAAATCACCCACCTAGTGCGCTATTGAAAATAGTACAAAAATAAAAAATAGACATATTAGGGATTGCTGAGTAAGGACATGCCCAATCTATCAAAATATAAAATCAATTCATTTAATTGGTATATGGTGTAGAGAGAAAAAAATTCCAAAAGCCAAAATTATGTTTTTTTTGGTCACCGCAACATTGCATTAAACTGCAATAACAGGCGATCAAAGCATCACATCTACAAAAAAATAAGCTATCACTGAGTCCCATATACTGAAAAATGAGAACGCTACAGGTCTCGGAAAATGGCGACAAAGCGCAATTGTTATTTATACAAACTTCTGAATTTTTTACACCACTTAGATAACAGTAAAACTATATATGTGTGGTATCGACAAACTTGTAGTGACCTGGGGATTCATACAGCCAGGTCAGTTTTACCAAATAGGGAACGCAGTAAATTAAAAAAAACAATTGTGCAATTGTCCTTTTTTTGCAATATCACCACACTTGGAATTTTTTTCCTCTTTTCCAGTAGAAGGTTGGGAAAAATGAATTGTGTCTTTCAAAAGTAAAACTTGTCGTGTATAAAACAAACCCTAATATGGCTATATTGACTGAAAAATAAAAAAATTATGGCTCTTGGAAAAAGGGGAGAAAAAAAACATAAATGAAAAACGGAAAATCACCCGTGTGAAGGGGTTAAGAGTAGAAAACGGTCAAAAGGTCTTTTCATTCATGAATACTGCTTTTGTCTTGGATACAGTAGTAGCCAGAGATCGGTCTGGAGATCATGTGGGCAATGAAGTGAAAAGGCCTTCATGAGGAAACAACAAAGTTTCATAGCTCTTCTTCTACATGACAATGCTAGTCCATATGTTGCTCAAATTATTATGAGCAGCGTACATGGCCTAAACTGGCTACCAAGGCCTGCAGTGTCTTTTAACATGTCTACCAATGAGCGCATCTAGGGCATCATTGGTCAGCAATTACAAAGATGCTGCCAGCAGTAAATAAATATTGATGATTCGCCCAAGTGCATTTGGCATGGCAGAACATTCCTCAGACAATCATTAATAACCTCATTGATAGCGGCCAATGTATGGAAGTGCCTCTGTTGATACTGAATAAATCAAATTTTATCAATATTATTTACATTTTTCATTATTTTCATATCATTAACGTGTCAAATAATCTTATCATTTACAGAATTCTTTGACTTTTTCTTCTTGGTGTTGCAATTTCAAGGTTGAGGAGTATATGTATCTTATTTTTTCAAAATCAATTTAAATTTTGTTCCCCAGGTCAATGAATCATTAGCTATACTTATTCATAGAGTTGATAGGTGTAATGGCTTCAAGCACAGGGAAAAAAGGCAAAATTTCTTTATGCCCATAATGTCTTTTTGTAGCTAACTGAAAACAAAATTACCCTAGTCATTGAAACACTTGCTATATTTATTCACACAGAAGAAACATGGAAAGTGAATCTGTCAGCAGGTTATTGCTATGTAATCCGAGGACAGCATTGTCACGGTTCCGCCTCCCTGTCCACATGGCTAGGGGGCAGAGCCTTTTCCTGAGCCTCACTTCTGGAGCTTAGATGCTTTAAAAACTGACATCTCCAGTGAACCAGCGCCAGCTATAAGCTTAGCACTGCTTTGCCTGTGATTGCTGGTCCTGTAAGTGTTATCCTGAGTCGTTCCCCCATTCCTCTGTCCCCTCTCCTACCTCCCCACTAGGTTGCTTCCTCTGGTACTGACCTCAGCCTGACCTCGACTCCGCTTCTGCTCTTTCTTCCGTTCCTCCTTCTGCCTGTACTGTGTTTGACCCAGCCTGCCTGACCATTCCTCACACGCCCCACAGCTCTGCTCCCCAGCTGTGCTGTGAGGCAGTCACACACTGTTTATCTACTTCCTGATTCTTGTTGCTCTGTGTAGTCTCTTCTGCTGCAGAGCTCCGACTCCCCCTGGTGGCAGCTTGACAAGCATGCCGTAGGGGGTTAAACACAGAATTCTGTGATGTGTCTCTTATCAGGCTGCCTGCTGTTGTTTAATTGCAATGATTGTTTTAGCACCAGGACTTTACTATTGCCCAGACTGTATAGCACCCACTTGTTAGACTGACCATGCCACCTCCTCTCATAAGCAGCTCACTGTCTATAGACTATGTACATAGAAAGTTTGGTGTGGGTGTGGTTAGCTTTCTTAGCTTTGCGTCATGCTACATCTAAAAACTTTGATGGGGTCACAACTGTGGCACCTATTAAACTATGTAATATGTGGAATCAGGGTCTCTTCTTGTTAATTATGTTGCTTTCAGATGAGGTAGCAAAAACCTGGGTACAGATTCCTTTTAAGGGCTTCAAGCACAGGGAAAAAAAAGTAAAAATTTCCTTACATGCCAAGAGTGTAATAGTGTCTTTCAAAAATGGATATAAAACTACTGTTTACATTTCTCAATGCTCCAGGGGTTTAAGATGTATGGATTTTTTTACAGACTGAACTAAGTCTATCATATTATTAATTGAAAAGGTGGATTTGGATTATGATTGGAAAAGTAGTAGATGCAAGCTATTTATTTAAAGATGTTTTTTGGGCTAAAATTAAAATGTATGCAGTCCCTCTACAGTATCTATAAGGAATAACGTTTGGAACACCATTCTAAGTCTGAACTGGGTGCAAAAACCTAAAAAAACATCACTATGGGGAGATAAGGTATGCACACCAGTGACTATGTAAGGGGAATACATGAAATAGCAGAAACTGCTGTGTGAATACTGACTTGAAAAATCCAATAGCTATATGTAAGAGTGAAAATGTGAAAAATGGAATCTGCATTACTGCCATGAACATATGAATCAAGAGAAATTTAGCTCCTGCATTGATCAATGCAATAGAGCCCCAACACTACGCCAAAGTATTTCTCTATGTTGGGGTCCCTAGCTTGTGTGTGTCCTCTCATGCAGTTAAAAAACTTACTGTGTATGGGAAGCTGAGACCCAGGCTATTTATTCCTTATTGTTAGTAGTTTTTCGTTTGTGAACCCTCCCCAACCACACCTATTGCCAATCCATATCATACGCATAAATAGCCTGGGTCTCAGCTTCCCATACACGGTAAGTTTTTTAACTGCATGAGAGGACACACACAAGCTAGGGACCCCAACGTAGAGAAATACTTTGGCGTAGTGTTGGGGCTCTATTGCATTGATCAATTCAGTAGCTAAATTTCTCTTGATTCATATGTTCATGGCAGTAATGCAGATTCCATTTTTCACATTTTCACTCTTACATATAGCTATTGGATTTTTCAAGTCAGTATTCACACAGCAGTTTCTGCTATTTCATGTATTCCCCTTACATAGTCACTGGTGTGCATACCTTATCTCCCCATAGTCTCTACAGTATCTGACTGCAGAATCGTGACAGTGTGCAATCTCCACACAGTCACAATTTACCTGTATTCCCCATGTGACTAGGTGGTCAAGTGATCATATTTATGCGATTTACATTCTTGTGGTTATTGTCATGCTCGAAGTGGGAGAAGTCCGATAACACGTTGCGATCAAACCTATGGAGTTCTGGCACATTACAAAAACACCATGTACAAAGGGGAGAAACCGGGGACACTAACAATGGTGGGCCCTGGCACTGAGGAGAGGAGGGAAGATGGACACCTTCTGTGCTCACCTACAGCTGTACACTGCACCCCTAGCCAGCCCTATGTGGGTTCTTTCACCTAATCGCTGATCAGGACACATTTAAAACAAACCAGCCCTGCAATTAACCCTAGCTAGTGAGCTGGCTGGCTAGGAACACTAGTCCCACCGTTGCACTAATACAACATGAAGGGTAAGAAGACAGACAGGGTAAAAAGGAATACCAACACAAACTCCATGGCTGCAGTCAGACTCCAAGGCAGCAGACAGATGGCTTCAGGTTAGAACCCCAACAGCTTCTTCTACCTAGGCGGCCAGGAGAGAATGGATTCTATCAACAGCAAAGTTTGATGGGTATTGTCACTATTTGAAGGTGGTGGGCATGGTCACAGAGTGACTGCACGTGACATGCACTACTAGAAAGCTAATGGCGACAAAACTGACATTAACCCTTAATATACTAAAGGAAAGGAAAGCATGATTAATCATAAGAGTTTCAGAGCACTGTGAGACTCAGGGCCTGAATCTGTCACAAGTCTCTAAATGCAGAGAGATGGCCGTGACAGTAAAGGCCACTTTACACACAGCGACATCGCTAGCGATGTCTCTGGTGAAAGCACCCGCCCCCGTTGGTTGTGAATCACGGGCAAATCGATGCCCATGGCACACAACATTGCTAGGACCCGTCACACTATATTTACCTGCCTAGCGACGTCACTGTGACTAGCAAACCACCTCCTTTCTAAGGGGACGGTTCGTGCGGCGTCACAGCAGCGTCACTAAGCGACTGCCCAATAGAAGCGGAAGGGCGGAGATGAGCGGCCGTAACATCCCGCCCACCTCCTTCCTTCCTCATTGCCAGCGGCTGCAGGTACGATGTTGTTCCTCGTTCCTGCGGTGTCACACATAGTGATGTGTGCTGCCGCAGGAATGACAAACAACCTGCGTCCTGCTACAGCAACAATATTTGAGATTAGAACAACGTGTCAACGATCAACGATATGGTGAGTATTTTTGATCACTAGCGGTCGTTCGTATGTTTCACACGCAACGACGTCGCTAAAGAGGCCGGATGTGCATCACGAATTCCGTGACCCCAACGACATCTCATTAGCAATGTCGTTGCGTGTAAAGCGGCCTTAACTGTACATGCCAAGTAGGCTCACTTGGTTTCTCTCAAAAGCAGAGATTTGAGAGAAGCTGGAGGAGACTAGACGGCAAGTGACTACAAGTATGCAAATCACGTTCATGTGTTCACATGACAGACAGCCCACAAGGTGAATACGGTATACAGGAGATTTGGCAGGATGTGGTCACAGAATTTTCTTATTACACTGATTAACCTCTCTAAGTATTCTATAATTAATCATCTTTTCAGAATCGTTTATTCCTTTATGCAATTAAACATTGTACAGTTGCTATGTAGGGTCTGGGAGAGATGAAATCTTGGAAAAGTCTACCTTTATCAAAGGTGAATAAATTTCCTTCATTAAAAGATCTACTTTTCCTCCTTGTCATCTGTATTTTGGTAATCCTCTTATTTGGATCAGATTTTCTGACAGGTAGACAGCCTATTGTCTGAATTGATCTGCTGTGGGAAGAATACAGCTGTTTTTATTCCATTGGACACATGAGAACTTTAAATGATTATCGTTGACATTTTTTCCTGGCCTCTCAGCTCAGTTTTTTGATGCAGTCACAATCATCTCCACTGTTACAAAATATTTTTAGGTCGTTTGTCCATCAAAACATCATGAAAGTTTTTGGGTAAAGGATCTTGAGCGTTAAACACATATAGTAGATACTGCTCTATTTTGGCAGTTCTATATAAAGTCACATTTTTATATACAGTGCCTACAAGTAGTATTCAACCCTCTGCAGATTTAGCAGGTTTACACATTCGGAATTAACTTGGCATTGTGACATTTGGACTGTAGATCAGCCTGGAAGTGTGAAATGTACTGCAGCAAAAAAGAATGTTATTTCTTTTTTTTTTTTTTTTTAAATTGTGAAAAGTTTATTCAGAGGGTCATTTATTATTCAACCCCTCAAACAACCAGAATTCTGTTTGGTTCCCCTAAAGTATTAAGAAGTATTTCAGGCACAAAGAACAATGAGCTTCACATGTTTGGATTATCTCTTTTTCCAGCCTTTTCTGACTAATTAAGACCCTCCCCAAACTTGTGAACAGCACTCATACTTGGTCAACATGGTAAAGACAAAGGAGCATTCCAAGGCCATCAGAGACAAGATCGTGGATGGTCACAAGGCTGGCAAGGGGTACAAAATCCTTTCCAAGGAGTTGGGCCTAGATGTCTCCACTGTTGGGAGCATCATCCGGAAGTGGAAGGCTTATGGAACTACTGTTAGCCTTCCACGGCCTGGACAGCCTTTGAAAGTTTCCACCTGTGCCGAGGCCAGGCTTGTCTGAAGAGTCAAGGCCAACCCAAGGACAACAAGGAAGGAGCTCCGGGAAGATCTCATGGCAGTGGGGACATTGGTTTCAGTCAATACCATAAATAACGTACTCCACCGCAATGGTCTCCGTTCCAGATGAGCCCGTAAGGTACCTTTACTTTCAAAGCGTCATGTCAAGGCTCGTCTACAGTTTGCTCATGATCACTTGGAGGACTCTGAGATAGACTGGTTCAAGGTTCTCTCGTCTAATGAGACCAAGATCGAGATCGAAATGACGTTTGGAGACTGGATGGCACTGCATACGACCCCAAGAATACCATCCCTACAGTCAAGCATGGTGGTGGCAGCATCATGCTGTGGGGCTGTTTCTCAGCCAAGGGGCCTGGCCATCTGGTCCGCATCCATGGGAAGATGGATAGCACGGCCTACCTGGAGATTTTGGCCAAGAACCTCTGCTCCTCCATCAAGGATCTTAAGATGGGTCGTCATTTCATCTTCCAACAAGACAACGACCCAAAGCACACAGCCAAGAAAACCAAGGCCTGGTTCAAGAGGGAAAAATCAAGGTGTTGCAGTGGCCTAGTCAGTCTCCTGACTAGAGTTGAGCGCGGTTCGAGGTTCTCAAGTTCGCGGCTCGAGTGATTTTGGGGGCTGTTCTAGATCGAACTAGAACTCGAGCTTTTTGCTAAAGCTCAATAGTTCTAGATACATTCGAGAATGGTTCTAGCAGCAAAAAGCAGGGCTTTTTACAGCTACAGTGTGCAGGAGCCATCACTGGCAGAATGCCAGAAGCTGGTAACCAAGATAAACATCAGGTGTCCAAGCAAAGCTCTTTGGTTAGTAACCCGATGTTTATCCTAGTTACGTCCAGGAAGCCCACACGTCCCCGCTCAGCTCACTCTGCCCCCTCCTGCACGCGGCATGTACACACACACACTCACACTCACCTGTCCCCAGCCAAGCAGTCCACGACACTGACGTCCTCAGCGCCACCCACTTCGCACTCCGCCGCTAGCACACATGGCTCCGTCCACCTGCACTCTGCACACATGGTCCCTCTCGGCTTACCTGCGGTGATGAAGTCCCGACCTCAGCGCTGTCACTGTCCTCCATGGCCGCCGCTTGTCACATCACCTTCTCTCGCTTCCGACCCGAGACTGACTAGCGGTGACGTCACGGGCCGGCTCGCGATACTTGGCTGTGAAGGCGGCGGTCATTGAACTAAGTGACAGGTACTGTCAACAGTGCAGGAGATCAGCGCAGGTAATGTACCTCGCTGACAGCAGCACTTGTCATCCCCTGCAGTGACCTGGGCTGACCCATTGATGTTAGCTCAGGTCACTGCACTGCTCTCCCAGCCAATGGGGAACATCCTGCTCTTCATTGACTGGGACAGTGTGGATCGTCATGGGAACCCCTTGGATTACACCAGACCTGGATTTGTTTTTCTTTCTAATAAATTGGTTAAAGAGGGAATGTATTGGGGAGTGTTTTTTCAAATAAAAATGTGTTTGTCGTCTATTTTTTTTTATTACTGACTGGGTTGGTGATGTCGGGTATCTGATAGACGCCTGACCTCACCAACCCCAGGGCTTGATGCCAGGTGACATTACACATCTGGTATTAACCCCATATATTACCCCGTTTGCCACCGCACCAGGGCACGGGATGAGCTGGGGCGAAGCACCAGGATTGGCACATCTAATGGATGCCCCACTTCTGGGGCGGCTGCGGCCTGCTATTGTTAGGCTGGGGAGAGTCCAATAACCATGGACCTCCCTAGTCTGAGAATATCAGACCCCAGCTGTCTGCTTTACCTTGGCTGGTGATCCAATTTTGGGGGGACCCCTACGTGTTTTTTTTTTAAATTATTTATTTAATTTAAATTAACAGCGTGGGGTGCCCTCAGTTTTGGATTACCAGCCAAGGTGAGGCTGCCAGCTGTGGTCTGCAGGCTGCAGCCGTCTGCTTTACCCTAGCTGGCTACAAAAATAGGGGGAACCCTACGTCATTTTTTTTTTCATTTTTTTGGCTAAATACAAAGCTAAGCACCCCTTAGTGCCACATGAAAGGCACCAAAGGGTGCAAAATTACAAAATGCAGGAGAGTGGGACATTATGTGTCTTTCTGCCATTATAATGACAGAAAAGACTGATATGAAGTGCACAAGCACAAGAAAATCACCAGAGCGCTCTACGCTGTGAAAAGCAGTAGAAAATGGCACTGGAGTGAACATGTGACCGCCTCATGTAGGATGAAGCTATGGATCCTGGGTAAATTTATGTATTTTCCCTCCTTCAGTTTTTTTGCAGTACACAAAAAAAAACGGAAGGCACACGGATAACAAATAGATGACATACGGACCGTCTACGGAATGGAAACAGATACCACACGGATGCACCCGTGAAAAAAACTGTTTTTTGCAGACCGCAAAAATGGATCGGTCGTGTTCATGTAGCCTTATTCTGATCTGCCGTTTATAAACAGCAGGCAAAAATAAGTGAATAATGCCCCCCAGCGTCAGAAAATCTCCGGGGTTTCAGGGCTAGCTGAGACCCTGGAGATCATGAATCAGGACGGTTTTTCCGGTCCCCGCTCACGTGATCACAGGTATACAGCGTATACCGATTATCACGTTATAGTAAATGACAGTGTCGGTAAAAAATTATTTATCTCCTATCTGGCATGAACAAACATGATAAATGATAAATCTCCTCTCCGGTCCCCCGGTGTCGCCAAAGTGCCCCCCCTGATGCCCTCCCAGAAATCCAAGATGGCCGCACGCACAGCAGCGCGCCGGCCGCAATCACCCTACTCCTCTGATTTCTGTCGCATGTGCCATGACACATGTGACAGAAAACTCCTCCCCAGGCCCTGCCAGGTAACCCCCTATAAACCCACCGGTGTTCCCCAGTGTCCCACGGTACCTGTGCAGCGTTGATCCCCCCACGGCCCTCTCCTTCACAATAGATGCTGCCGCATGCACAGAGCGGCTGTCAGCTCAGCTTCCTGTGTTCAGACACAGTGAGTGGTGGTTATGTATCTGTAAGCTAAATGGGCGGCACGATGGCTAAGTTGTTAGCACTGCAGTCTTGCAGTACTGAGGTCCTGGGTTCAATTCTCACCAAGCACACCATCTGCAAGGAGTTTGTATGTTCTCCCCATGTTTGCGGAATTAATAACGCTATATACAGTTAGGTCCAGAAATATTTGGACAGTGACACAATTTTCGCGAGTTGGGCTCTGCATGCCACCACATTGGATTTGAAATGAAATCTCTACAACAGAATTCAAGTGCAGATTGTAACGTTTAATTTGAAGGTTTGAACAAAAATATCGGATAGAAATTGTAGGAATTGTACACATTTCTTTACAAACACTCCACATTTTAGGAGGTCAAAAGTAATTGGACAAATAAACCAAACCCAAACAAAATATTTTTATTTTCAATATTTTGTTGCGAATCCTTTGGAGGCAATCACTGCCTTAAGTCTGGAACCCATGGACATCACCAAACGCTGGGTTTCCTCCTTCTTAATGCTTTGCCAGGCCTTTACAGCCGCAGCCTTCAGGTCTTGCTTGTTTGTGGGTCTTTCCGTCTTAAGTCTGGATTTGAGCAAGTGAAATGCATGCTCAATTGGGTTAAGATCTGGTGATTGACTTGGCCATTGCAGAATGTTCCACTTTTTTTGCACTCATGAACTCCTGGGTAGCTTTGGCTGTATGCTTGGGGTCATTTTTCCATCTGTACTATGAAGCGCCGTCCGATCAACTTTGCGGCATTTGGCTGAATCTGGGCTGAAAGTATATCCCGGTACACTTCAGAATTCATCCGGCTATTCTTGTCTGCTGTTATGTCATCAATAAACACAAGTGACCCAGTACCATTGAAAGCCATGCATGCCCATGCCATCACGTTGCCTCCACCATGTTTTACAGAGGATGTGGTGTGCCTTGGATCTTGTGCCGTTCCTTTTCTTCTCCAAACTTTTTTCTTCCCATCATTCTGGTACAGGTTGATCTTTGTCTCATCTGTCCATAGAATACTTTTCCAGAACTGAGCTGGCTTCATGAGGTGTTTTTCAGCAAATTTAACTCTGGCCTGTCTATTTTTGGAATTGATGAATGGTTTGCATCTAGATGTGAACCCTTTGTATTTACTTTCATGGAGTCTTCTCTTTACTGTTGACTTAGGGAAAGATACACCTACTTCACTGAGAGTGTTCTGGACTTCAGTTGATGTTGTGAACGGGTTCTTCTTCACCAAAGAAAGTATGCGGCGATCATCCACCACCGTTGTCATCTGTGGACGCCCAGGCCTTTTTGAGTTCCCAAGCTCACCAGTCAATTCCTTTTTTCTCAGAATGCACCCGACTGTTGATTTTGCTACTCCAAGCATGTCTGCTATCTCTCTGATGTATTTTTTCTTTTTTTTCAGCCTCAGGATGTTCTGCTTCACCTCAATTGAGAGTTCCTTAGACCCCATGTTGTCTGGTCACAGCAATAACTTCCAAATGCAAAACCACACACCTGTAATCAACCCCAGACCTTTTAACTACTTCATTGATTACAGGTTAACGAGGGAGACGCCTTCAGAGTTAATTGCAGCCCTTAGAGTCCCTTGTCCAATTACTTTTGGTCCCTTGAAAAAGAGGAGGCTATGCATTACAGAGCTATGATTCCTAAACCCTTTCTCCGATTTGGATGTGTAAACTCTCATATTGCAGCAGGGAGTGTGCACTTTCAGCCCATATTATATATATAATTGTATTTCTGAACATGTTTTTGTAAACAGCTAAAATAACAAAACTTGTGTCACTGTCCAAATATTTCTGGCCCTGACTGTACATGAATAAATTATTATTATTACTGCAATGCCCTGCTCATGAGGTAAGGAACATAATTGATCAGGCGAGCTATATACTACATTTCCAAATGGAGGGATTTGCTTTTATAGTTTCCCTGCTGAACGACTACCAAACATGAGAGTCCATTATACACCACAAGTAAACACATCTAAATAGCGAGCTCTGTTGTTAAGTATTCATTCATCTGGATAACTGGACTTAAAGGGGTATTCCATCTCCAAGATCCTATCCCCAATATATAGTAGGTGGAATAGCAATAATATCAGCAAATACCAATATTTGGAAATGTAGAATAGTTCTCCTGATTAGGCATGCCCTTACCTCATGAGCAGGGCATTGCAGCTTTGGTAGCAACCATTACGACATGGACTTTGCTGCTGTGGACCCGGGGAGAGTGAGTGCAGATTCATTGCACCCACACTCCTCACATGAAGAGTCTGCACTCCAAGAAAATGGGGGATACGTTCCCTGAGTTTCTCTACCCCATATTCTAGACGGTCCAGAGTCGTCGTGGGACCCCTTTATTTTTTTTCTTCAATAAATTGGTGAAAGAGGAAATGTTTTGGGGACTGTTTTTTCAAATAAATTTCTTTTGTCGATTTTTTTTTTTGTTATTACTGACAGTTTATGTTGTTGGGTATCTAATAGACACCATGACATCACAAACTGCTGGGCTTGATCTCAGGTGACTTTACAGCTAGTATCAACCCGATTTATTACCCCGTTTGCCACTGCACCAGGGCATGGGATGAGCTGGGGTGAAGCGCCAGGATTGGCGCATCTAGTGGATGTGCCACGTCTGGGGTGCCTGCGGCCTGCTATTTTTAGGCTGTGAAGGCCCAATAACTATGGACCTTCCCACCCTGAGAATACCAGACCACAGCTGTCCACTTTACCTTGGCTGGTGATCCAATTTGGGGGGGACCCTACTTTTTTTTTGTAATTATTAATATTTATAAAATAATTATAAAAAAAGAGACTGGGGGGACCTCTACATTGGATCCCCAACCATGGTAAAGCTGCCAACTGTGGTTTTCAGGCTACAGCCGTCTGCTTTACCCTAGCTGGCTATCAAAAATGGGAGGACCCAACGTCATTTTTTTTTTAACTATTTTTTAAATAGAAAAAATTAATGGGCTTCCCTGTATTTTGATTGCCAACCAAGGTAACGGCAGGCAGATGGGGGTGGCAACCCATACTTGTCTGCTTTATCTGCGCTGAGAATCAAAAATACCGCGGAGCGCTACGTCATTTTTTTTTAAAAGTTTATTTTTACAGCACTGTGATGTCCAGCAATCAAAATACAGGGAAGCCCATTTTGTTTTTAGTTATTTAAATAAATAATTAAAAAAATATATATGGGCTCCCGCTGCATTTTTTGTATTGCTAGCTAATGGTAATCCAAGCAGCTACTGGCTGCTAACCCCCACTGCTTGGTGTTACCTTCACTGGCAATGGAAAATCCAGGGAAGCATTTTTTATTTTTTTTGCCAAAAAACTACAAAAAAAGGACGTGAGCTTCGCCATATTTTTTTATGCTAGCCAGGTATAGTAGGCAGGTGCTGGAAGAGTTGGATACAGCGCCAGAAGATGGCGCTTCTATGAAAGTGCCATTTTCTGAGGCGGCTGCAGACTGCAATTCACAGCAGTGGGGCCCAGAACGCTCAGGCCAACCTGTGCTGCGGATTCCAATCCCCAGCTGCCTAGTTGTACCTGGCTGGACACAAAAATGGGGCGAAGCCTACGTCATTTGTTTTCTAATTATTTCATGAAATTCATGAAAAAATAAAAAAAGGGCTTCCCTTTATTTTTGGTTCCCAGCCGGGTACAAATAGGCAACTGGGGGTTGGGGGCAGCCGTACCTGCCTGCTGTACCTGGCTAGCATACAAAAATATGGCGAAGCCCACATAATTTTTTCAGGGGGCAAAAAACTTCTGCATACAGTCCTGGATGGAGTATGCTGAGCCTTGTAGTTCTGCAGCTGCTGTCTGTCTGTATGGAGAAGAGCAAATAGCAGCTGCAGAACTACAAGGCTCAGCATACTCCATCCAGGACTGTATGCAGAAGTTTTTTGCCCACCAAAAAAATGATGTGGGCTTCGCCATATTTTTGTATGCTAGCCAGGTACAGCAGGCAGCCACGGGCTGCCTCCAACCCCCAGTTGCCTATTTGTACCCGGCTGGGAACCAAAAATATAGGGAAGCCCGTTTTTTTTAATTATTTCATGAAATAATTAAAAAACAAATGACGTGGGCTTCGCCCCATTTTTGTGTACAGCCAGGTACAACTAGGCAGCTGGGGATTGGAATCCGCAGCACAGGTTAGCCCAAGGTTTCTGGGCGCCTCTGCTGCGAATTGCAGTCCGCAGCCGCCCCAGAAAATGGTGCTCTCATAGAAGTGCCATCATCTGGCGCTGTATCCAACTCTTCCAGCTGCCCTGAAGCCGGGTGGCTTGCTGGGTAATAATGAGTTAATACTAGCTTTGTTTTACTAGCTAGTATTAAGCCAGATATTCTTAATGTCAGGCAAGTTTGACCCGGCCATAGCTAACTGCGTTGCTATGGGAACGGTGATCTCCGTTAATGACCGGCTGTGTCAGCCGGTCCCTAACGGAACGGGGAGTCGACCGTGTGCTAGAGCATGTCGCCGGTACACGGCGATACACAAATGTGCACCGTGTACCGGAGAGTGCAATGACAGGACCTAGGACTGGACATGATGTCAAAGCCATGTGACCAGTCTGTAGCCAATGAGATAATAGCCACGTGACTGGTCACATGGCTATTTTCACGTCACGATAGGTCCTGCATCACTGCTGGCAGTGCTGGTCACCGGGAGGATTCAGCGATCATCGGATGGAATAGCGGCAGGAGACAGAGTGCAGGAGGGATCGCGGGGACCGGTAAGTGTTATGGCAATGTTTATTAACTGTATGTGTACATTTAGAATGCGTTTTTATGTGTTTGTGATTGCCTCTCATTATTTCCTATTGGTTCGAGTTTGGTTCGTCGAACATTCGCCGAACTGAACTCGAACGAGACCTCCGTTCGACGAACCGAACTCGAGCCGAACCACGGCCGGTTCGCTCATCTCTACTCCTGACCTTAACCCAATTGAAAACTTGTGGAAGGAGCTCAAGATTAAAGTCCACATGAGACACCCAAAGAACCTAGATAACTTGGAGAAGATCTGCATGGAGGAGTGGGCCAAGATAACTCCAGAGACCTGTGCCGGCCTGATCAGGTCTTATAAAAGACGATTATTAGCTGTAATTGCAAACAAGAGTTATTCCACAAAATATTAAACCTAGGGGTTAAATAATAATTGAACCACACTTTTATGTTGAAAATTTATTAAAATTTAACTGAGCAACATAACTTTTTGGTTTGTAAGATTTATGCATCTGTTAATAAATCCTGCTCTTGTTTGAAGTTTGCAGGCTCTAACTTATTTGCATCTTATCAGACCTGCTAAATCTGCAGGGGGTTGAATACTACTTGTAGGCACTGTACATCTCCACAAGGGAGATTTCCTCCCTTTCACATTAAACATGGAGAGGAATTTTGTAATTTATTTTTTAAACCGTGGAATTTACCTTATATCACACCTGTTTAATAATCGCATAATACCCTAATGCCTCAATTTAATTTAGAGAAAAGAGTTCTTATTTTTTAGCTATACTGTTTGTATTGTGCACTGTGAAATTGGCATGTACAGGATGGGATTTTAGAATACAATTTTTTTAGTTTTGGACTTTATAACTATACTAGCTGAACTACCCGGCTTCACCCGGGTTAATAACTGCTGTTAACAAAATAGAATGTATTAACAAAAATGTATTCTGCCCACAAAAATCACAAAACAAATAAATAGAAATGTAATTATTAAAAGGCAAAAACTAAGCTAATAGAAGCATTTCACAACATATATTTCAACACCACAGATATTCCACACAGATTTAACTAAATTGGCCAAGTAATGTGCTCCGTCTGTCTCTTTCCAGATCTGTCTCTTTCCTCGTCTGTCTCTTTCCCCGTCTGTCTCTTTCCAGGTCTGTCTCTTTCCAGGTCTGTCTATTTCCTCGTCTGCCTCTTTCCTTGTTTGCCTCTTTCCTCGTCTGCCTCTTTCCTCGTCTGCCTCTTTCCCCGTTTGCCTCTTTCCCCGTCTGCCTCTTTCCCCATCTGCCTCTTTCCCCGTCTGCCTCTTTCCCTGACTATCTCTGTCTGTTTCTTTCCCCATCTGTTTCTTTCCTCATCTGTCTCTTTCTCCGTCTGTCTCTTTCCCCGTTTGCCTGTCTCTGTCTGTCTCTTTCTTTGTCTGTCTCTATCTCTCTGTTTCTTTCCCCATTTGTCTCTTTCCAGGTCTGTCTCTTTCCCGGGTCTGTCTCTTTCCCCGTCTGTCTCCCCGTCTCTTTGTCTGTGTCTTTTCCTGTCTGTCTCTTTCACTGTCTGCCTGTCTTTGTCTGTCTCTATTTCTCTGTCTCTTTCCCCGTCTGTCTCTATCAAGGTCGGTGTGTTTCCCCATCTATCTTTGTCTGTCTCTCTGGCTGTCTCCTCCTTCCCTGTTTGCCTGTCTCTGTCCCTGTCTGCATGTCTGTCTGTCTCTTTCCCCATCTATCTCTTTCGCCATCTGTCTCTTTCCCCATCTGTCTCTTTCCCCATCTGTCTCTTTCCCCATCTGTCTCTTTCCAGGTCTGTCTCACTCTGTCTCTTTCCCCGTATGTCTCTGTCTGTCTTTTTCACCGTTTGTCTCTGTCTGTTTCTTTCCCTGTCTGTCTCTATCTCTGTCTCTTTCCCTGTCTGTCTCTCTCTGTCTCCCTCTGTCTCTCTCTGTCTCCCTCTATCCGTCTCCCCACTGACATCTTATTACCTTACATATAAGCTTCTTATACTATGAATATCTTTTGTTCCTATAGCAACCACTCACAGCTCCTACTAATAACCTGTAGTTCCAGGCTCTATTTACTTTAATGAAGACATGTTTTTTGGAGAGTAACTGTAAAGCACGGGGTTAAAGTTTCCTGTCAAAACATAGTCTACAACGTTCCCTGGGTCACATGAGGTATCTGTGCAAAATTTTGTGATTGTAAATGCAACGGTGCGGATACACTTTTCGTTTCACTTTTTCCCCATTATGTAGATAGGGGCAAATTTGATTGGTAAATTGGAACACGCAGAGTTAAAATTTCGCCTCACAACATAGCCTATGACGCTCTTGGGGTCCAGACGTGTGAGTGTGCAAAGTTTTGTGGCTGCAGCTGCGACGGTGCAGATGCCAATCCCGGACATACAGTGTCAAACCAAAAGTAGCACCTTATCCAGCTCCTCAGCTCCATTCTATGAAGATGCACAGTGTTCCTTTACTCCCCTTGAAGATCCCACAAACATCTTTATAAAATCTGCCACCATGAATGTAAATGAACCATTATGGTCAGATGGGCATCCTCTTTTTTGGCTCCTGTCCCTCCTTTTGCAATCCTCCTTTGATGATTGACGTGGATGACGCCTAGGTCTTCATCTATGTAGCTGGCAAAATCGCTTACTTCTGCAGTTATTCTCAGCTCACGCAGGTGCATCTTGCTCTGCCCCTTTGTGGGCAGAGCTGAAAGCATAGGTGCGCTTACTCGAGCCAGTGAGTTCTCTCACAATCTCATGCTTGCGCAGAGAGGTTACCGGCTCTTGCAAGCACACCTATATTTCCGGCTCTGCCCGCAATGGGGCAGAGCAAAGTGCGCCTGTGCGAGCCGGAAATGACTGCGCAAGCACATGATTTTGCCAAGCTACATGGATGATGATGGAGGCGTCATCCACATCAATCATCAAAGAAGGACGGCAAAAGGAGGGACAGGAGCTGAAAAAGAGGACACCCATCCAACCAGAATGGTTCATTTACATACGTGGCAGCAGATTTTATAAAGGTATTTGTGGGGTCTGCAATGGGAGTCAGGGAACAAGGTGCACCTTCATAGAATGCAGCTCAGGAGCTGCATAAAGTGCTACTTTTGGTTCAATACTGAAAAAACTGGTGACAGGTTCCCTTTAAAATTATGCATGCTGGGCAACCTGTTCTGTAATCTTTGCTGGAGAAATTAAATTAAAGGGAACCTGTCACCAGATTTGGCAAATAATAGCTGCAGCCACCACCACTGAGCTCTTAAATACAGCATTCCAGAATGCTGTATATAAGTGCCCAGGCCAATCTGTATATTGTACAAAAAACACTTTTATAATAATCACTTGGGGGTGTTCTGGTCCCGATGAGTGTCGCTGCTCTCAGGTCCAGCGCCTCTTCTCTGCTGCAATCTCTGTCCTCCTTCTTCCCAGCTAACTTTGTGTGCAGGCAAACTTTGAGGACAGATCAAAGTACTGTAATGAAAAGGCGCGAGCAAAGGTTAAAGACCGCCCGCACATGCTCACTACAATACTTTGATCTGCCCTGAGCAGGGCAGATCAAAGTGCGCCTGCGAAGGACCTCAGTGCCGGCTAGGGTGCATGACGTAGGACGCGTCATGCACATGGGCCTAAGAAGAAGGAGGACGGCGATCGCCGAAGAGAGGAGTCGCTGAATAGGAGAGCAGCAATAACCATTGGACCGGACCACCCCATAGGCGAGTATTATAAAAGTGTTTTTTACGTTCGACACAGCAATTGGGCTTATGTGTAACAAAATATGAGGGACCCTAAATATATTTTTCCTTTATTTATTTTTACACTTCACCAATCCCAGATGCCAGCAGAAAGAGTGGGCAGGGCAAGCAGGACTTCAATCAATCACAGACGCTGGGAAGGAGGTTAAGCAGCAGAAGCAGTGCATATTCTTTAAAATTAATGAGAGGACCAGGAAGTATACTGACAGGGAAACACAGTAAGTGTATTCTCCTACTTTAACCATTTTCACCTTCCTGATCAGGCCATTTTTTGCAATTCTAGCCATGGTTACTTTGACAGTTTATAACTCTGCAATGCTTCAACGGTTTCGAGTGACTTTGAAAATGTTGTTTTCATGACATGTAGTTGTAAATTTAGGATGATATTTTTTGCGTTTATTTCTGAAAATATCATAAATTTGGCGGAAATGTAACATATTTAAAACTTTGAAATTTTATGCCCATAAACCAGGAGTTATGTCACACACAATAGCTAATAAATAACATTTCACACATGTCTACTACTTTACATCAGCACAATTTTTGAAACATAATTGAAGTTAGAAGGGTTCAAGGATTATCAGCAATTTCACATTTTTCCAACAAATTTTTCAAAACTAATTTTTTAGAGACCACATCACTTTTCAAGAAATTTGAGAGGCCTAAATGAAGAAAATACCCAAAGTGACACCATTTTAAAAACTGCACCCCTCAAGCTGCTCAAACTACATCCAAGAAGTTTAATAAACCTTTAGGTGCTTCACAGGAACCAAAGCAATGTGTAAGAAAAAAAATGAAAATTATACTTTTTTCCCAAAGCATAATTAGCTGGAATCATTAGCTGATTCCATGTTGTGTTTGGAGACCCCCTGAGATACCTAAACAGTAGAGCAATCCCAAAAAAGGACCCCATTTTTGGAAACTAGACCCCTCAAGGAATTTATCCAGATGTTAAGTGAGCACATTGAACCCCTGGAGGCGTCACAGACGTTTATAACATTGAGCTGTGAAAATAAAAAAAATAATTTTTTACCACAAGATTGCTAACTTTTTTTTCACAAAGGTATCAGGAAAAAATGCACCATGAAATTTATTGTGCAATTTCTCCTGAGTATGGTGATATATGTGGTGGAAATCAACTGTTTTGGTGCATGGTAGGGCTTGGGAGGTTAAAGGCACAATTTGACTGCAAAATTGGCTGGAAGCATTAGCGGACACCACGTTTGGAGAGCCCCTGATGTGCTTAAGCAGTGGCAAGCCCCCACAAGTGACCCCCATCTTGGAAACTAGAGCCCTCAAGAAATTTATCTAGATGGTTGGTGAGCAACTGGAACCCCAGGGGCTTCACAGAATTTTATAATGTTGAGCCATGTAAATGAAAAAATAGATTATTAACCTCAAAAATATTGTGTTAACCCCAAATTTTTCAAATTTACTAGGGTATCAGGAGATAATGCACCATACAATCTGTTGTGCAATTTCTCATAAGTTAAGGGCACTTTACACACAGTAAAAGCACCCGTCCCCCATTGGTTGTGCGTCACGGGCAAATCGCTGCCTGTGGCACAGAATATTGCTAGGAACGGTCACATGTACTTACCTGCCTAGCGACGTCGCTGTCGCCGGTGAACCACTTCCTTTCTAAGGGGGCGGTTCGTGCGGCGTCACAGCGATGTCACTAAGTGGCCGCCCAATAGAAGCGGAGGGACGGAGATGAGTGGGCAGGACATCCTGCCCACCTTCTTCCTTCCTCATTGCCGGTGGCCGCAGGAACGATTAACAACCTGCGTCCTGCAACAGCAACGATCATTGCGGTCGTTCGTGCGTTTCACACGCAACGACGTCGCTAACGAGGTCAGATGTGCGTCACGAATTCCGTGACCCCAACGACATCTCGTTAGCATCGTTGTTGCGTGTAAAGCGGCCTTTAGCTAGTACCTGATATGTGGCTGAAATCTGCTTTTGAGGCAAAATACTAAGTGAAGAAGGGAAGGAGAGCCATATTCGAGTGGAGATTTAGTTGGAATAGTTTGTGGGTGCCATGTCACGGTGGCAGAGCCCCTGAGGTACCAGGATAGCAGAAACCCCCCACAAGCAACCCCATTTTACAAACTGCACCCCTCACTTTATATACCCAGTGTTGCAGTGAGCATTTTGACACTACGGGTGTGTCATAAAATGTTATACTATTGGGCAGTGAGCAATAAATGATTACATTTTTACCACTAAAATATTGTTTTAACCCCAGATTTGCAATTTTCACAAGGGGAATAGGTATAAAAATGCCTCATAATGTGTTGCACAATTTCTCCTGAACGTGGCAATGCCCAGCATGTGACTGTATAGTACTGTTTGGCTGCAGCTCAAGGCTGGGAAGGAAAGGAGCATTAGGCCGGCTTCTCACTTGCAATTTTCTCATAGTAGTGCAATGCGAGAAATTCTCGCATTGCACTCGGACACATGTAAAACAATGAGGCAGCTCCCATCTGCTATTTTTTTCTCAGTCCAAATCAGACTGAGAAAAAAATCACAGCATGCTGCTATTTGTAGAGTTTCTCACGCGAGTCTCTCCAATGCAACTCTATGGGTGCGTGCAAAAAAATGCATGTCACACGGTACGGCATTCACACCATCCTAGTGACATTCGTTTTTCTAAATACATTAATCGCATGTTTCTCAAAACACTGGAAATGAGTGAGGTCTGTCGATGTCGGTCAATTATAAAGATTGACCGACATTGTGAGATCTCACTCATTTCCAGTGTTTTGATAAACATGCGATTAATGTCAGTCGGTCTCTCCCTCTCGGTCTCTATTCTCTCTCTGTCGGTCAGTCTGTTGGTCTGTCTCTCTCTCTGTCGGTCTCTCTCTCTATGTCCATGTCGGTCTATGTCTCCCCCCCCCATCTCATACTTACCCATCCCCGATCACCGGCGATGCGCAGCACGGCGTTCATACTGCTCCGGTGGCTTCTCCTCTTTTGAAAAAGCCGGCCGCTTATTATTCAATCTCGTATTCCCTGCTTTCCTTGCCCGCGCCTATGATTAGTTACAGTCAGACACGCCCCCACGATGAGTGACAGCTGTCTCACTGCAACCAATCACAGCTACAGTTAAAAAAATAAATAGATAATTTTAAAAAAACGTCGTGCGGTTCCCCCCAATTTTAATACCAGCCAGGGTAAAGCCACACAGCTGCAGGCTGGTATTCTCAGGATGGGGAGCTCCACGTTATGGGGAGCCCCCCCAGCCTAACAATATCAGTCAGCAGCAGCCCGGAATAGCCACATCCATTAGATGCGACTGTCCCGGGACTGTACCCGGCCATCCCGAATTACCCTGCTGCGGTGACAATCGAGGTATTAAGGAGATAATGGCAGCAGCCCATTACTGCCACTAAGTCCTAAATTAATCATGGCAGGCGTCTCCCCGAGATACCTTCCATGATTAACCCTTAAGATAAAGAAAATAAAGACATACACCAAAAAATCCTTTATCTGAAATAAATGAGAAAAAAAACAACCTCTTTCACCACTTTATTAAACCCCCAAATACCCCTCCAGGTCCGACGTAATCCACAGAGGTCCCTCGACGCTGTCAGATCTGCTACATCGGAAGCTGACAGAGAGCAGTCACAGACCACGACCGCTCTCTGTGAGCTCCCCGCAGCGACTGAAGTGAGTCGTGCTATCAGCGATGACATCACTCAGGTTATCCGCGGCCACAGATCTCAGCGGGAGGACTTCTGCTGTGGCCGTGGGTAACCTCAGTGACGGCACCACTGATCGCGCGGCTCACTGTGGTCACTCAGGGGATTTGCGGTCACCGGTGGGTGAGACCTTCACCAGTGACTGAAAATCAGGGGCCATGCCACACAGACAGAGCCGCGGGATGACAATGAAGTCGGGTGACGTTCATTCGATTTCATTCTGATCGCGCGGCTCTGTCTGTGTCTGCTGTCAGCGGCCATTCAGCTCTGCTACATGGCTCTGTCTGCTGTCAGCGACCATGTAGCAGAGCTGAATGGCAGATGACAGCTGCTGAGAAAAAAAAGGATCACAAACGGATCACACACGCATTACACACGCTCTGCTTGTCATTAAATAATTTAAAAAAAGCATTGCACTTGCATTGCACACTAACTTAACGTGAACTAAAATCAGCCGAGTTTTTTTCAGGCAAGTCGGACCGATTTTACACGCATAAGTGTGTTTCCAGCCTTATTTGATTTTTGGAGCACAGATTTTCCTAGAATAGTTTGGACTCCATTTGCAGAGCCCATAAATGCCAAAACAGAAGAGATCCCCCTCAAGTGACCACATTTTGGAAATTACAGCCCTCTGGGAATTTATCTATGTGTGTAGTGACGATGTAGTCTCTGGAAAACACCTATGGTGTCAAACAAGTGAATGTTTCAGAATTAAATAGTGCCTCTTTCACACTATTTCCTGTTTTATAGGAAAAAAATAGTTTTTTCATTGCTGTATTCTGAGAGCTTTCTTTTTGCTGGACAAAATGTAATTTTCAGTGGTCCTTTTTTTTTTGCTGTATGACTTTTTGATCTCATTTTATTCCACTTTTTTGTCAGCTGTATAATGAAAAGACAGTTTTGCTATGTTTTGTTTTTTAATGGTGTTCACTGAAGGGGTTAACTAGTGTGACAGTTTAATAGCTTGGGTTGCTACGGACTCAGCGATACCAAATATGTGTACTTTTTTTTTGCAATATTTTCTGATTTGTTATCTTTTTACTTTCTTTTTTCTTTTTCACTTAAGGGTGCTTTACACGCTGCAACATTGCTAGCGATGTCGCGAGTGATAGCACCCGCCCCCGTCATTCGTGCGACATGTGGTGATCACTGCCGTAGTGAACAATATCGCTACAGCAGTGTCACACGCACATACCTGTTCAGCGACGTCACTGTGGCCGCCGAACAATCCCTCCTTCAAGGGGGAGGTGCGTTCGGCGTCATAGCGTCGTCACAGCGGCGTCACTAAACGGCCGCCCAATAGAAGAGGAGACGAGGAGATGAGTGGCCGGAACATGCTGCCCACCTCCTTCCTTCCTCCTTTCCGGTGGACGCAGGTAGGATGATGTCGGTGTCACACACAGCGATGTGTGGTGCCGCAGGAATGACGAACAACCTGCGAAATGAAACACCAATGACATTGTGATTATGAGCGACGTGTCAACAATCAACGATTTTTGCCGTTTTTGCGATCGTTGATCGTTGCTCCTAGATGTCACACTCTGCGATGCCGCTAACGACGCCGGATGTGCGTCACAAACACTGTGACCCCCAATGATATATCGTTAGCGATGTCGCAGCGTGTAAAGCCCCCTTTAGTCCCTGCTTGGGAAATCACTCTACAGTACTCTGATTGCAACTGCAATTTCTGTAGTGCTCAATCACTGCAGAGCATCGCAGATGTCAGCGTGACACTGTGAAAGTCTGCTTGATCATGCTACAGTCATGATCACTCAGGCTTTCCATAGTCAGGTGGCCTGGAGGTCGTCATGACCACCTCAGGTCACCATGGCGACTTTAGGTCACCATTACAATGATTGGGCCCTCGCAATTACTTTGCAGAGGATCCTGGTTGAAGGGGAGAGGTAGCACAATCCCTCTTCCAAACCCCTAAGTGCCTCAATCATGACATTTAGGGGGTTAAACAGCCAGGGATGGCGCAGACACTGTCCCTGGCTATGAGGGCCATGGCTCAGCTGTTTGGTAACCCAAGTCCTCGGCAGCATTTGCGGGTGTACAGTGCCCAGTGCCCCCATGATTGCAAGGACATACCGGTAAATCCTTGGTCATTAAGTACCCAAAAAATAGGACATACCGGTACGTCTTTGGTCAGGATCGGGTTAATGACAAGTCTTTTTTCTCACTGCTCCTCTCAATCAGAATAATGCCAGTAGCAAATATGGCTAAAAATCAGGCTTCAAACATGTTTGGAGGAGAGGGTGTCTTTAATTTTTTATTTCTTTAATAATTTTCTATTTTTATATCTATTTGATTTGCTTTTGGGGAACATCATGGGACATTGCTATGAATTACAGCAAACCGTTTTAAAACATACATTTTTAATAAATTGGTGAACGAGGGCTGTATCCAGGGGGTGTTTGTTCAAATATTTTTTTCTCTATTTTCCACTACTGGATTAGTAATAGGGGTGTCTGATAGATGCCAATCCATTACTAATACCAGGGCTTGATGCCAGCTGGCAATTCACAAGTGGCATCAACACCATATATTACCCCCATTTGCCATCACAACAGGGCAATGGGAAGAGCCGAATACTGCAGCAGATTTGGCACATCTAATAGATGTACCCTGCTAGGGTGACTGCGGGTTTTTTTTAGACTGGAAGGGCAAAATAACCATGGCCCTTCCCATCCTATTGATATCAGCCCCCACTTGTGTGCTGTCCCTTGGCTGTTTTTTTTTTAATTGGTAGGACTGCTTGCTAATTTTTTAAATTATTTGTTCAAATAATTATAAAAATCCTGTTACGGTTGCCACAAGATGAACCAACTGGGCGATACACCGGACTCCCCTGAAGCAGCTAATCAGCAATGAACCCCTATTCAGGGATTGTCTGGCACAGCAATGTGGGCCTAAATGCACGACTGCAGGATCCAATGGAGGTCGGCTCGTACAGATTGGTAAAGTCTCTTAGCGTCTAGTGTTGGTGTGCTCAGTAGTGGAACCACGGAGATGGTAACTCAGACTTGGAAGAATGTGGATAGTGGCTTAGATGTAGCAGCACGGAGATGGTGGCTTAGATGTGGCAGCACAAAGGTAGTGGCTCGGACATGTCAGCACGGAGATGGTGGCTCAGATGTCGTAGCACGGAGATGGTTGCTCAGACGTGACAGCAAGGAGGTGATGGTAGAGAGCAGGCTCTAGGAAAAGACACAGGTTAGGAACATGAGACTAATACTAGGACACTATAAGCAGAGCTAGACACAGCAGTGTAATTGGATCTGAGAACTAGCAACATTCTAGGAGGCAATGTTGCTCAGGCTCCTCTTGTAAGGGGATGCGGACTTAAATATCTTAAGGTAATAGGTGACCTCAGGGATAACTTCTGGGTAATGGGATGCCGGCCTTTTAAGAAAGTGGGCATGGCAAAGCACACACCCTACGGGCACTCACTGAAGGCCAGCGTGCGGCCTGGAAGTGTGACGCCCTGGACCCCAGGGGTCACAGGTCACAACACTCACCACATACACCCCCACACTAGAAAGGTTTGATCAGTCAACCACAAAGACCTGATTGCCTCCCTCAGTGTTTGACAGGCACACTAGGTGGGCGGAGTTAGGTGGAAAGACACGCCCCCTGAGGAGTCTGCTGGCCTGAGGCAGGAAAACTCAAACAGTTCAGTCAGAGAGTTCAAGGAGTGCAGGACAGTGGAGTGGAGAGTGAGTCCAAAAACAGTCAGGCAGGCAGACGGCAGTGACCGGGAACATGACCAGCGGAACCGTAAGGGACAGGGACAGGGTAGTGGGCCACCGGAACCGAGCTGGGGACCTATCAGGATACCGGAGCACCAGGCAGGGTACTCAGACCCCAAACTAGGCTATATGCCACCACCATAGTTGAATTAACTGATTGCGGTCTGGACCTCAGGGGTTCATTCCCACCAAAGTCCCGTTTGACGGCAAAAGCCCAACCCGTCCAGATAGTAGCCACCGCCAAAGGCCAGAGATCCAAGGGCCAGCGCCTGCGGGCAAAGGAGCTCCTCCGACATCTACACGCCGGCGGAGCGGACTACCAGTGCTCAGGCACAGTGGTCAAACTACAACATAGGCGCAGGAGAAAGGTGGGCATTGCCAACCCGACTAGGAAGCTGCAGCCGGCTGTGGGCCCCATTCATACCTTCGTTTGGTTTACCAGTGACTCTGTGTAATTTAATTGTGAGTACACCAGTGCCATCAGGCACCACACTGCATCCTGCACCCCGGCCCTCGCACCACAGGGACCAACATCCCCTACCCACGAAGGGGTCAACACCTAACTGTGCCACTACACCGCTCCCGGGAGTCCCTGTACCTTCACCGCAGCGGTGGTGCCCACCATCACCACAACCCGTGGGTGGCGTCACGAACAATCATCTCAAAACCAAATCCCCGCATCCCCCGTGTGTAACGCCAACCCCGCTTGCAGAGCGACGTGACCCCCGGGTCCGTGAGAGGCTCGAGCCACAACCTGTAGAACGTGAGCGCGGATCCGAGCAGCTGCAGCCGAGGCCGCGGAGCGGTGCAGAAGCAGGGAGAGAACGTGGCACACCCCAGGACAGAAGGGGGGAGCGTGGAAGCATCGGGCAGGTGAGGAAAGTATGGACGCAGAGGCCTGGGAGCAAGAGCATGTAATCGTGCTGCACTGGGACCAGGACTGGGCGCTACAGACCCCCTCCATTTTTCAAATCCAGCCAAGTTACATCTGACAGCTCAGGGGTGCAGTCGGCAGCTGCTGCTGTGCGTGTGTTGGTTTAGAAAATTGGGGGGGGGGGTTAATTGGTTAATGGTTAATTCTGCTAAATAGTTGTACAAACTATCTAGCTATATCGCTCTCTCTATCTATTCTATCTTTTCATATATCTATTCCATTTATTCATATATCTATCTGTTGTATTTATTCTATCTATTCATTTATGTATCTATTATATCTATGTATTCTATCTATCTATATAGAATTCTTCTGGCTTTGTGCATCTTTTATATATAAAAACCATTAATTTTAGTATTGTGCATTTTTTTTTCAGTATCGGTCACACAGATTTCCCTCGGACATACAGACGGCTCACGGATGTCACATGGATGACAAATGGACGACGCACACAGACACATAGATGGCCAAACAGATGTCCAAAACGGACAATGCAACACATGCCTTTTTTACAGGGATGTGTGAAGGGGGCCCAAGGAGAACCAAATACTAGCAGTCTGACATGGGGTGAGTACTCTTTAATAGAGCTTAACAACTCCAATGCTTTTTTTTCAGGGGGCAGAGTGAGATGGTTACTAGTGATGAGTGAGTACTAAAAAGCTCGGGTGCTCGAAGCTCGGGCCGAGCCTCCCAAGATACTCGTGTACTCGGCCCGAGCAACGAGCCCAATGTTATCCTATGGGAGACCCGAGTATTTTTGTGAAATGACCACCGGCAGCATGTAGAAACCCTAAAAATGGCACAAAAGTCTCCGAAGAGTGCTCAAATGACATGGCAACAGCATGGGGAAGACCCCTTGAAGCATTTATCACTCAAAAGTCACAGCTGTGAACAATTTTGTCCGCGTTTTACGCCATTTTTACGGACTCACCAGAAAACCTTCCAAAATGACACCAAAATGAATTTTCATGGCGGAAATGTTAAGGGCACATACCCAATAGTGAGATAGAGCTAATGTATGTTACTTTTTGAGATCAATACATGAAAGATTTTACGTAAAACATTGTGTGGCACTCCGATGTCCCTGAGAAGAGACGTACATAAAGGCCTCTGAGTCTAATGTGCCCATTTTGAGGAACTGAGTCTTTGTAGTATTTTCCTTTGCCAGGGCAGTCCAAAATTTTGAGGTTCACCAATGACCCTGCATACAGACGTGCATGAGGGCCTGTAAACCTGAAGTGCCCATTGGAAGGAAGTGGGTCTATTGTAGTATAGCCCTTAGGCAGGGCAGCCAAAAATTGGGAGGCTCCACGTTGTCCCTGGATAGAGACGTGCATGAGGGCCTGTAAACCTGAAGTGCCCATTGGAAGGAAGTGGGTCTATTGTAGTATAGCCCTTAGGCAGGGCAGCCAAAAATTGGGAGGCTCCACGTTGTCCCTGGATAGAGACGTGCATGAGGGCCTGTAAACCTGAAGTGCCCATTGGAAGGAAGTGGGTCTTTTGTAGTATAGCCCTTTGGCAGGGCAGCCAAAAATTGGGAGGCTCCACGTTGTCCCTGGATAGAGACGTGCATGAGGGCCTGTAAACTTGAAGTGCCCATTGGAAGGAAGTGGGTCTATTGTAGTATAGCCCTTAGGCAGGGCAGCCAAAAATTGGGAGGCTCCACGTTGTCCCTGGATAGAGACGTGCATGAGGGCCTGTAAACCTGAAGTGCCCATTGGAAGGAAGTGAGTCTATTGTAGTATAGCCCTTAGGCAGGGCAGCCAAAAATTGGGAGGCTCCACGTTGTCCCTTGATAGAGACGTGCATGAGGGCCTGTAAACCTGAAGTGCCCATTGGAAGGAAGTGGGTCTTTTTTAGTATAGCCCTTTGGCAGGGCAGCCAAAAATTGGGAGGCTCCACGTTGTCCCTGGATAGAGACGTGCATGAGGGCCTGTAAACCTGAAGTGCCCATTGGAAGGAAGTGGGTCTATTGTAGTATAGCCCTTAGGCAGGGCAGCCAAAAATTGGGAGGCTCCACGTTGTCCCTGGATAGAGACGTGCATGAGGGCCTGTAAACCTGAAGTGCCCATTGGAAGGAAGTGGGTCTATTGTAGTATAGCCCTTAGGCAGGGCAGCCAAAAATTGGGAGGCTCCACGTTGTCCCTGGATAGAGACGTGCATGAGGGCCTGTAAACCTGAAGTGCCCATTGGAAGGAAGTGGGTCTTTTGTAGTATAGCCCTTTGGCAGGGCAGCCAAAAATTGGGAGGCTCCACGTTGTCCCTGGATAGAGACGTGCATGAGGGCCTGTAAACCTGAAGTGCCCATTGGAAGGAAGTGGGTCTATTGTAGTATAGCCCTTAGGCAGGGCAGCCAAAAATTGGGAGGCTCCACGTTGTCCCTGGATAGAGACATGCATGAGGGCCTGTAAACCTGAAGTGCCCATTGGAAGGAAGTGGGTCTTTTGTAGTATAGCCCTTTGGCAGGGCAGCCAAAAATTGGGAGGCTCCACGTTGTCCCTGCATAGAGACGTGCATGAGGGCCTCAAAACATTGTTCCCATTGCAAAGGAGCGGGTCTCCTGTCGTTGTAATGTCCATTCTGCAAAGAATGGGCGAAAAAATTTACCACTGGGGGTATACCTGAAACAAAGGCCTAACTCTTGTAACGGTCATCATGGTGGCGCATGAGGAGAAGGAGGAGCAGTCCAGCGATTATCCAAAGTCCAGAAGTGTGTACCCATGGGTGACTGGAGGTACATGGCAAATTCCCGTTACAAACTTTAAATTCCGCTCTCATTTGCTGGTGGTGTGGTGAAGTCTGGCCCAATCCAACCCTTGTTCATCTTGATCAGAGTCAGCCTATCAGCATTTTCAGTTGACAGGCGGGTGCGTTTATCTGTAATGATTCCACCTGCGGCACTAAAAACACGCTCTGACAAAACGCTAGCGGCAGGGCAGGCCAGGACTTCCAAGGCGTAGAGAGCCAATTCATGCCACGTGTCCACCTTGGATACCCAATAATTGTAAGGCACAGAGGAATTTCGGAGTACAGTTGTTCGATCTGCAAGGTACTCCTTGAGCATCTGGGCAAACTTAGGATTTCTTGTGGCACTACCCCGCACCTCAGGGACTGTGGTACGTGAGGGGCTGAGAAAACTGTCCCACATCTTAAAGACTGTTCCCCTACCTCTGGCGGATTGGACTTGTGCCTCTCTCGGCTGTACGCCTTGGTTGTCCACTGATTCCTGACCTATGCCGCTAGCGTTTTGTGAGGGGAATGCTTTGCCTACTTCCGTGACTATGGCCTTCCGGAACTGCTGCATTTTGGTTGACCTCTCCGCCTCGGGAATAAGAGACATAAAGTTCTCCTTGTAGCGTGGGTCTAACAGTGTTACCAACCAGTAATGATTGTCGGCCAAGATGTTCTTAACGCGAGGGTCACGAGACAGGCAGCTTACCATAAAGTCAGCCATGTGCGCCAGACTCTTAACAGCCAGGACTTCAGTAGCCTGACCAACACGTTGACTGAACATGCTGTCCTCCTCCTCCTCCTCCTCCTCCTCCTCCTCATCTACCCTGTCCTCTGGCCAGCCACGCTGAACCGAGGATATGACTGGTGTGCATGTCATATCCTCAATTTGGCCGGAGATTTGCTCCATGTCTTCATCCTCCTCCTCGTCATAGTCCTCCACTGCACGTTGTGATGAGACGAGGCTGGGCTGTGTGTTATCACCCACACCCACTACTGTTTCTTGCTCAAACTCATCGCGCTCCGCCTGCAATGCATCATGTTTCGTTTTGAGCAGAGACCGTTTTAGAAGGCAGAGTAGCGGTATGGTGACACTAATAATGGCGTCAACACCACTCACCATCTTGGTGGAGTCCTCAAAGTTTTGGAGGATGGAACATAGGTCGGACATCCATCTCCACTCCTCAGGTGTTATGTGTGGAGTTTGACCCATTTCCCGACGGCTTAGGTGATGCAGGTACTCAACAACTGCCCTCTTCTGCTCACATATCCTGATCAACATGTGCAGAGTTGAATTCCAACGCGTGGGGACATCACACACCAGTCTGTGAGCCGGAAGATGCAAACTGCGCTGAAAGCCGGCAAGGCCGGCTGAAGCAGTAGGTGACTTTCGAAAATGTGCAGACAGGCGGCGAACTTTTACCAGCAGATCAGACAGCTCTGGGTATGACTTTAGAAACCGCTGAACCACGAGGTTGAGCACATGGGCCACGCATGGAACATGTGTCAGCTGGCCTCGCCTCAAAGCCGCCACCAGGTTCCGGCCATTGTCACATATGACCTTTCCTGGCTTTAGGTTCAGAGGTGTGAGCCAGTGATCTGCCTGCTGTTTCAGAGCTGTCCACAGCTCTTCTGCATTGTGGGGTTTGTCACCTATGCAGATTAGCTTCAGCACAGCCTGTTGCCGCTTCTCCGAGGCAGTGCTGCAGTGCTTCCAGCTTGGGACTGGTGTGGAGGGTACAGTGGATGAGGATGCGCAGGAGGAGGAGGAGGCTGAAGAGCATGACATTCCGGAGCTGTAGAGTGTGGGTGAAACACTGACTGAGGTAGGGCCTGCAAACCTTGGTGTGGGAAGGACGTGTTCCGTCCCTCGCTCAGACTGGGTCCCAGCTTCCACAATATTAACCCAGTGTGCCGTCAACGAGATGTAGCGGCCTTGCCCACAAGCACTTGTCCAAGTGTCTGTGGTTAGGTGGACTTTGGGTGAAACAGCGTTGTTCAGGGCACGTGTGATGTTTTGTGACACGTGGTTATGCAACGCGGGGACGGCACACCGGGAGAAATAGTGGCGGCTGGGGACCGAGTAACGTGGGACAGCTGCCGCCATCAGGTCGCGGAATGCTTCTGTCTCCACCAGCCTAAAAGGCAACATTTCCAGCGCAAGCAGTCGCGAAATTTTAGCATTTAGAACTGTGGCATGTGGGGTGTTGGCAGTGTATTTGCGCCTGCGTTCAAAGGTTTGCTGAATGGATAACTGAACGCTGCGCTGGGACAAGGACGTGCTTGATGATGGTGTTATTTCTGCGTAGGCAACTGCAGGTGCAGGACCGGAGGAGGCTTGTTCGCAGGCAGCATGGACAGGGGATTGGCTCGCATGCACAACCAGCGAAGACGTAGGAGTGACATTAGCAAGCACTGCTCCTCGACTCTGTTGTACTTCCCACAAAGTCGGGTGCTTGGCTGACATGTGCCTGATCATGCTGGTGGTGGTCAGGCTGCTAGTTTTGGTACCCCTGCTGATGCTGGCACGGCAGGTGTTGCAAATGGCCTTTTTAGAATCATCTGGATCCAACTTAAAAAACTGCCAGACTCGGGAAGACCTAACATTTGTACAGGCACCTTGTGTCGTGTTGTTGTTCCGGGGAACGGTTGCCTGACTTCTGCCTGGAGCCACCACCCTGCTTCTTACTGCCTGTTGGGATGCTACGCCTCCCTCCCCCTGTGCACTGCTGTTCTCGCTCTGCATATCCTCCTGCCAGGTTGGGTCAGTTACTGGATCATCCACCACGTCGTCTTCCTCTTCCGCACCCTGCTCCTCCTCCTGACTTCCTGACAATTGTGTCTCATCATCGTCCACCCCTTGTTGAGACACGTTGCCAACTTCGTGAGAACGTGGCTGCTCAAATATTTGGCCATCTGTACATACGATCTCCTTATGACCCACTTCAACATGAGCTGGCGAGAGGCCAGAATGTGCGAATGGAAACGTGAACAGCTCTTCCGAGTGTCCAAGTGTGGGATCATTAATGTCCGAGGACGTGTACTCAGCCTTGTGGTAGGAAGGAGGATCAGGTTCTGTAATGTGCGGTGCAGTATCACGGCTACTGACACTTGACCGTGTGGAAGACAGAGTGTTTGTGGTGGTGCCAATCTGACTGGAAGCATTATCCGCTATCCAACTAACAACCTGTTGACACTGGTCTTGGTTCAAGAGCGGTGTACTGCTGCGGTCCCCAAGAATTTGGGACAGGACGTGAGAGCGACTAGATGTGGCCCTTTGTTGTGGCAAAATTAGAGCTTGCCCACGACCTCGGCCTCTGCCTGCACCACCATCACGTCCACTTTCTTGTTCCTTGCCAACGCCCTTGCGCATTTTGCAATGCTGTGCTGACGTGTATTCACTAGACTTGGGCGTTATATCAAAGTTTGTGCAAATCGTGCACCTGTACGCTGCCACCGACAGGCACACACGTGCGGTTTTTAAATGCAAGCACGGACGCACTAAGAACCTAACACAGGTTTTAGGAGCAAAAATTAAGAACTCTGACACTATCAGCCACTGCTGACTGACGTGTATTATACACTACACTTGTGCGTTATATAATAGTTTGGTAAAAACGCACACAAGTGCACCTGTACGCTGCCACCGACAGGCACACACGTGCGGTTTTTAAATGCAAGCACGGACGCACTAAGAACCTAACACAGGTTTTAGGAGCAAAAATTAAGAACTCTGACACTATCAGCCACTGCTGACTGACGTGTATTATACACTACACTTGTGCGTTATATAATAGTTTGGTAAAAACGCACACAAGTGCACCTGTACGCTGCCACCGACAGGCACACACGTGCGGTTTTTAAATGCAAGCACGGACGCACTAAGAACCTAACAGGTTTTAGGAGCGACAATTGCTGAGAAGTCTGACACTATCAGGACTGTTTTAGACTGTGTACACCAGCCCCAGATATGATGAAGGCTGGTATACGGTCACCACTAGGAATGGCTATATACCCTGCCTGCCTGCCTGCCTGTATACTGCTACAATAGTCCTGACAAGGACTCTTTTGGTCACTAGCCTGTATTCCAACCTGGCTATACCCTGCCTGTATACAGCAACAATAGTCCTGAGAAGGACTCTGCTACTGTACTCCGACCTGGCTATACCCTGCCTGCCTGTATACAACTAGAATAGTCCTGAGAAGGACTTTTGGTCACACTGTTTGCAGCCCTGCTACGGAAATAGCTATAAAGGGCCGCAAACCTTTCCCTGAAGCAGCGACCCTCTCCCTGCACTGACTGTCTGGATAGCTGTGAGCAGAGCACAGCGCGCCCGCCGGTATAAAGGCTCGGTCACGCTGTGCAGGCCGGCCAATCACTGCAATTCCACAACTAACAGGGCTGTGGCATTGCAGTGGTCTGCCAGCCAATCCCTGCATGAGGGCTGGCTCTCAAAAGAGCGCCAACATGCAGAAATGAAGACCACGAGTACAGCACGAGTATCGCGAGATTACTCGGTCCCCGCCGAGTAGACCGAGTACAGTGATACTCGTGCGAGTACCGAGTAGTAACAAGCATGCTCGCTCATCACTAATGGTTACATATCATAAGTAGGGCACAGTGTGGGTTCACTATTAACATGTGAAAGTAAACAGACATGGAACACTTAGCATGTAATGAACTGTGTTGCCATGTATCCAGAAATTCCAGAACAGTCCATAAAAGTAGGGTACTTTTTGCCCTGTCCGTAAAAAGATTTAAGCCATCTGTGATTTTTTTGAAGCTGAAGTAACTTTTACAGATTATTTTCACTGTAATTATCATCATTTTACAGTCTAGTGAATCCAGCTGATGTCTTTATTTCAGAACTATGGGTTGTAGATATGTATCATTTATAATTAGGGATGATCGGATACCAAAATATCTGCTTCTACAAATAGCCGACGAATAGGTTGGCACTATTCGACTATTCGCGAATATTAAATGTGCAATGCAAGTCTATGGGAAACTCGAATAATTTCACATTGGACCTAACGGCGAGCTGTGGTAACTGAGGAAAAGCCTGAAATGGATGGGAAAAGACAGAAACAGTATGGGCACAGCCTGTAGAAGGTGCATGACTGCATTTCTGGTGTCTTAGAATAACGTGTTCAGAGCAGCACGCGGCGTTTACGTAGTCGCCAGAACAGCTCTCAAACCAAACTAATCGCTTTTTCGACAAACAGAACGCAAGTCTTTCGGTCTCTCTGTCTGTCTGTCGGCCTCTCCCTCTCCCGCTCCTCTCATACTCACCGATCACTGACCAATCACCGGTGCGGTGCTGCACGGCTGTCACACTGCTCTGATGGCTTCTCCAGCTTTTAAAAATGCTGGCCGCTCATTATTCCATCTCGAATTCCCTGCTTACCCCGCCCACCGGCGCCTATGATTTATTGCATTTAGACATGCCCCCATGCTGAGTGACAGCTGTCTCACTGCAACCAATCACAGCCACCGGTGGGCAGGTCTATGTAGTGCAGTAAAATAAATAAATAAATAATTAAAAAAAAAATGGCATGCGGTCTCCCCAAATTTTGATACCAGCCAAGATAAAGCCACATGGCTGAATGCTAGTATTCTTAGGATGGGGAGCCCCACATTATGGGGAGCCCCCAGCCTAAAAATATCAGCCAGCAGCCGCCCGGAATTGCCGCATCCTTTAGATAAGACAGCCCTGCGACTCTACCCGGCTTATCCCGAATTGCTCTGGTTCGGTGGCAATCGGGGTAATAAGGAGTTAATGCAGCCTATAGCTGCCACTAAGTCCTTGGTTAATCATGGCAGACGTCTATAAGACACCCCCAATGATTAACCTGTAAGTGAAAGAAAATATACACATACACCTGAAGAAATCCTTTATTTGGAATAAAAGACAAAAAAAACACCCTCTTTCACCACTTTATTAACCTTTTCACGACCATGGACGGATATATCCGTCATGGAGTGTGTCCCGTTAAGCCCTGCCCCCTGCTGCGGGCAGGCGGCGGCGGTCGGCACATACAGTCAGGGCCAGAAATATTTGGACAGTGACACAAGTTTTGTTATTTTAGCTGTTTACAAAAACATGTTCAGAAATACAATTATATATATAATATGGGCTGAAAGTGCACACTCCCAGCTGCAATATGAGAGTTTTTGCATCCAAATCAGAGAAAGGGTTTAGGAATCATAGCTCTGTAATGCATAGCCTCCTCTTTTTCAAGGGACCAAAAGTAATTGGACAAGGGACTCTAAGGGCTGCAATTAACTCTGAAGGCGTCTCCCTCGTTAACCTGTAATCAATGAAGTAGTTAAAAGGTCTGGGGTTGATTACAGGTGTGTGGTTTTGCATTTGGAAGCTGTTGCTGTGACCAGACAACATGCGGTCTAAGGAACTCTCAATTGAGGTGAAGCAGAACATCCTGAGGCTGAAAAAAAAGAAAAAATACATCAGAGAGATAGCAGACATGCTTGGAGTAGCAAAATCAACAGTCGGGTACATTCTGAGAAAAAAGGATTTGACTGGTGAGCTTGGGAACTCAAAAAGGCCTGGGCGTCCACAGATGACAACAGTGGTGGATGATCGCCGCATACTTTCTTTGGTGAAGAAGAACCTGTTCACAACATCAACTGAAGTCCAGAACACTCTCAGTGAAGTAGGTGTATCTGTCTCTAAGTCAACAGTAAAGAGAAGACTCCATGAAAGTAAATACAAAGGGTTCACATCTGGATGCATACCATTCATCAATTCCAAAAATAGACAGGCCAGAGTTAAATTTGCTGAAAAACACCTCATGAAGCCAGCTCAGTTCTGGAAAAGTATTCAATGGACAGATGAGACAAAGATCAACCTGTACCAGAATGATGGGAAGAAAAAAGTTTGGAGAAGAAAGGGAATGGCACATGATCCAAGGCACACCACATCCTCTGTAAAACATGGTGGAGGCAACGTGATGGCATGGGCATGCATGGCTTTCAATGGCACTGGGTCACTTGTGTTTATTGATGACATAACAGCAGACAAGAGTAGCCGGATGAATTCTGAAGTGTACCGGGATATACTTTCAGCCCAGATTCAGCCAAATGCCGCAAAGTTGATCGGACGGCGCTTCATAGTACAGATGGAAAAATGACCCCAAGCATACAGCCAAAGCTACCCAGGAGTTCATGAGTGCTAAAAATTGGAACATTCTGCAATGGCCAAGTCAATCACCAGATCTTAACCCAATTGAGCATGCATTTCACTTGCTCAAATCCAGACTTAAGACGGAAAGACCCACAAGCAAGCAAGACCTGAAGGCTGCGGCTGTAAAGGCCTGGCAAAGCATTAAGAAGGAGGAAACCCAGCGTTTGGTGATGTCCATGAGTTCCAGACTTAAGGCAGTGATTGCCTCCAAAGGATTCGCAACAAAATATTGAAAATAAAAATATTTTGTTTGGGTTTGGTTTATTTGTCCAATTACTTTTGACCTTCTAAAATGTGGAGTGTTTGTAAAGAAATGTGTACAATTCCTACCATTTCTATCAGATATTTTTGTTCAAACCTTCAAATTAAACATTACAATCTGCACTTGAATTCTGTTGTAGAGGTTTCATTTCAAATCCAATGTGGTGGCATGCAGAGCCCAACTCGCGACAATTGTGTCACTGTCCAAATATTTCTGGACCTAACTGTATATCAGCTCTTTTCAATAGCTGACATGTGTGCCTGCTAGCTGCGGGTGGAATCGCTTGCACCCGCGGCCATTAACCCCTTAATTCTTGCTGCCAAAGTCTGGCAGCAAGATCTATATGCGCGCGGCCATGTTTTTTACTTACCGCCGCCCCCACCGGAAGTCACGTGCGTGATCACGTGACTATTGGTTGTTGCCATCGTAGCACAGGGTTATGTGATGACGCCTGCAGCCATGAAGTTTCACTTTCGTTTTCCCTCGGCCACGAGCAGAGAGAAACAGAAAGTGACTGAATCTGCTGTTTACAGCTGTATAGCTGTGATCAGCAGATAGATAAGAACGATCGGATTGCTGATCGCTATAGCCCCCAGGGGGACTAGTAAAATAAAAAAAAAAGTAAAAAAAAAATGTTTTAAAAAATAAAAAAAATAAAAAAAAAAACCTAGGTTCAAATCACCCCCCTTTCCCCCATTGAAAATTAAAGGGTTAAAAAATAAATAAATATACACATATTTGGGATTGTCGCGTTCAGAAATGCCCGATCTATCAAAATATAAAATCAATTAACCTGATTGGTAAACGGCATAGTGGCAAAAAAATTCCAAACGCCAAAATTACGTTTTTTGGTCGCCGCAAGTTTTATGCAAAATGCAAAAACAGACAATCAAAATGTAGCATCTGCGCAAAATTGGTACTATTAGAAACGTCAGCTCGAGACGCAAAAAATAAGCCATCACTGAGCCATAGATCCCAAAAAATAAGAATGCTACGTGTTTCGGAAAATGGCGCAAAACGTGCGCCCCTTTCATTGGACATACTTGTGATTTTTTTAACCCCTTAGATACAAGTAAACCTATACATGTTTGGTGTTTACAAACTCGCACCAACCTCAGGCATCATACCCACACATTAATTTTACCATATAGTGAACACCGTAAATAAAACATCCCAAAAACTATTGTTCCATCACACTTTTTTTGCAATTTTTCCGCATTTGGAATTTTTTTGCTGTTTTCTACTATACCATATGGTAAAACTTATGGTTTCATTTAAAAGTACAACTTGTCTCGCAAAAAACAAGCCCTCATATGGCAAGATTGATGGAAAAATAAAAAAGTTATGGCTCTCGGAAGAAGGAGAGCAAAAAACAAAAAAGCAAAAACAGAAAGTGCCCCGGGGCTGAAGGGGTTAAAATCTCCAAACACCCCTCCAGGTCCGACGTAATTCTCATGAGGTCCCGCGATGCATCCAGCTCTGCTACATGAAGCTGACAGGAGCAGCCTTGGAACATCACCGCTCTCTGTCAGCTCCACGCAGCAACTGAAGTGAGCCGCGCAATCAGCGGTGACGTCACTCAGGTGACCCACGGCCACTGCTCTCAGGTGGAGGACTGCAGCTGGCCGTGGGTAACCTGAGTGATGTCACCGCTGATAGCGCAGCTCACTTCAGTCATTCAGGGGATTTGCGGTCACTGGTGAGTCCTTCACCTGTGATCGCAAATCAGACCGCAGCACACAGACAGAGCCGTGCAATGACAATGAAGTCGGGTGAAGTTCATCCGAGTTCATTCTGATCACGCGGCTCTGTCTCGCAGCCAGCCATGTTGTATAGGGATGTAGCAGGTCGAGTGGGACCACACTGTCAAAAATGCATCCAAAACGCTGATCGGGAATGTTTTCCCTCACTGACAGTAAGCAGAGATGGTGTGAAATATTTCCATTCACTGACAGCAAGCAGACATGTTGGGGAATGTTTCCATTCAATGACAGCAAGAAGAGATGATGGAGAATGTGTCCATTCACTGACAGCACGCAGAGACAGTGGGGAATATTTCCATTCACTGAGTGCAAGCTGACATGCTGTGAAATGTTTCCATTCACTGACAGCAAGCATAGATGATGGGGAATGTTTCCGCTCACTGACAGCAAGCAGACATGTTCGGGAATGTTTCTATTCAATGACAATGGTGGGCAATGTTTCCATTCACTGACAGCAAGCAGACATGTTGGGGAATGTTTCCATTCAATGACAGCAAGCAGAGATGATGGGGTATGTTTCCACTCACTGACAGCAAGCAGAGATGGTGGGGAATGTTTACATTCACTGACAGCAAGCGCACGTGTTGGGGAATGTTTACATTCAATGACAGCAAGCAGAGATGATGGGGATTGTTTCCATTCATTGACAGCAAGCAGTTTATTTACTTTCACTTACAGGTTAATCATTGTGGGTGTCTCATAGACGACTGCCATGTAGTGATGAGCGAGTACTAAAAAGCTCGGGTGCTCGAAGCTCGGGCCGAGCCTCCCAAGATACTCGTGTACTCGGCCCGAGCAACGAGCCCAATGTTATCCTATGGGAGACCCGAGTATTTTTGTGAAATGACCCCCCGGCAGCATGGAGAAACCCTAAAAATGTCACAAAAGTCTCAGAAGAGTGCTCAAATGACATGGCAACAGCATGGGGAAGACCCCTTGAAGCATTTATCACTGAAAAGTCACAGCTGTGAACAATTTTGTCCGCGTTTTACGCCATTTTTACGGACTCACCAGAAAACCTTCCAAAATGACCCCAAAATGATTTTTCATGGCGGAAATGTTAAGGGCACATACCCAATAGTGAGATAGAGCTGGTGTATGTTACTTTTTGAGATTAATACATGAAAGATTTTACGTGAAAACATTGTGTGGCACTCCGATGTCCCTGAGAAGAGACGTACATGAAGGCCTCTTGAGTCTAATGTGCCCATTTTGAGGAAGTGAGTCTTTGTAGTATTTTCCTTTGCCAGGGCAGTCCAAAAGTGTGAGGTTCACCAATGCCCCTGCATACAGACGTGCATGAGGGCCTCAAAACATTAAGTGTCCATTGTCAGGAAGTGGGTGTATTATAGTATAGCCCTTAGGCAGGGCAGCCAAAAATTGGGAGGCTCCACGTTGTCCCTGGATAGAGACGTGCATGATGGCCTGTAAACCTGAAGTGCCCATTGTAAGGAAGTGGGTCTATTGTAGTATAGCCCTTAGGCAGGGCAGCCAAAAATTGGGAGGCTCCACGTTGTCCCTGGATAGAGACGTGCATGAGGGCCTGGAAACCTGAAGTGCCCATTGTAAGGAAGTGGGTGTATTATAGTATAGCCCTTAGGCAGGGCAGCCAAAAATTGGGAGGCTCCACGTTGTCCCTGGATAGAGACGTGCATGAGGGCCTGTAAACCTGAAGTGCCCATTGTAAGGAAGTGGGTGTATTATAGTATAGCCCTTAGGCAGGGCAGCCAAAAATTGGGAGGCTCCACATTGTCCCTGGATAGAGACGTGCATGATGGCCTGTAAACCTGAAGTGCCCATTGTAAGGAAGTGGGTCTATTGTAGTATAGCCCTTAGGCAGGGCAGCCAAAAATTGGGAGGCTCCACGTTGTCCCTGGATAGAGACGTGCATGAGGGCCTGTAAACCTGAAGTGCCCATTATAAGGAAGTGGGTCTATTGTAGTATAGCCCTTAGGCAGGGCAGCCAAAAATTGGGAGGCTCCACGTTGTCCCTGGATAGAGACGTGCATGAGGGCCTGTAAACCTGAAGTGCCCATTGTAAGGAAGTGGGTGTATTATACTATAGCCCTTAGGCAGGGCAGCCAAAAATTGGGAGGCTCCACGTTGTCCCTGGATAGAGACGTGCATGAGGGCCTGTAAACCTGAAGTGCCCATTGTAAGGAAGTGGGTATATTATAGTATAGCCCTTAGGCAGGGCAGCCAAAAATTGGGAGGCTCCACATTGTCCCTGGATAGAGACGTGCATGATGGCCTGTAAACCTGAAGTGCCCATTGTAAGGAAGTGGGTCTATTGTAGTATAGCCCTTAGGCAGGGCAGCCAAAAATTGGGAGGCTCCACGTTGTCCCTGGATAGAGACGTGCATGAGGGCCTGTAAACCTGAAGTGCCCATTGTAAGGAAGTGGGTCTATTGTAGTATAGCCCTTAGGCAGGGCAGCCAAAAATTGGGAGGCTCCACGTTGTCCCTGGATAGAGACGTGCATGAGGGCCTGTAAACCTGAAGTGCCCATTGTAAGGAAGTGGGTGTATAATAGTATAGCCCTTAGGCAGGGCAGCCAAAAATTGGGAGGCTCCACATTGTCCCTGGATAGAGACGTGCATGATGGCCTGTAAACCTGAAGTGCCCATTGTAAGGAAGTGGGTCTATTGTAGTATAGCCCTTAGGCAGGGCAGCCAAAAATTGGGAGGCTCCACGTTGTCCCTGGATAGAGACGTGCATGAGGGCCTGTAAACCTGAAGTGCCCATTGTAAGGAAGTGGGTCTATTGTAGTATAGCCCTTAGGCAGGGCAGCCAAAAATTGGGAGGCTCCACGTTGTCCCTGGATAGAGACGTGCATGAGGGCCTGTAAACCTGAAGTGCCCATTGTAAGGAAGTGGGTGTATTATAGTATAGCCCTTAGGCAGGGCAGCCAAAAATTGGGAGGCTCCACATTGTCCCTGGATAGAGACGTGCATGAGGGCCTGTAAACCTGAAGTGCCCATTGTAAGGAAGTGGGTGTATTATAGTATAGCCCTTAGGCAGGGCAGCCAAAAATTGGGAGGCTCCACATTGTCCCTGGATAGAGACGTGCATGATGGCCTGTAAACCTGAAGTGCCCATTGTAAGGAAGTGGGTCTATTGTAGTATAGCCCTTAGGCAGGGCAGCCAAAAATTGGGAGGCTCCACGTTGTCCCTGGATAGAGACGTGCATGAGGGCCTGTAAACCTGAAGTGCCCATTGTAAGGAAGTGGGTCTATTGTAGTATAGCCCTTAGGCAGGGCAGCCAAAAATTGGGAGGCTCCACGTTGTCCCTGGATAGAGACGTGCATGAGGGCCTGTAAACCTGAAGTGCCCATTGTAAGGAAGTCGGTGTATTATAGTATAGCCCTTAGGCAGGGCAGCCAAAAATTGGGAGGCTCCACATTGTCCCTGGATAGAGACGTGCATGAGGGCCTGTAAACCTGAAGTGCCCATTGTAAGGAAGTGGGTGTATTATAGTATAGCCCTTAGGCAGGGCAGCCAAAAATTGGGAGGCTCCACATTGTCCCTGGATAGAGACGTGCATGAGGGCCTGTAAACCTGAAGTGCCCATTGTAAGGAAGTGGGTGTATTATAGTATAGCCCTTAGGCAGGGCAGCCAAAAATTGGGAGGCTCCACGTTGTCCCTGGATAGAGACCTGTTAGGTTCTTAGTGCCTCCGTGCTTGCATTTAAAAACCGCACGTGTGTGCCTGTTGGTGGCAGCTTTCCGCTGCATTTGTGTGAGTTTTGCAAAAACTTGGATATAACGCACAAGTCTAGTGAATACACATCAGCACAGCATTGCAAAATGCGCAAGGGCGTTGTCAACGAACAAGGAAGTGGACGTGATGGTGGTGCAGGCAGAGACCGAGGTTGTGTGCAAGCTCTAATTTCGCCACAACAAAGGGCCACATCTAGTCGCTTGCACGTCCTGTCCCAAATTCTTGGGGACCGCAGCAGTACACCGCTCTTGAACCAAGACCAGTGTCAACAGGTTGTTAGTTGGATAGCAGATAATGCTTCCAGTCAGATTGGCACCACCACAAACACTCTGTCTTCCACACGGTCAAGTGTCAGTAGCCGTGATACTGCACCGCACATTTCAGAACCTGATCCTCCTTCCTACCACCAGGCCGAGTTCACGTCCACGGACATTACTGATCCCACACTTGGACACTCGGAAGAGCTGTTTGTTCACGTTTCCATTCACAAATTCTGGCCTCTCGCCAGCTCCTGTTGAAGTGGGCCATGACGAGATTGTATGTACAGATGCCCAAATATTTGAGCAGCCACGTTCTCACGAAGTTGGCAACGTGTCTCAACAAGGGGTGGACGATGATGAGACACAATTGTCAGGAAGTCAGGAGGAGGAGCAGGGTGCGGAAGAGAAAGACGACGTGGTGGATGATCCAGTAACTGACCCAACCTGGCAGGAGGATATGCAGAGCGAGGGCAGCAGTGCACAGGGGGAGGGAGGCGTAGCATCCCAACAGGCAGTAAGAAGCAGAGTGGTGGCCCCAGGCAGACGTCAGGCAACTGTTCCCCGGAACAACACGACACAAGGTGCCTGTACAAATGTTAGGTCTTCCCGAGTCTGGCTGTAATACTATTGTATGTATTGAGGATTTCGATTGCGTTAGGGCAATGACAACCAGAGACGAGTTCTTGGTGCAAGACGTTTATAATATGCAACCAGCAAATATGTACATAAACGGAACAAAAACACAGTAGAACATAAATACAGGAAATACCTTCCAGGGACGGAGCGAAAGGGAATTCCCGGGACCGCGCACCGGACTCCCCCAGGGAGACCACCAAGAGCGAACCCCTATACAGGGACTGTCTGGCAATCACCCCAGAAGCCCTAAATGCGCAGCAGCCGGGACACAAAAGGGCAATAGGTAAGTCCAAAAATGTCCGTACGTGATGTGAGTCCAGAGTGGTATTAAACGGAAGGAACCGGGCAGAAGTGCCGACCAAAGACGGCAAACGGAGTCCGGGCACAGCTAGATGATACCAGATGAAGTCCAGAGTCGGTGTCGGTTGTTTTCCAAGAGGATCCGAATAACAATCAGGAACCAAAAGCAGCAGGGCAGGAGCACACAGGAAGCAGTATACTCAGGCACTGGACTAAGCTTTAGGGGCGGCTTTTAAACAGATGGACAGGAAGTAGGGCAACAGAACAGAAAACTCCATGTTAACAAAGGGCAAGCTCTTTCAAAAGAAAACTGGAAAACCCGGAACTCTGACACTGGCAGTTTTTTAAGTTGGCTCCAGATGATTCTAAAAAGGCCATTTGCAACACCTGCCATGCCAGCATCAGCAGGGGTACCAAAACTAGCAGCCTGACCACCACCAGCATGATCAGGCACATGTCAGCCAAGCACCCGACTTTGTGGGAAGTACAACAGAGTCGAGGAGCAGTGCTTGCTGATGTCACTGCTACGTCTTCGCTGGTTGTGCATGCGAGCCAATCCCCTGTCCATGCTGCCTGCGAACAAGCCTCCTCCACTCCTGCACCTGCAGTTGCCTACGCAGAAAGAACACCATCATCAAGCACGTCCTTGTCCCAGCGCAACGTTCAGTTATCCATTCAGCAAACCTTTGAACGCAGGCGCAAATACACTGCCAACACCCCAACATGCCACAGTTCTAAATGCTAACATTTCGCGACTGCTTGCGCTGGAAATGTTGCCTTTTAGGCTGGTTGAGACAGAAGCATTCCGCGACCTGATGGTGGCAGCTGTCCCACGTTACTCGGTCCACAGCCGCCACTATTTCTCCCGGTGTGCCGTCCCCGCATTGCATAACCACGTGTCACAAAACATCACACGTGCCCTGAACAACGCTGTTTCAGCCAAAGTCCACCTAACCACAGGACACGTGGACAAGTGCATGTGGGCAAGGCCGCTACATCTCGTTGACGTCACACTGGGTTAATATTGTGCAAGCTGGGACCCAGTCTGAGCGAGGGACCGAACACGTCCTTCACACACCAAGTTTTGCAGGCCCCTACCTCAGTCAGGGTTTCACACAAACTCTACAGCTCCGGAATGTCATGCTCCTCAGCCTCCTCCTCCTCCTGCGCATCCTGATCCACTTTACCCTCCACACCAGTCCCAAGCTGGAAGTGTCGCGGGCGGAGGAGGGGACGGTGCGCTCTCCCACTGCTCGGGTCCGGCTGACGCTGCTCTACGGCTGCTGCTGCTCGTTGGCTCGAGCGATGGCCGGATCCCGGGGACTCGAGCGGCGCTACTCGCCGTGAGTGAAAAGGGGTGGTTTGGGTTTTGGGGATATTGTCCGTGACGCCACCCACGGTTGTGGTGATTGTGTGGACACCACCGCTGCTCTGGGACGGGGGATCCCGGGAGCCTGTGACAGGGAGCAGCTTTTGTTGTTATTTCTCCCCTCCGTGGGTAGGGGGGTTGGTTGTCCCGGGGCCTGGGTGATGGGGTAGACATGGATGACAGGCGGGTTGCGGGGCCTGATGAGGTGCAGGGTCACAGGGGCAGCGCTGTGCCGCACGGCACGGAGGTACTCACTCAGCCCAATGATGATGACACAGTTCACGGTAAAACAAGTGGCTGGATGGACGGGTCACTCGGACGGCTGCGGTTGTTCCTCCCTGCAGGTTAGTGATGACTGTCTCTCCCTGCACCTAAGTTAAGTGTTGGTAGTGATGGTTTCCCAACGTTAACCCGCTCCCCGACCTGGATATGGGCCGGAGGAGCCCCTTTTGCTCACAGGCGCTGGCCCTGGGAGACGGTTGCCCTTGGCGGTGGCTGTGTCTCCCCTTCACGGTT